>NW_022631011.1:15047331-15647331 GCF_010015895.1 Lontra canadensis
CCCCCCCCCCCCCCCCCCCCCCCCCCCCCGCCAAAAACACACACACAAAAAGAAAAGAGCAGAGAAGCTAGGCTGGAACTAGAAAGTAAACACATCAGACCATCCCATTGTTGTTGAAAGTACTGAATGTCTCTTAAAACACTTCTCTGAATACAACTAAATTTGAGAACGAATTTGCATTAGGTCAGTTGCTCAGCTGTCCTACCGCATTGCAAAGAATAGTACCTTTCAAAGATATGTTTAATATTGTTCAGCATACCCAATCCACTTTGGGAATTGTCATCCAGTGTATTTTAAATAGTATGTTCCCGAGCATAGTGAATCTTCAATTTTGCTAAAAGGACTCTTCAGAAGGAATTTAAATTGTGTTTTCCTTTCTAGCTTAACATACTGTTTTCCTTTGGAGTATCAGAATCCTATCTGCACCTATGCTGACAAATGGGCATTCTATCTTTCCAGATTTTATTGCATTAATTAACAAGAATAATGTGACTCCTTTAGCAGACTTTTTGTTGTTGTTGTTCTTGATGACATTTGACATATGAATCTTTTAAAAACAAGAGTACAATAATTTCTATTAATTTTTGCATTAGTGACATAAAGGCTAAGGCAAACAAAAGAAGTAACTATTTTATTTATTTATTTATTTAGACAGACAGAGATCACAAGTAGGCAGAGAGGCAGGCAGAGACAGAGTTGGGGGGAAGCAGGCTTCCTGCTGAGCAGAGAGCCAGATGTGGGGCTATGATCCCAGGACCCTGGGATCATGACCTGAGCAGAAGGCAGAGGCTTTAACCCATTGAGCCACACAGGTGCTCCAACTAGTTTATTTTAAAACCACTTCCCTGAGAAAGTCAGAATTTTTATATCTATTTGATGGGTGCATTATCAGCTAGGTTTTTAAAAGGAGATTGTTGATGTTAATTTTGAGATACAGCTAGATACTGAACCTTCTGAATCACTAAATATATGTGAGCCTATGCACATTTTTGTGTCCTGTTGTAATCCCCTTGGTAGTTAGCGATCCATATATGGAATCTGTGGTCACCTGCGGTTAATCATGCTTTCCATTTAACTAGAATTCCTGTCTTACAAAGAGTTTGGTTAGAAAGAAATTTATTTGCATGATCTAAGGAGTGAGAGTACAGAGAGGTCAATATTTTGATTTACCTATGAGCTGGTAAGAATCTGAAAGTAATATTTCCATTTTGCAGAAGGCAAGTGTCTATAGGAAAAATGACAGTTTTAAAATTTCAAAACTATTATGCTCAGCTAAGTTGATCCTGTTTATTTTTCAGACTTTGCATGAATTTCCATTGTTTAGCTTCTTTTACCTCTTGTTGAAAAAGGGTGTCATTTTAGAAAGCTTACCGGTGTACTCACAGTATGTGTGTATATATATATATATATATACTGGATGACAATTCCCAAAGTGGATTGGGTATGCTGTACTCTTCTGTACACAGAAGAAAAGTAAAACAATTTCAGAAACCCTTTTATTTTCATTCTCCATTTGGCATTGGATTTTCTTATCAGGATTTAATTATTTGTATGATAAGCTTTCTATCACACAATAAAATTTGAATAATACTATAAAATGAAACAGGGTAATTAATTTTTCTCAGACCACATGGACAATACTTTATGTTATCATTTTTTAAAACTCAATTTGTTACATTTTCATTGAAAGTTCTGTAGCTCCAGGCTTTATAAGTCAGATATTTAAAGCTGACCTGGAGTATTTTCCATTAAAAGACAGTCTTTAAAAAAAAAAAAAAAAAGACCGTCTTTTATACTTCAAATAGTCAATCCATAATTCATTAATCTTAAAATTATTTTTGGATGTTGCTTTTTTTATTGGGCATTCTTCTATACAAAAGTTAGTTTTAAAATACCTTTAAAGGTCATTAATTTGCCATTACTAATCAAATGGTGGCTTTACATTTTTATTTTATTTTCCGTAATATAGCCAATCTCCACAAATAGAAAATCTCCACAAATAGTTATAGTGTCAAGAAGCATGACATAACTGAAAATCTATATATGAATATGATCCTTTTCAAAAATTATAATAATGAATTAATTGTACATTCTAATGATGTACTATATAGCGTAGAATATGAATGAGCTACTGCTCTAAGCTCAGCATGGATAAATTTCACAAACATCATTTCAGTGAAGAAATCAAGTAGCAGACAATTAGCATGACTGCATATATGTAAAAGCCAAAAATTGGCAAAATAAACCTGTATCTTCTTTAAGGACACATATACATGAGATAAAATTAAGCAGAGATGGGAAAATAAATGGTTAACACAAAAATTATCCATTATTTTTAGCGGTTGTGGGAACAAAGAAAATACACCTCAGAAGAGGTATATAGAAACTTTGAAAATAGTAACATTCTATTTCTTAACTTTGAAGGTGAGCACCCTAGTGTTCTATAAAAAAAGTTACTATTTTTTAAAACATATGTACTAATTATACACACACACACACACACACACACACAGGTGTGTGTGTGTGTGTGTATAGTACATATGTTTTAAAACATATGTGTGTGTGCATGACCTTTTGTATTTATGTCTTACAAAGGATGTTAAAAGAAAAAAGCAATAGAGATGATCAACAAAACCAAAGCTATTCTTTGAAAGTATACATAAACCCTGCTATGGTTGAACAAGTAAGAAATAGAGAAGCCACAGATAAAGCAATATTAGGACTAAAAGGAGACATAGTCATAGAGAAGACAGATCTTTTAGATAAATAAATAATAATATTAATGTATTACTTCAATTAATTTGAAAACAGAATGAGCAATTTCCTACAAAATACAAATTACCAACTGGCCTTAAGCCAGGTATACAAAACCTAAATAGACTTAAAACCATTAAAATATTGAGTTAAAAGTTAAATGTCTTGACCCACAGACACCTTCATATCCATCAAGCCCAGGACTATGATAGGTAAATTCTTTCATGATTATATGGAAAATATAATCTCTCCTGTATATAAATTGTTTCAAAGAACCAAAAAAGTGGAATAGTCTTTAACTCATTTTATAAAGATTGTATGATATTGAAGAGTTGTAACCTGATTTCACTTATGGACATATATTTGAAGTACCAAAATAAATAGCAGCAAACCATAACAATAATATATTTAAAAGTTATCATGTCCATATAATATTTATCTCAGGAATGGAAAGATGGTTTTCTATTATCAAATTTATTATTGTTTTGTTTGTTTGTTTTTAGAGAGAGAGAGAGAGCGTGTGAGCATGGGTACATGTGCATGCATAAGCCAGGGTTGGAGGGGAGAAGGCAAAGGGAGGCAGAGAGAATCCTAAGCAGTCTTCACACCCAGCACAGAGCCCAATGCAGCTTGATGGCACGACCCTGAGATCATGACATGAGCAGAAATGAAGAGTGGGTCACTTAACTGACTGGGCTACCGGGTGCCCTAGAAAACCATTATTGTATTTTAACATAGTAATGTATTTAGAGAGAAAAACTATATGTTTCAAAATAAGTGGGAAATTACATTTATTGTTATAAAATATTCTTAGTAGACTAGGAATGTAAGAGAATGAACTTTTTTTTTTTAACTGAACCATACCAAAAAATCAATGAATTAAGAAAGACAGGAAGAAAGAAAGAATGGAAAAGAAGAGAAGAAAGGGAAGGAAGGGAGAGAGGGACAGAAAGAAGGAAGGAGGAAAAAACTAACTCTTAATGAATGGTGAAGTGGTAAAAGCATTATCTTTAAAGTTAGAAACAAATCCATAGTGGTCACTATAACTACTTTGTCCTATTCAGCATTCTACTGGAGGTCTTAACAAGCATGTATCAGATAAAATATATAATAGCAATAATGAAAGAGGTTAAGGATTTGAAGAAAGAAATCTGACTGCCATGTTGCTAGCTATAGAATTAGCTACATGTGAGATCCTAAACTATCTTCACAAACTACTGGAACTAGTAAAAGTAAACAGTTTCCCAGATAAAAAATGTAGAAAGATTTTTCATGGGATTGGTCAGCTGATCATAAGAATTTTTTGAGAGTAGGAAGCTTACAAAGCAAACCTAATTTAAAGGAAGATAATAGGGATTGGGGTCACCATAACAAATACTACAATCTGTAATAAAGCTATAGTAATTAAAACTATATAGTTTTGATGCAGAGTTAAACACATATGCTGATGAAATAATGCAGAGGGCCCAGAAATAGATTCTGTAACTGGGGTCCATACAGAGGTTGTATGCAGCTTTATCATTTTTAGTTAAGGGAAGAGTCACTCAGTGATGGTTCTCTACAGTTGTCTATCCATATAGGAAAGGGTAAGATTAGATATCTACAGTGACTCACACACAAAATACATTCCTGATGAGTAAAAGGTTAAAACGTTGAAAGTAACTTTAAAATTTTTATAAGAAAATACCGGATAATATGTTTATGACAGGGTAGAGGGGAGATATTAATAAACAAAAGTATAAGCTAGAAGAAATGTTTAATGAAATTGACTACTTAAAAAAACTAAAGGAGGGGCACCTGGGTGGCTCAGTTGGTTGGGTGTCCAACTCTTGGTTTTGGCTCAGATCATGATCTCTTGGGCTGTGAAATGAAGCCCTGAATTGGGCTCCACACTCATTGCGGGTGGTTCAAGATTCTCTCCTTCTACCTCCTTTGTGCTCTCTCAAATAAATAAATAAATAAAATACATGGGGGGTTAAGGGGGTAGGAGAAGAATAAATGAAACAAGATGGGATCGGGAGGGAGACAAACCATAAGTGACTCTTAATCTCACAAAACAAACTGAGGGCTGCTGGGGGGAGGGGGCTTGGGAGAGGGGGGTGGGGTTATGGACATTGGGGAGGGTATGTGCTGTGGTGAGTGCTGTGAAGTGTGTAAACCTGGCGATTCACAGACCTGTACCCCTGGGGATAAAAATATATTATATGTTTATAAAAAATAAAAAATTTAAAAAAAGAAACTAAAGGAGATGCTTAATAAATTTGACTACTTTAAAACTGAAGCACTGTTTATTAGCAGGATACTACTAAAAGAGTAAAAAAACAACCTACATAAGCTTACAAGCAAAATATATTTTAAAAAAAGACAATAAATGAAATGATTAAATGAAATGAATGGATGATTTACAGAAGGTAAATGGAAAATTAATACAAGAAATGGTACTCAGTCTCACTAGAAATTAAGGAAATGCACATTAAAGTGACAGTTATAGAATTGGCAAAAATTAGGAAAGCCAAATATAATTAATCGTAGTAGAGGATATGAGAAACAGAGGGATCTGATATTCTGGGGACATTAATATAAATTGATGTTAGTACTTTGGACAACAATTTGGGAATTGAAGTAATATATTTCTGTCCTAATACTTTGCAACTGAAAAGCTGTTTATCACAGTGTCATTTGTAGTAGAGAAAATGGAAAACAAGAATAAGGTTTGTCTATCATAGGGAAATGAGTAAAAATAAACTGTGGCAAAGTTATAGAAAAATCTTAAATATATTCTTGAATGAAAAATGCAAGTTGCAAAAGGATACATAAAGACACTTAACTGCACACAGTATCGGCTCCTATTTTATAGGTGCATACATATATAATAAAAGCACAAAAACCTACAAAGGAATTTTGAATGCCAACAGAGAGAAGACTCTTCCTTCAAGAAGAGAAATGGAAATGGAGTAGAACATAGCCATACGTGAAATTTTAATTTAAAAAAATGAAGTAGTGGGGCAACTGGCTGGCTCAGTTGGACGAACATAAAACTTTTGATCTTGGGGTCATGAGTTTGAGCCCCATGTTGGAGGTATTGTTAACTATATAGTAGATCTCTAGGATTTGTTTTTCTTATCTGAAACTTTTTCTTTATACTGTATTAATGTGCCTTTTTTTACTTCTAGGTCTTCAGTTTTGCTTGTGAAGGCTGCGAAAAGGTGACATTTAATATACCTTCCAAACTAGAGGCAGACAGAATAGTGGGCAGAGGTGAGAAATTTCAAAACAAGTGTTTTTAAAACAGAAATTCAGTTTATTTATGCTGAAAAGAGCATATTATCCAAACATTGCCTTTTGGAATTAGCCTTAATCTATTTATACATAGATGTAATTCAAGATAGTTTTAAATATATATTCTATTCTGTATAACTCCATTGAATTCTATGGTTAATTCCCATGCAAATGTTCTAAATCCCCATTTTTGTAGTCATTCATGTTTTAACAGTTTAAAGATTACATAAAGGGTTACACGTAGGGGGCACTTGGGTGGCTCAGTCAGCTCAGTGTCTGACTCTTGATTTCAGCTTGGGTCATGATCTCAGAGTCTTGAGATCCAGCCCCACATTGGTCTCTGGGCTGGGCATGGAGTCTGCTTGGGATTCCCTCTTTCCCTCTCCCTCTATGCCTCCCTCCACTCCAGTGTGTGCTTTCTCTCTCTCTCTCTCTAAATAAATAAATAAATAAATAAAATATTTAAAGAAAAAATTACAAGTGGAATGTAACGCTTTCATTACCCTAGTATTCTAAGCATTAGAGAAGTATAGATAAGTGGCTGAGAAAATCAGAACAGATTTTTTTTTTTTTTTAAATCAGTGCTAGAGCTGGATTGAGGAACATCACAAGGTGAGCCATTCCATCCAATCTGAAATTAATGAGCCATTTTTACATGGAGAAACTGGGGGACTTTATAAACTTTCCCAGCAGCTGGAAAGTTTTGCCCAGGTGGTCTTTTCATGTGGTCTAGGGAGTATAAGAGGAAAGCATCGTGTTTTGTTTTGTTTAGAGAGATATAACTTGTCCCAGACATGCCAAATTTACTTTCTCAGTGAAGTGTCTCATATCTGGTTAAGTGCCTCATTTAATTTGTATTAAACAAATGTCACTTTAATTCCTATGGGAAGGAAGAAAAAAGAGGATGTAAAAGAGAGGGAGTGTTCCTTTGGGGGATAGACAAGAAGTTATCATTATGCTAAAAATGTCAGGATGAGAGAAATATGTCATTGTTCCTTAAAGATGTTCATTTCTTTTTAATTCAGTGTTTCCATCTGTGACGAATTGGATTAAAGTGACAAGACTTTACATGGGTAGCAGTAATCCTTTGAGAGGTTATTACTTAAGGGCACATTAATATATCAGTTTGGTTGTTGTTAAAACTGACAGTTGAAGAATGAGATGAATTTGATACTTTTGATATAAGTTTCAAAACAGTTCTGTTGGTATTTATATCTCATTACTTCTTACTCCCAGGAGGAAAACTCCCAGGGAGAGAAGACCCACATGCAGAGTTTCAGTGAGGAACCCTGGAAAGCTGAGACTAGGAACACAGAGAAAACTGTGGCATAGGGGGAGCTGGTGGTAGGTGGGAGGTGGGTAACAGGAGTGCCAGTGGGAAGATTTCAAAGAGAGACATTCTTTACTTGACTATTTGCCAAATTCATACCCCCTGTTGCTCTTTGGGCTCAGGTGTGTAACTTCTGGCTGAATCTTAAAAGACTCACACTATAATGTTCAGGGAAAAACCTTCCTGTTTGTTTATTCAGCTGTGTGTGGGGGCGTGGATATTGGCTTTGTCATGATTGCAGCACACACGCCTCATTAATAGGAAGATCATTTTCATAACCCTCTAGAAATATATAAAGGTCTAAAAACACCTTACTTGATACATGTATACAATCAAGAATTATTTTTTAACTGAAAGACAGTTATCATTTTTTATACATGTAAAGAATCTAAAATATTTGGTAAGTGCAAAGTGATTGATTTATTTGATTCTACTTCTTGATTTTGAAGAAGATGTATACATTGTTTTAACACTTCTCTTTTCTTTTTGCATGTGTTTCTACTCTGCAACTTGGAAACTTTTGCTTGCAGTTAATCTGAAAGAGTGCCTCAGGTCTGCGGACCTTATCCAGTCCAGTGACCCTGATTTCAGAGTTCTAGATGACGGGTCAGTATACACAGCCAGCACTGTGGTGATGTCTGATGAGAAAAAATTATTCACCATATGGCTTTCTGACACCAAGACACAGACACAGAAAGAGATTAAGGTGCTCCTGGAACATCAGAAGAAGGTATTCAAAATACATTGATATGTTCAGGCATGCTTTTCTTTTCATTTAAATCTTTCATTAAAAATTGCAAAGAGGGGGGGCACCTACGTGGCTCAGTCAGTCAAGTGTCTGCCGTCGGCGGCTCAGATCATGATCCCAGGGTCCTGGAATCAAGCCCCTCATAAGGCTCTTTGCTCAACGGGGAGCCTGCTTTTCCCTCTTCCTCTTCCCCAGCTTGTGTTCTCTCTCTGTCAAATAAATACATAAAATCTTAAAAAAAAAAAATTAAAAAATTAAAAAAATTGCAAAGAGGACAAAAGATAAATTAGTTTTTTATTTTCTCCTTTTCCTTCCCCTTCAGTTTGCTCTCCCTCCCTGCCTCCCTCTGTCTCTTACGCTTCTACCCCCACCAACAGTGGCTAAGCATTGGCTTTGGATTTTGCTTTGTTAAACCTAAATGGCACCTCCTCTAGGGAGGCTTCTTCCACCTCTAAAGTTCAACTAACTGCTTTTGTGTGTCCGTGTCAGTTTGGCTATCCCTCTTTTATAAACATTTGGAATTTTTTTTATTTGTGCAAACAACTTATCTGTAGTTGCTTGACGGCACGAATTGATCCCTTTTGTGCTTATAGCCTTGATAATAACCTAACCTAGAGTCGATAGGTATATGTTAAGTTAATGTTAAAACAGGGTTTCCAGTGAATAAGAGGCTGATTTCAAGGGTCACAGTGATTCCGATGTTAAAATAGGATGGGAATCCTGCAGTGTGTGTAAGTATGAACAAAAGGATACGTGGCGTTGTACTGGCTGTCATTTGCTGCAGTTCTAGATTCTACATCGTGAGAAATGCCATTGTGAAGGTCGTCACAAAAATGATTAAAGGTTTAGACTGGGTTACAACAAATCAGTGTTAAGTGAATTAATGAGAAAGTTAATTTAAATGACTATTTAGCACATTCATACATGTTCAATAAAATTATTTCTTAATAAATTGTCAGGAAATACAATAGCTTCCTTGCACCACCATGCAATGAGATGGAAATCACTCAAAAGCTCAGTGGAATTTTTGTGATGGTGGAAATGTTCTATAATCTGCACGGTCTGATATGGCAGCCAAATATTAATGGCTACTAAGCACTTGGCATGTGGCTAGTGTGACTGAAGGACGGCATTTTTTATTTTATTTAATTACAATCAATTTAAATTTAAATAGTCACATATAGTTAGAGCTACCATATTGGAGAGGGCAGATGAGGGTGTTAAGGCAATGAAGAACTTACCTTTTCTTGCTCTGGTTCTCCTGAGCGTGTGACGTTTTAGCAGAAAAGAACACTCTGTCTTCAGTATTATGAAGAAGACACATTGGCTTTCTCTATGTGGGGGAAAAAAGAAGAAAAACTAAGAGTGCAGTGATGATTTTCCTAACCTGAAAGTATGGTCAGTGTTAGAAGGGTATACAAAATGAAATTCTTCAGTTTATGAAAACTTTAAACTGTGGATGTGTTCTTTCTTCCCCATCTAATGCAAAAAGACCTTATTATCTGTCATTTAGCTTCAGCTTGGAGAGTTGTGAACTGAGCCTTTTGGGTGAAGTGAGGTTGATGGACTGTCCACTTCTTTGCAACAAAGTCGGCTGTGATACTTTTATTTATTTAATTTTCTTTCTCTAAATTCAGGTACTGAGGAGAAGAGATGCTAAAGAAGCCGTTCTCAGACGTTCCAAGAGGAGATGGGCCCCTATTCCCTGCTCAATGCAGGAGAATTCACTGGGCCCGTTCCCTTTGTTTCTTCAACAAGTAGGTTTTACATTCTTTCTGATTGGGAGGGTTTTAATTCCGAGAGTCTGCTTTGTTCCGGTTTCGTAAACTCTTGAGAGATTTAAAAAGAAACATATTTGATTGAAGATATTCATGAAGTGTAATCAAAGTAAGTAAAATGAGAAAATCACTAAAAAACTAATAATATAAAAAAGACTACAGCCATTAAAGGATTTTTATGAGCTTATTCGTTCAAAAGCCACTGGCTATTGAGCACCTACTATGTCCCATGAAGGCACTGCTCTAAGTACGACCCTAGAAATAAATTTAGCCAAACCCTGGCTCTCATGTAGGTTATGAGCCTAGTAAGGAAGGCAGAGATAGGCACACGGTTATGATACTGGGTGACGAGTGCTGTGGCAGAGATGATTTGGGTGATCTGAGAATTCATGGGATCCATACCAAGTCCTGGTTTGAAATGTGCAAATCAAGAAGAAGCTTAGGGAAACGTCCTTTAGGACCTAGGACCTAAAGAATGGTAAAGCGTCATACAAGTAAGTAGTTATGGAAGAAGAGGGAGGAACAGAGGGTGAAGGCGAGCTCCTTAGTGTCTCCCAGGTAGCTCAGTCCTCCTGGTTATGATGGGGCTGGAGCAGGAAGATAAGGGAGAAGAGGCAGGTAGAGGTCAAACCATGAGGGACTATGTGTGTTCTATTAGGGAATTTAACTTTTTCATCAAAAGAAAAAGTTTTTAACCAGGTCAGGTTTACTTTTCATAAAGATCTAGATGGGACATATACAGTGAAAGCAGTTGCTGCAGTCGGGCTCTGGCCCAGTGATTGCCTTTTCCTATTACTGTGCTTGATGTTTCATTCCGACTGTGTGACCTGTCTCCTCCCTTCTAGGGTCTTCCATGCTCCGGTGCTAGACTTTGTTTTTTATTTTCACATTTTGTACTTGAAACACTCAGGAGGCATATTAAGAAATGGTTTCTGATTACCAGTTATACTGATCACAGCTAATATTAACCTCTGCATTGCTAAGCCAGTCCCTACCTCTTGGTCCTCCTTTCCTTGACCTGTGTCCCTTTGACATAGCTTTCCTATGTCTTTCCTCCTCCTCCAAGTACTCTCTTCGCTGGGCTTCTAGGACACCACTCACCTAGTTTCCCACTTACCTCACTGGCCATTCTTTTCTTAGTGAGTTCTGCTGGTTTTTCCTCATTCCTATGCCCAGGCTTCCAAAACTTTGGAGAGCTCTAGGCTCAGCCTGTGAACCTTGTCTCTTGTTTATTTGTATTCACTCTCTTGCTAATCTCATCCAGTCTTACATCTTTAAGTACTACTCTCTATTGGAGACTTTAAGGCCTTATATTTCTGGGACAGACTGCCTAAGTGATATTTCCACTTGAAGCTTAATGGACATTTCACGCTTAACATAGGCAGGGAAAGAAAGTTAGGGTATTCTCCTAAAAACACCTCCCATCTCAGTTAATGGCACCTCCATTCTTTCAGTTGTTGGGGTATTAGAGTCTCTTGGGTTTCAGTTGTAGAGAACATACTTCTCTCTCAGCAGTTAACAGATAGGGATTTATTACACCATATAAGCAGTTGACAGAGTTGTTGGGGGTACTGAAGAAAGGAAATTTAGATTGAACTTTCAGGAATGAATCCCCAAGCTACATTGCTGAATCCACAACCAGGGCACATGCGGTTTTCTCCATGATGGGACAGTCACTAATTCAGGAACTTATGCCACTAAGTGGCATAAGCATGACAGAGATTTATTTATTTTATGTGAAAGTGTGATCTGGTAAAGAGATTCTAATCTGAAAAATCACCAAAGACCTAGACTTCTTTCTTTTTTAGCTTGACCTTGAACTCTGCAGGTTCACGATGGCTCCTTATTGCGTCCAAATGGGGGAACACATCCCTTCACTTTCTAGAGTACAGTTTAGGGCTCGCATATGTTATTTATGCTTATATCCCATTGACCTGATCTTTTCATGTGGCCATACAATTGTAAGGGAGCCCGAGAAATGTATCTCTTTTGGGCAGTCTTGCCCTCAGCTATAAATTCCAACACAAAAGAACATGGGCAGAATAGATATTAGGGGATATCAGCACCCTCTGACATAGTGTCATCTTCACACCACACATCCATCCCGTAGGCAAATCCTACCGGCCATACCTGCAAATTAGACCCAGGATCTATGCATTTCTCACCATCTCTACTGCTATCATGAATTCTTGCAGTAACTAAATGGTCTTCCTGCTTTGTTGCTTACCTACCCACCATGTTTAGTCTTAACAAAACACCAAGTATTACCTTTTTAAAGTATAAATTACATATATTACTCTTGTCTAAATTTTCCAATAGCTTCCCACCTGACTCCAAGGAAAAGTCAACACCGTTGGAATCACTTACGTGATGTGGTCTCATGTCCTACTTCTTGCCCACTACCTTTCTCTGCTCCAAGCACAGTGGCCTCTTTACTGCTCCTTGAACACTTTGCGCACAGCCCTAACCCGGTCCCTTTGTACTTTGTGTTTCCTCTGCTAGGAGGAGTTGTCTCTGTTTATTCTCCTATGTCATTCTTTTAATTTTTGCCAGATCTCCTCCCTAAGAAACATTCAAATTAACATTCCTTTCACCAGTATATGAGTCTCTGATGGTATGGCTCCTGCTAAAAATGGGCATTATTGTTCTTTTCCATTTGCCAAATCTCTCGATGGGAAATTATTGTTTATTGTTTTTAATTACATTTTCTTTTGTTACTTTTTATGTTGGACATTATTTTCATTAAATCTGAGGTTTAAAAAAATCTTTTGCCAAATGCTCCTTATTGTTCTGTGTGCTGATGAAGTGATAAATGTGATTACTATTTTATTAAAGTCTCTTTAAAATAAAAATGATAGAAATGCATAAGCTACATTTAAGAAATAACATTTTAACAGATTTTTAATTTAAAATTTTTACAAATATGTTTTTTTCCTCTTAGGTTCAGTCCGATGCAGCACAGAATTATACCATCTTCTACTCAATAAGTGGGCGTGGAGTTGACCAAGAGCCTTTAAATTTGTTTTTCATAGAAAAAGACACTGGAAATCTGTATTGTACCCGGCCTGTGGATCGTGAAGAATATGATATTTTTGATGTAGGAGTTTTGTTGATATATGTGATTTTAAATGATTAAACTATGTTTCTTCTGATACTCCTTGTACTCTTTCCTGTCTTCTTGCATTCTTTCCTTAGGGTCAAAGAAAATAGGTTGTGGAATATTTTGGAATATTGCTCTGCTCTTTATTTTAACTCTGGTAGGTAAGCCTGAAGTGAAGCAAAGAGGTTAGTTGTATTTGGATATAAATTCCAGTATATTTTTAAGAGTTGGTTTTGTTTATGAAATACTTTCTCTCTCTAGTCATACATTTTCCTCTCTCCAGGACATGGCCACCATTGATTGGAAGGGTCTTTATCCCTCTTCTGTTCTATTTATTTATTTAAAACTTTTTTTTTCATTCTTCCTTCTACATACGTGATTCTCTGATCGTGTCTGAGAACTAGATAAGAAAGCAAAAGTGGGAGACCAAACCCAATCAAGGTCAATAAGCCAGGCTTCTGTTATGAGTGCGCTTACAGTCAATGAGGAATAACTCAGACGATTTTCAGTGTAATATGGTCAGTTCTGTGGGGTCATGTGGTCCTCACTGTGGTGAAGGAGGGGATGTTTCTCCATGAGAAAGAGGGATTCTTTTCCTAGAGGAGGAAGGGATGCTGATAAGCAGACATAACTGATGTTTACCACATGACATTACTTTTGGTTAGAAATTGTTCAACTTGGTGTTGTAGTCACGCTCTGAGTAGCAGTACTCTATGTAGGCTGATTGAATTTAAATAAAAAAAAAGAAACACATTCTATTAGACATTATATTGTCCTTTGATTAATTGGCAATGCAGAAACTGGTAAATGTGTTCTGTTAAAAAATCTCTTACAAATATGTGATCTATTAGGCAAAACAATAAAAGGTCTTTGTTAGTTGCAAGATTGAGAATCATGGCTTTCTTTAGGTAATATAATAGGGATAGTTCCCATTGCGTGAGTTTCATTGTTCTCCCCAATATAACGTTCTGATTATGGAGAGAATAAGAATTATACTCTGAGTCTAATGGACAGAGTTGTCTCTGACTTGACTGTACTTTGGAGTTTTATTTGAAGTGCATTTTTTACCAAATACTGAATTCCTCTTACAGCACTTAAAAGTGTTCTTCTATCTGATGCTTTGATGATTAAAAAAGAATTGAATAGAATTTTTTAAGTCGTTAATTACTGGAAAGATTTGCAAAGAAGGTAGCAGATAAAGCGTAGTGTTCTCTCTTGCTAGAGTCAAGTATTAATGGACTATTGCCTTTGCTTTTTCCTGTTTTCCAGTTGATTGCCTACGCTTCGACTGCGGATGGGTATTCAGCAGACTTACCTCTTCCACTGCCCATCAGAGTGGAGGATGAAAATGACAACCACCCTATTTTCACAGAAGCTGTTTATAATTTTGAAGTTCCAGAAAGTAGCAGAGTTGGTAAGATAATTTTTATTAACTGAACTTTTCTGTATGTGCTATTTTTTCTCCTAGGAAATGTATGTTCATTTCCTTTGCTCTTACTTTCCTTGGTGTTTATCTTGCTCTTAACTGTTTTTTAAATCTAGTTAAAAATGCTTTTTACATAGTAAGGATACTAACCTATTGTCACATTGCCAATATTTTCCCAGTGTATTGTTGCTTTTCAATTCTGTTAAAGCTACTCTTTTGAGGTAAAGAAGTTCAGGACTTCCATTTAGTTAAATCTATCCTTCCTTAGACCCATAAAGGCCTATTTCTTATGTACTTTATGGTAAGGAAGTTTTATTTTTTTACTTGTTTTAAATTTAAATGCAGTTAATTAACATACAATGTATTATTCATTTCAGAGGTAGAGGTCAGTGATTCATCAGTCTTATGTAATACCTGGTGCTCATTATATCACGTGCCCTCCTGATTGTCCATCACCCAGTTTCCCCATTTCCTCAACTCCTCCCCTCCAGCAACCCTCAGTTTGTTGCTTAAGATTAAGAGTCTCTTATGGTTTCTTTCTCTCTCTCTCTCTCTCATTTCATCTTGTTTTATTCTTTCCTCTTTGCACTATGATCTTCTGTTTAGATTCTTAAGTTCCATGTATGAGTGAGATAATATGATAATTGTCCATCTCGGGTTGACTTATTTTGCTTAGGAAAATACCCCCTAGTCCCAGCCACATCACTGCAAATGGCAAGATTTCATTTTTTTGGTGGCTGAGTAATATATATATATATATATCACATTTTCTTTATCCATTCATCTATTGATGGACATCTGGACTCTTTCCATAGTTTGGCAACTGTGGACATCGCTGCTATAAACATTGGGGTGCAGGTAACCCTTTGGATCACTACATTTGTATCTTTGGAATAAATAACTAGTAGTGCCATTGCTGGGTTATAGGGCAGCTCTATTTTCAACATTTAAAAAAAAATTATTTATTTATTTGAGAGAGAGAGAGCATGAGCTGGGGAGAGGGGGCAACTCCCCAGTGAGCAGGGAGCCCAGTGTGGGACTTGATTCCAGGACCCTGGGATCATGACTTGAGAGCCGAGGACGGACATTTAACCGACTGAGCCACCGAGGCGCCCCTATTTTCAACTTTTTGAGGAACCTCCATAATGTTCTCCAGGGTGGCTAACCAGCTTTTATTCTTACCAGTGGTAGGAGAGGGTTTCCCTTTCTCTTCATCCTTGCCAATATGTCATTTCTTGACTTGTAAATGTTAGCCATTCTAACCAGTGTGTGGTCGTATCTCATTGTGGTTTTAATTTGTATTTCTCTGATGCTGAGTGATGTTGGACACTTTTTCATGTATCTGTTGGCCATTTGGATATCTTCTTTGCAGAGATGTCTGTTCATGTCTTCTACCCATTTCTTTCTTTCTTTCTTTCTTTTTTTTTAAAGATTTTATTTATTTATTTGACAGAGAGAGAGATCACAAGTAGGCAGAGAGGCAGGCAGAGAGAGAGGGAAGCAGGCTCCCTGCTGAGCAGAGATCCTGATGCGGGGCTGGATCCCAGGACCCTGAGATCATGACCTGAGCAGAAGGCAGAGGCTTTAACCCACTGAGCCACCCAGGCGCCCCTACCCATTTCTTGATTGGATTATTTGTCCTTTGGGTGTTGAGTTTGATAAGTTCTTTGTAGATTTTGGATACTAGCCTTTTATCTGATAAGACATTTGCAAATATCTTCTCCCATTCTGTCTTTTGTCTTTTGGTTTTATTGACTGTTTCCTTTGTTGTATAAAAGCTTTTTATCTTGATGAAGTCCAAATAGTTCATTTTTGCCTTTGTTTCCCTTGCATAAGGGAACTTTTAAAAGTAAAATGTATTATATTAAATATTTTTGTCTACATTTTTTGAGACGTTGGGTTTTTTTTACCCAAGACCAGATTATCTTGGGATGATACTGAACCAGTATCTATTTCCCAGAAAATATGAATCCTATCATATCCAAACAGAGTATAACCTACAGGGTAGTACAGGAATCTCATGTTGTCAATACGATACCAATTAATTATAAAAACAGATAACAGTTATTTAAGCTTTGAATTATATTTAGTTTATATACCTTATTTCACTTTGTCATTTTGTGGGCTTATCATTATTCTCACCTCCAAGAGAGGACATACAGAATAAAGTCACATTAAAATTAAAATTAATATCAATATTTTTATTAGGTTTTATTTCGGAAGGTATTAAATAATACCTATTGAAAACACAATTTTTTAAAGCTCTTATTTTTATTATCTCCTTTCTTAAAACTACTACTATACTACTTCCAATTTAGAATGAATACGGGGATAACTTTAGAGACAGTTACATCACATGTTCTAAACACTTGTTCAGACACATGGAAAACCAAAGTATTCAGGCTAGTTGGCCCTTCAAATGTGGCATTATGATGTCTTCTGAGATTCACAATATGGAAAATAACCATTCACAATAAAGTTGAAGGAATGTGGACTCATTCATAAAGGATGACTTTGCTAACTTGTCTGTTAAGTTTCAAGTAGTTGCTTAGATCTTCACTAGATTTTTATATCTGCTATTCCTCTTTATATTTTACTTTGATAATTTGATGTCATAGATGTTAATCTCTTTATTACTCATATAGTACAATTAAAAAAATAAAAATTGTTGGTTTGGAGTTTAAGAAACCTAGTTTTCGATTTGGGGTCTGTTGTTAACTCACTGTGGGAAATGGTGGAAGTCCCTTTGAGTTCTCTGAGCTGTAAAAGGAGTTAATTACATTAGATGACATATAATATTTTTAGCTTCACAATGACAATGACTCTGGTACTATTTTTTTTTCAAAGAGAGATTATTGGTTGCCAAGACTTTCTTAAGAATTCTGTTCTCTATGATAGTGACAGATAAGAATCAAGGACAAATTCTTTGATGCCCTGATTAATCTAAGGCACTTGAAGCCTCTCACATGAGAAGGTTTGAGGCAATTTGGGCTGTGATACTCTGAACCATTAGGTGTTCCTTGACTTTGTCTTAACTCACACACAGAGGTTTGGACGAAGGGTGCTCAACTAATATTTAAGTATAGCACTCATGAAAAGGACTTTTGAAGTCAATATTTTAGGAAGATTTTTCTGTGTAAGTAATGCAGTTCTTACCCAGAGAATTAAAATAGTGTTTGTGTCCTGTCAGTAAAATTGCAAGAAGAAAGCACTCTGCCTTACAAAGATTAGAAACTTTTTCTATGCAAACATGGATAAACAACATTTGTTTTCTTATCATAAGATGATTACTTCATGTCTTTGTATGGATCTGCTGCAAAAATCTTGTCATTATTTATAAATAGGTAATTGGATATTCTCTACTATTTTTATATGTATGTGTATATATACATTTGTTTATACACACATATGCGCAGATTTTAAGGACATATAGTGAAAAATTATTTAAAACTAATATTTTCTTACATTAATTGGTTTTTATTTCAACAAATCCGTATATGTGTATGATATGTATATATGTGACTGTATCTGTCTATGTATTTTTCCCCAGGTCAGTCTTACCTACAGGGCTATAGGCAAAGTGGATCTATGTATTATATTTTCATGGGCACTGGAACACTGTCCTTAACACTATACAATACCACCTGCTTTGATAGCTGTAATCCTTTACCAGAACAATTTTCTTACATTCTGTACAGATGACAAGTATTAATAGCTCCAACGGAAGAAACAGTTGACTTAAATTCCTCCTGAAGGGTGAATAGTATGAAATCCCTTCCTGAGGGTTAAGTGGGGCTGAGGGCAATGAGTGTTGATGCTTAGCAGGTGAGAGAGAACGAGACATGTCAGAGACCAGTAAAAAACATCAGAGAATGGAGATTAGACTGTGAAAGGTCAGCTTGGCCATTTATACAATTATGTGCCAAGTCAGTCTCGATTTATCTGTTAGTCAGAAATTAAATTTAAAAATTTGATTTATGTAGGAAATGAAATGGTTTCTCTCTCCAGCTAGATTTGTTATTGAAGTGTGTGGAAATATGTGTTGAAATTCTTTTTTTTTTTTTTTTAAGATTTTGTTTATTTATTTGACAGATAGAGATCACAAGTAGGCAGAGAGGCAGGCGGGGTGTGGGGGGAAGCAGGCTCCCCGAAGAGCAGAGAGCCCGATGTGGAGCTCGATCCCAGGACCCTGGGATCATGACCTGAGCCGAAGGCAGAGGCTTTAAGCCACTGAGCCACCCAGGCGCCCCGAAATTCTTCTTTTTTTAAAAGATTTTATTTGAGAGAGAGAGAGCAGGAGTGGGGCGGGGGACAGTGGGAGAGGGAGAAGCAGGCTCCCCACTGAGCAGGGAGCCTGATGAGGGGCTCGATCCCAAGACCCTGGGATCATGACCTGAGCAGAAGGCAGACGCCCAAAGACTCAGCCACCCAGGTGCCCCATGTTGAAAATATTCTTGATTGCCTTTAAATAAGTTTTTAGTAATTTACGGTCAAATATTTTTAACAGTGAACAGAGTAAAAGTGCACTTTGATTCCCAGCATCATAGGGTTTTACATTATAAACCTGAAGTCCTCTTCATTGGTGCTCTCTAAAGATGGAATAGCTCAGATAAGAAATACACTTAAAATTAGATTGCCACTATCATTGTTAAAATTTGAAAAATATAAGTACTCCTAAATATGTTTTGTGGTTCTTGAAACTAAAGGCTTTTTTTTTTTTCTTTTTTAACATGTAGGTACTACAGTGGGAGTGGTTTGTGCCACAGACAGAGATGAACCAGACACGATGCATACACGCCTGAAGTATAGCATTTTGGAGCAGAGCCCAAGGTCCCCTGGGATCTTCGCTGTGCATCCCAGCACAGGTGTCATCACCATAACCTCTCATTATCTGGACCGAGAGGTAGCTTTCCGCTTCATGGAACATCATTTTACTGGGGGTTGAGATTCCTACCCCAATTACTGCAGTTTGCTCTCCCGTGGTCTTAGGTGTTTCTAGACATAAGAATTCCTGGTCTTGTTACCTGTTTTTTTTTTGTTTTTTTTAAATATTACTTCTATTTTCTTAGGTAAGAGAAGCCATAGGATTACTGCAGATCAATTGGTGCTTAGTAGGAGTAGGAACAAAATATATTTCTTATGATAGTTGCTGTTGTTAGCTATTACTCTATTCCTGTATGTGGCTAGTTGGTTCCAGCTCAATAAAGGCTTCAGTTCTCATGTAGGACAATTAATTTTGCTTGTTGCTTGAGTTTAGATCATAGACTGACCCCTGTCCAGTTGTTGTTGATGGGTGCTTTTTAAGAGGAATGAATTAGTTGATATTAAGTTGATGGATTATTAGGAAACCTGTCACACTGTTTGGATAATAGTACTAGCATGTTATCAGGTTGGGAGCACTTTAAGTTCAAATTCTTGATGCATAATTCTATGCAGTCTATAATTTCCTTGCTTGACTAGATAGGTGTTCCATCCAATCTATAGAGGACAAATGTGACAGTCATAGTGATTCTCCTGAATCAAATTACTGCTCTGAATCTTCTGCTTTTTGTTATTGTTGCTCTGTCTATATTGTCAGCCTATGTTTAACTCAAAGCCCTGAATTATTGACTGAGGCAGATTAATCGATTTCATGTGCACTAAAGAGCTTGATTACCACACCTCCGTGGTTCCCACTATAACCAGATTAACACAAATAGAGAGATCAGTATGACATGGAGAGATAATGTACAGAAGAAATCAGTGGAATTTGATGCCAAAGAAAAAGGGAGGGGACGATGAGAACCCATGAAAAGAAATCAAAAGTAGTATAAAGGTTCTGTTGGTTATTATTTTTATTTTTGTTGTGGTCCGGACATTATATGTGAGAAAGCACAGGATGGTAATAACAAATGGGCAAGTTTGAAGGGTCAACATGAATGTGTTTTTGTGTATGTGGGATAGGTAGTCTATGTAGTAATCAAGCAAATATAAGCATCTTCCCTCATTTTTTGCAGGTGGAGAAATGAGGCTTAGAAAAATTAAATAATTTGAGGGTACCCAGCTTGTGAGGTACAGATCTGTGGTCAAACCCAGGTCCGTTTTCCTGATCAAAAAAAGGCCAACTGGATTTTTCGGGGAGCAACCTCTAAGTGTGTTGTGAGAACAACACAGAAAATAAAGAAATGAACAAGGGAGATAAAAACAAACAAAAAACCCAGTGCATTTAGAGGAAGAAAAAGCAGGGTATCAGACATTGGGGCCTAAAGGAGGAGCATTTCAGGGTGAGAATGTTGGTTTCCAATGTGCAAGGGGGATAAGCAAAATGAACACCGGAGGAAGAGATAGCAGGAAATTGAAAATGAGTAAAGTCAAAAAGTGAAAACAAAACAAAAAAAGGAGTGGCTACTGGATAGTAAGAGAGAAGGGAAAGGTAACAGAAGTAATTATGTCATAAAGTAGTGAGTTCATTTCATCATCACCACACCAGTTGCAAAAACTCTTCACTGAAGTCCATGGTGACCTCCTAATGGCTATGTCCACCCATTGCCTGGAGCCCCTGTCTATTGTCGACACCTAATAAAACTCTTTCCTGGTTCTTTTTCTGGTTTCTTTGATCTTTCCATTTTAGTATGTATAGCTTAGTGCTCTTACTTACCCTATTCTTGAAATGCTGCTGCTGTTCCTATTATCCTCAGCTCTTCCCTCACCCTCTCCTAGATAGTCTGATTCCTGCTATAATTTCAATGACCATCTACATATTATTGGCCCCCCGATTGGTATTTCTGGCTATGAGCTCTCCCATAAGTATGGGGCCATACATCCAAGTGCCTTCTGAACCTTTTTCCTTAGATTTCCTGTAGGTGCATAAAATCCAGTATATGCCAAACACAGTTCTTTCCTTTTGGCCCTCCTTGCTAACTTTGCTAGTGTTCACCTCAGTGGAGAATGGGCTTTCAGCATTTGCTACGTGACAGTTGATGATACACACCCTCTGCCTGTCTCAGTAGGATGGCTGAACATCATACTCAACTTTCTCTCTTCTTTTATGTTTTATATGGAACCTACCATTACATCCTACTGCATGCTAACTCCTAAGGAACTTGCCTGTCACTCTTTCTCTCTGTCTTCGCAACTACTGCCTCACATTTGGATCACCTGTCTTAGATAATTTCTTTGATTTTCAGCTCAGTTTACCACAAATGATACTAAATCTTGAAGAAACTTCTTTCTAAAACTCAGATGTTCTTATTTTGTGCTCCCCCTAGGATTCCCACAAAACTTTTCCTAATTATCTGCTACTTAAGTGTAAATCTAAATTCTTAGTATGGCTTTTTGTAACTTAACCCATATTTACCTTTTCAGCTTCTCCCTGTCTTCCAATTTCTTAAAGTGTATACAAATACAGAATCCAATAAAAGCATGGATAGGCACAGATAGAAGAGTGTACAATTGAGGTTTCATTTGTAAGTCAAAGCATATGTTTTCAAAACTAATTAAATATTTGCTTTGTTTTCAGACTGTAGAAAAGTACTCACTGATAATGAAAGTACAAGACATGGATGGTCAGTTTTTTGGACTGATGAGTACATCAACCTGTATGATCACAGTAAAAGATTCAAATGACAATGCACCGACTTTCAAACAAAATACCGTAAGTATTTAATTTCAGAATATGCCTCCACTTGTCAACTGTCATTTGTTATTTAATATGAATTAACAAAATATATATCATACTCTGATGTATGTTTATTTTTTATGAATAAAATTAAAGTTTAAATAGCTGACATATAATTCTCTTTTATTTATTCGTAGCAGTATTTATATTACCTCCTTCTAATAAAAGCAGGTAACATTCATCTTCATTTATCATGTAGTTCTTTCATTTCAAGGATAATCCTTAATGAAACAACAGACCTTGTAATTCATGGCTTTAAATAAACTAGATAAAAACTATAAGAACCAGTATTCTTGGAGTGGAAGAAATATTTTACTTCCTTTGTAGAGTTCTTTTTGTAAAGTAAGTTTTTAACGAGTTTTCTTCTGTTTCAGTACGAAGCATCAGTAGAGGAAAATGCTTACAATGTGGAGATATTACGAATGCCAATAGAAGATAAGGACTTAATTAACACTGCCAATTGGAGAGCCAATTTTACCATTTTGAAGGGCAATGAAAATGGGCATTTCAAAATCAGCACAGACAAAGAAACTAATGAAGGCGTTTTGTATGTTGTAAAGGTACAGTAATAATGAATAATTGACGATTTCAATCTAATTCATTCAACTAATGGTTTAATCAACTAAAGAGTTTCAGATCAAAGACTCCAGAAGTTGGAATAGAGCTTAGTCTGTTTAGTCCATCTGTTCCCTTCTAATGCGGTCTTCCTTCTATAATTTTATTGCCAGTCATTAGTCACCAAGATTATGCTTGGACATTCTCAATTCTAAGGATCTCCATATCTCCATTGGCAGCTGATTCCGTATTTGGAAAGCTTTGACTCTCAGAAGTCCTTACTTCTACTGTGCCCAAATTATTCTCCTTATATCCCCTGGTTCTGTCTCTAATGGTCTGGGTTCCAGCTCTCTTAGAAGAAATAGAATTCTTTTGAAAAGATTGCTATGTTCTTTTGAAACTTACCTTCTCTATGGTAAATGTTTCTGATTCCTTTATTCTTTGCATGATACAATTTAGAAACCCATATTCTTTTTATTCTCTCTCTCTCTGGCATATGCCTGGTTGTATCCGATCCTTTATAGGTGGTACTGAGGGTGAAATATAGTGTTGTATCAGACAGCACTGAAGGAATTTACTCTTTATTTTATATATAGTATTTTTGGTTGCACTGTTTTATTCTAGGCTTCAGGTTATGAGGGCAGAAAAGGCCCTATTTGGGAAGGACGGTTGGTTTTAAATTCATAACCCAAAACAAAAAAGAAAATTGCCATATAGGCAGGTAAAGGAGTCATCCATTAATTAAAGGATGCTTTCCTGCCAACAACAGTAATGTTGGAGACTCGGATACATAAATATCTATTTATAATTATTTCTTTTGTAAAAATTTCCAGAGATTATGGAATAAGCCTTAGCAAGTTCTACCCAGATGTGAATAGTCAAATATATTTGTTCCAAATTACTCTCAACATCAAATCTCTATAATTTTTCTCTGATGTGGTCTGCTCAAGTTGAGGACTGAAACCAACTACTTAAGAAAAACTTGACAGCTGATAGTAGTAGGGAAGAAAGTAAGCAGATGGTACTGATTGTTTTTCCTCCTTATTGGTCCACCTCCATCCAGTCTTCATTTGGACTCTCCAGAAGGCAGCACCCAAGACAAGGAACCCAGTGGAGGGAAATATTTAGAAAGTGGATCCCAGGAAGCCAGAGTAAAAATGGGAAAGAAAGACAGGAAAGAATGAAAAGCCAGTCAAGTCTGCGTTATTGACTTAGTCACCTCGGGTGTTCAGTCCTGCAATGAACCATGAGGATGTACTTCAGAATTATCTCCTGAAAATGTGGTACCTGGGGCATATCCATCAACTGCCTTTGTTGATATCCATGTGCCTCATCAGTTGAAGGTTGCCTCCAGGGAACCTCAGCTCTCCTGCACTTCTGAGCTTCCCTGGGCCTCGTAGTGGGAGAGCACCCTGGTTTTGGAGCAAACTTTGAATCTGAAGAGCTGAATCTTTGTGTGCTTGAGATGTAAATCTATCAGCATACATGGGGGCATGTCCACCACAGCTGCAGCTGAAGTCGGGTAGGCTGAGGGTCTGTGGTGTATCATTGTAAAAAGAACCACCATGCGTCAATTTCCAAAGTTATACACAACTACATAGTGCAGGCATTTGTCTCAAAATTGATGATTGGCAACAGATGTTCCGTAAAAGATTGCTCCCGGACACATCATCTATGCACCCCTCACTCCCACCTTGACTTCTTTCTAGAAATAAGTCAAAGAAATAGTTTGAGATCTGAGATGGATAGATTATGCAGTAGTTCATGTTAAAGACCCAAGCTCAGACCTTTTAGAGTTCTCCCAATCTGCTGCTTGATTAGAAGGCTGCTCCTCTCTTCTCTCTCATTTAAGTCCATTACTAAAGACCCATTTTTGCTATTTTTTGTTTTAAAGATTTTATTAATTTATTTGACAGAGAGGGAGAGATCACAAGTAGGCAGAGAGGCAGGCAGAGAAAGAGGAAGGGAAGCAGGCTCCCTACTGAGCAGAGAGCCCGATGTGGAGCTCGATCCCAGGATCCTGAGATCATGACCTGAGCCAAAAGCAAAGGCTTAATCCATTGAGCCACCCAGGTGCCCCATTTTTGTTACTTTTTAACTCTCAGGGATTTTATCTTGTTTCAGAAGGCAAAATTTAAGTAACACTGGAATTAAATTTTTATTGTGAGTTTTTTTGACCAATACAAAATGAATTTTAGTATACTTTCTCAGAAGAATGTATTCTTAAAAAAGAAATCACAGGGGCACCTGGGTGGCTCAGTGGTTTAAAGCCTCTGCCTTCGGCTCAGGTCATGATCCCAGGGTCCTGGGATCGAGCCCTGCATCGGACTCTCTGCTCAGCGGGGAGACTGCTTCCTCCTCTCTCTCTGCCTGCCTCTCTGCCTACTTCTGATTTCTGTCTGTCAAATAAATAAATAAAAAATCTAAAAAAAAAAAAAAAGAAATCACAATTATGTTAACACATTCCATTTTGTTTTCCATATTCAGAGTGCATATTTTCCCTCAAGGAATGTTGATCATAGAGACGTTAAGAAAAATGTTTCCAAATATTTTCAGAAATTATAGCCTGTATCCTAGAATATTTCTCACTCTGTGTGACTAATAAACATCTGTTTTATTTCTGATGAACAGCTTTTGGGTACCATCTCAAGATTCCCCAGGAGGGAGAGCAAGTAGACGGTCATACTTTATTTTTTTGTCTTTGGTTCAGTTTAAGTTAATTTCACATATGAAGAATAAAGAAAATCCCCCCAATAAAATTTTTATGTGTTTATTCCCGTTATCTTTAAATATAAGGTAGTCACATTTATATTCTATAATTACATCCTAGTTCTTATATCTAGGAAATGCTTTTAGACGTTTAAAAGCAGTTTTCAAGTACTGGTCACCTTTCATGTCTGTCACAGGGAATGAGGCTAAGCACCATAGGTAGATTATAGCTGGTTGTCATATCCCTTTTAAGACAAGATATTATTATTATCCTTTTTTCACAATTAAAAAAAGATACAATTTTCTTTTGCACAATTTCTGTTGTTGTTTTTTTAAAGATTTTATTTATTTATTTAACAGACAGAGATCACAAAAGGTGGGGAGAGGGAGAGAGAGAAGCAGGCTCCCCGCTGAGCAGAGAGCCTGATATGGGGCTCGATCCCAGGAACCTGAGATCATGACCTGAGCTGAAGGCAGAAGCTTAACCCACTGAGACATCCAGCCACACCACCCCCCTTCTGTTACGTTTTTATGGCAGTATTAGGCTTGGCTTATAATAACTTATTTTGCTTCTTTTCCCAAATTCTGAAATTGTAAACAAAACAAGAATACTAGATTCAAAAGATTTATTTTTAACCTTTGAAATGACCCTGTGGTTATTCCTGTCATTCTTTCCCATTTCTAGATGAGGAGGCTGAGTCACAAGAAGTGACTTGCCCCCTTTCCTACAGATGGGAGGTGATGGAGCCAGGATGTAAATTCAGATGCTCTTGATGCAGAATCTTCCTCAGAACCACTGAGGACCCCTGAGTCATGTTCCCTTTGTCTCTCTTCTTTCCCATAGTAGGGTTACTTGGCTTGATAAAACAATGATTTTAGTCACACAAGGGGTCTTTTTTTGGAACTTGAATTAATTTCTACTTCTGTGAGTTTACTTTTTTTTAAATTATCTCCTTCCTCTGTCATTATTAGATCCTTGATAATTTTACCTTCTCTCTTTCTTTGAGCCATTCATAATAGTCTCTAACATTTTGGACAATACAATTTGCATTTTCCATGATATATTTCCCTTTCCATATTTTATGCAAACCCTTAGAAAACTTGAATTCCTTACACAGTTCCTTTGGTGGCCACAGTGGTCTTTAAAGGTGTCTTATTCTTTTCTGTGCTAAAGATTTGTGTTTGTGTACTCAAGTTGTATCTTTAAGTACTTTCTAACTTTGAGACCTCTTCTATTTTAAAATCAAACACTGGGAGCATCTGAGTGGCTCAGTTGGTTAAGTATCTGCCTTCAGCTCAGGTCATGATTCCAGAGTCCCTGAAAGGGAAACAAGCCCCACAGAGCAGTAGGGAGTCTGCTTCTCCCTCTCCCTTTGTTCCTCCCTGCTTCTTGTGCTCACTCACATGCATGCTCTCTCTCTCTCAAACAAATAAAGTTTTTTTAAAAAGTTTAAAATCAAACATTGTATGATCAAGGCATTCTGAAATCTATCATTCTCTCATGTAGGTTACTTACACAATGATGGCTAGGAATGAACTTTATTCATCTCTTTAAACCAAAAAGAATTAAATAATCAGTAAGTTTAGTTAAACCAAAGATTGTTCAAATATACTTCTTTTATCTGAACAAAGCTTCCAAACGTTGCCTTGTTAGTTGGTGTCTCCCATTATTGAATTATATTAACTGTTAACAAAACATAACATCACTTTTTTCTTTCGGTTGCCTGTATGACAGCCTGAGAGATTCTCATAACCTATAGTGGAAAACACTCACTGTGGGATTACAGTGTTAAATGTTATTCTTATCACAGTTGTGCAGGAGACAAAACTTAGTCTCAGAGAGATTAAGAAACTTAGCCAAAGTGGCACAGCTAGGGTGTAGTAGTAGGACAGGATTTGAACCTGGGTCTCTTTGACTGCAAGTACCTGCTCTTAAGCACTAGGTTAAATTGCTTTGTGTAGCTATGTGATCTTGGAAAGTTAGCCTCTCTATTAGCTATAAAACATTAAAAAAAATACTTCTCTCTTCTTCCCTAGTAGCTATTCCATTATAACAGTGAAAATGAGAACACTTGGTAAACTGTATTATTATTCTGTTTTTAGAAGTCTTACATGTTCGTGGGGCTAAGTTAAACAATTTTCCATATTGGATAACTTTTCTGCATCCATAGAGCATGAACTGATGCAGTCTTGAGCTCAAGCCTGAGTAATCATTCCATCCCAGCATTTCCTTTCTAACAGGTAGTGCACATGGGCTTGAGTGAAGAAGATATTTTTCTCAGCCATTCTCAACGTGGAGGTTCCACGACAGAGCAGTACTTCATATTCTAGGGAGCCATTAATATATCAGATATAGGACATTTTTGAGCTTTTTAAAAAAAATTGGTTAAAACATAAAGCTAACTTGTGGTGGAAGAGGATTCCTGTTTTATCATTAATCACTGATTTCATCCCACCAGATTTCCAATCTTGCAGAGTTTTAAGCCTCTAAAGCAATATCCAATGTAAGCCTCAAAAAATTACATAAAGCACTTCTAAGGCTTTAGCAAGGGGCCCTGGCTGGAATAACTACACCTCCTCAGAGCAGAGCTGTTTTGTGAATTTCCATCCAAGTCTCATTGCCAGCGGATGCTCTCATTCTCTGCATGATCATACCGACACATGTAATTTGTGAGATAGTATTCATTAGTAATAGATAAACAGATATTAATTCTTTTAACCTCTTGACTCTCCATTTTCTGGAATGTTCATAAAAAATAAAAAAAGTTTCACATATATTTCATGGATTCTAAGATTTAGAAATTTCCTTGACTGCCTAGTGGACTTATTAGTATCTCAGCTTGATAATAGCTAGGTATGGGGAAAGGTTTAAAATAAAAATTTGACTCCTCTGTTTTGATCTTTCAATGATCAGCCAATGATGGTTTTAATAAGTAGAAAGAGAAAGAAAAAAAAAATGCTTTAAGTTTGCAAAACAATGTGAAATAGTGTTTTTAAGGGCTTTGCTTGATTTGCTGCCTAAAATTCAATTTTAATCAACAGATTCATTAAATATTTTTAGAGGCTGATGAACCATTTAAGCAGTATCGTATAGCAGAGGGATTATAGTGTGGTGGTTAAGGAAAGGAACATAGGCAATAGGAAGCAGAAAGTCAAACAAAATTGCATTCTCCTGGAGTTAGATGCCCCTTACACTGGTCCTTTAGTGCTCTAAAGCAGGGCCTTAAAAACACTTTTTTGTTTTGTTTTGTTTTGTTTTCCCATTATCTCCAGGTTCAGAATAATTTTTCCTTTGTAAGAATAAACTATAAAAGTATTTCAGCAATTATTTTTCTGTAACTCCATACGACCACCTGCAGAAACTTTCAGACCACTCTTGCTAAAGGCTTTGTGAAGAATCACCTCTCTCTTTAGCAAAGGGTAAAAGTCAATATTGATTGAATGGGAACAAAGAATTTATGCGGCACTGTTCATATTTACAGAAGGTCACTTGTTATTTGAAATACTGTATGTATTTTACACTGATGCTGATATCCATGTGTTTTTTTAAAAAGCCACTGAATTATGAAGAAAACCACCAAGTGATCCTGGAAATTGGAGTAAACAATGAAGCTCCGTTTACTAGAGATGTTGCACTCAGAATGGCAACCATGAACCGAGCCTTGGTCACAGTTCACGTGAGGGATCAGGATGAGGGGCCTGAATGCATCCCTGCAGCCCAATATGTACGGATTAAAGAGAACTCAGCAGTGGGGTCAAAGGTCAATGGCTATAAGGCGTATGACCCTGAAACGAACAGTGGCAGCCACTTAAGGTACAAAGAAGTCTGTAACCACATAGGAATAATGTACTTGTAATAATTAAGATAATAACTTACTTTAATATGTTTTCGATTACTGAAGACTTTTTATTTTATATTAATAGATACAAAAAATTGCATGATCCTAAAGGATGGATCACCATTGATGAGATTTCAGGGTCAATCACGACCTCCAAAATCCTGGACCGGGAGGCCATGACTCCCGGAAATGACGTGTATAACATTACAGTTCTGGCAATAGACCAAGGTAAGAAAAAAAATTTTTTTTTTTTAAGTTTTAATGTGGTATTTTAGAAAGGAATTGGAGAATAAAGTGCAGTTCTTATTTTGCAGACATTTTTTTTTTTAAAAGATTTTTTAATTTATTTATTTGACAGACAGAGATTACAAGAAGGCAGAGAGGCAGGTAGAGAGAGAGAGAGGAGGAAGCAGGATCCCGCCTGAGCAGAGAGCCCCATGCAAGGCTCGATCCCAGGACCCTGGGATCATGACGTGAGCCGAAGGCAGAGGCTTTAACTCACTGAGCCACCCAGGCACCCCTTGCAGACTTTTTTGGATAAATATTTGGAATTGTTAGAAATTACTTTTAAGGCTCTTCTTATTTCTCTTAATTATCTAACAAGGGTGAGCCTTGTAAGGTAAGCCAGGTCTTACTTCTCTTTATATCCTCAGCATGGTGGGATCTCAAATGCTTATTGATCCATGTTGGAGGGCAAAGACAACACTTAAGTCTAGGCTCAAGTGAAATGGCCTCACTAGACTCTTCTATATCTCTTTATGCCACTTTAAATAGAATCTTTGAGAAACTCAACTGATTATTAGGTCAAAGTGATCCTCTCCTTGAATTCTGTTGCTTAAAACAACCCAGAGGTTCTTAACCCCAGCTTCATATTAGAATATTAGAATAATTCATAATTAGAATAATACTCTAATTTAGTTAGAATAATAATAATAATTAACTTTGGACCCTTAAAAAAAATCATTTTGCAGACATGACTTGGACACACTGAATCAGAATCCTGGGTTAGGAAACCCAAACATCATATATTTAAAAAAATCTGCCCAAGTGGCTTAAATGTGTATCAGGATTAGAATAACTTTCTGTAACCCTTTAATGTTCATTCACATCTGTACCAGAAGGAACCCACCCCGAAACACAGAGTTTGCAATTCACACACTGATTTTTAGTGTTTGGTAATAATCCTGGCGTAAGGGTTATTGGCAGTTGTGGCTGATATTATCAATGGTGGTTCTCATTTTAGATGATCTTTAGGTTTCATTTATCCTTCTGCATTCTTATTTCCCATTTTCTGTAATCCTCAGCTTATTTAAGAAAATATATGTCATATATAGAATGCTGTTAATTCGTTTTATTAGGAAACTGTAAAAGAAGGCAAAAAGTGACACTGAACCTTTTCTCTCTCTTCCCAGATGGTAGATCATGTACCGGAACACTTGTGGTTAACATTGAAGACATGAATGATAATCCACCAGAAATACTTCAGAGTTACGTAACAGTTTGCAAACCAAAGATGAAGTACACTGACATTTCGGCTGTCGATCCCGACGAACCTATCCACGGTGCTCCATTTTATTTCAGCTTGGCGAACAGTTCTCCAGAAACGAACAGAATGTGGACCCTCACCAGAGTTAATGGTATTTATTTACTTGTTTATCTTTAATTATTTATTTGAGAGAGAGAGGGAGGAGAGTGTGTGTGGGCATGTGAGCAAGTGTGTGGAGAGCAGAGGGACAGAATCTTCAAGCAGACCCATGAGCTCATGACCTGAGCCAAAACCAAGTATCAGACACTTAACCGGCTGAGCCACCCAACCACCCCAAAAATATTTAATAAAAAGTAATGATTTATATGCTCTAAAGTAAGTGGATTTCCTTGTTTACTGTAATATTCTCATTAATATATTTGAGGAGACTAAATCTTTTACAAATATTATAGGGGGTCTGTGTTATATATTGCATATAAAATGAAAGAAATAATAATTTTTATGAAGGCAAAATTTATGTTTACAACAGACAAAAAACTTTATTAAAATATTGCAGCTTATCATTAAGAAAGTTTTTTTTTTGGTGGGTTTTTTTTTGGGGGGGGGGATTTTTTTTGAGAGAGGGTGGGTGGGGGAAGGAAAGAGGGAGAGAGAGAATCAGTCAGACCTCAATCTCATGAACCTGAGATCACGACCCAAGCCAAAATCAAGTGAGATGCTTAGCTAACTGAGCCACCCAGATGCCCCTGGCGTATTTTTAAAGTGACAGCAGTGAGGTGAGGTGGAACAGAGATGGACAGTTTAAATTTTTGGGGGGCGCCTGGGTGGCTCAGTGGGTTAAAGCTTCTGCCTTCGGCTCAGGTCATGGTCTCAGGGTTCTGGGATTGAGCCCTGCATTGGACTCTCTGCTCAGCGGGGAGCCTACTTCCTCCTCTCTCTCTGCCTGCCTCTCTGCCCACTTGTGATCTCTGTGTGTCAAATAAATAAATAAAATCTTTAAAAAAATAAATTTTAGTGTAAGTGAACTCTAGAAATGAGGATACTGGGTGTAGGAGGCAAGCACTCTATAGTATTCTGGAAGGAAACATGGTGGGATATGGACAGAGGCATGACGTTGGAGCCCTCAGAACAGCCTCCTGTGATGGTGCTTTCTGCTGGGGGGGCTGTATTCTATATTTCAGCCACCCTTCACTGCTGTTTTGTTACTGTGTCATGCTCTTTAATGCAAGTGGACCTTTGGTGTTTGCTATCCCTTCTGCCTAGACTACCCTTTCGCATGTCATAGTTCAGTAGTAACTCATGATACCTGGGGAGCACTTCCCATCCACGATGCACTGTTCCGACCCTGCAGATATGTGCAGAGATTAACAAGACAGACATGACCCCGGCTCAGATGCTCAGAGCTATAAAGTCTTTCTTGAAGCAGAAGTAGCATCATGACCTTTTCTACCTTTATGATAGCTCCTTTCATGTTGTATTATCATCTGTTTACCTTTCTCCTCCAATACATGAGTCTACCAGGATGTTTATGATTCATCTGTGTATTTCCAGCTTGTAACCCAGTGCTTAGTAGATACCAACAGCTTAAGGAGTGTTTATCTAATCGATAACAGGTTAATACATATGCCCAAATGAAGGAAAATGCTGGGGGAATAAGTAAACCAGTGCTGTTAGTGTTTAGGTTTTAGCAAGAATGCCAAGAGACTGGGTGGGAGGATGGACGGAATCTGGTCGTGAGGGGCCTGACTTTTGTACAGTCGGTGACAGCAGGTGTGCACTGGGAAGTTTGCCAGGAAGGAATGCTGTGCCCAGATTTATGTCTTAACAAGTGGGCGTTGGTGGCAGGACGGTATGAAGAGGGCAGAGTGGAGTGGCAAGGATGTCACAGGCTGCTGCATTAGTATGAATAAACGAGATGTGACTACAGCTGAGCTTGCGGTCTTGAGGGAGGAGAGGAATTTGAAGGATTTTATTCTAGCTACACCATGATCTGGGAGGGTTCTACCTAAACTTTAGTAGTAATTCACATTCCTTTGGGGAGCTTTACATCTGAGGTGCAGCCAGAAATTTTTGCAGTTCTTATCAGCTGTAACAGCGCCTTTAAGAAAGGTTTAGAAGTTACAGATGGCTTCCAGAATGTGCATTGTGCACCTGTGTCATTTCACTTACTGCAAAACTCGGAAGGTTGTAACTGGCAATTGAAAGTGCACAGAGCTTTTGGTCGGTTGATAATGAAGTCATTAAAATAAGTATCAAGGCTATTGGGGAAATAGCATAGTTGATAAAAATGTATTGTTATGATACAGATACATCCGTTTTTATGTAAAGCTTATTTCTGGCCTGGGTGACATTAATTAGCTTTCTGGTATTGAGACCACTTCTAGAGGGAAGGCTTTTTTTTTTTTTTTTAAAGGTTTTATTTATTTATTTGACAGAGAGAGAGAGACCACAAGTAGGCAGAGAGGCAGGCAGAGAAACAGGGGGAAGCAGGCTCCCTGCTGAGCAGGGAGCCCAATGCAGGGCTTGATCCCAGGACCCTGAGATCATGATCTGAGCTGAAGGCAGAGACCCAACCCACTGAGCCACCCCTAGAGTGAAGGCATTTTAACAGTGTTTATTGTACTTTGAAAACTTACCTTATGTGTAAAGATAATGGACAGTTACCAGAAAGTAAATGAATAAGAGAATGTCAACTTAAGACATACTTTGTGCATTAACCATTGCTGTTAATTCTTTATGAGTACCATAAACTGGTACCATAGAAAAATGCTTGAGGTGTCTGTCAAGGGCCCATCTACCATCACTGGTTTGTAAATAAGAGAAAAACAAGGGAATATTAAATATTGCTGAAATGCTACTGGATCACTCCAAGGTCAAATTATATCTCTCAGCCTCTCTTGTAAAAAGTTACAGTGGGCATACATGGTAATATTAGTGCTGAGAGAGGTTGAAGATAGTTCTCCATTTTAATTCATTTTCATGTGGCAGGTGGTGCCCTAAGAATTAATATGTGTAGAAACAAGTGCGGCAAAACAAATGCTAAGGAAGGGACAGATGTCCATTAGAGAACTAATTCTTTCACTTTCTTTCAGATACAGCTGCCCGTCTTTCGTATCAGAAAAATGTTGAATTTCAGGAATATAGCGTTCCTATTACCGTAAAAGACAGAGAAGGTCAATCTACAACAAAAACTGTGAGAGTTAATCTGTGTGATTGTACTCATCCAAGTCAATGCCTGGCAGCTCGAAGGAGTGCAGAAGTCATACTGGGAAAATGGGCGATCCTGGCGATCCTGCTGGGTATAGCATTATTATTTTGTAAGTCCTTTTACTGACTTAAAGTTAAAATGTATCATAAATACCTGAGTGCAAGAAAAGGCCTCTGAAAAGTAATCTTGTCCAACTATCCATCAGGGGTGGGCAATTTACCAATTGCTTTTGTATTATTACCTAGTTCTGATGGAATATTTCCAGGGAGAGGGAGCGAGATCCTTTTTGAGATACGATTTCATACTTGCACAGAGCTGTTTAAAATTCCTTAGACTGTACCAAATCTGTCAACACATAGTTTTCATTTTTGGTCCCGATACTACCCCCTTTAGGGCTAAATAAAACAATCTAAAACTTCTGCCCTATAAAAGTCCATGACAAGCCACTGGGATCTCTTCTCATCCTTTAGCCACGGCCTTATGGGAATGACTTGGATCATGGCAGTATCTCTTTTTGGGGGTGTCTCTTGCTAGTTTTGATTTTTTTTTTAACTTCCTCCTTGCTGGTTGTTTAGTTCCCAATGACATCCTATTTTCCCCTCCTTTCTTCCATCCACTCCTCCAGCCTGGATTAGCGGTTGTTCCTTTGTTCTGTGATAGGACTAGCAGGTAAAAGCAAGACTCTGGAGCCAAACTATCTGGGTCTGTAACACAGCTATATCATTTGCAAGCCATGTGACCTGGGGCGAGTTACTTACTGTGCTTCAGTTTCCTCATCTGCAAAAGGGGGATATTTGGAGTAGCCTGCTTTATAGGGCAGCACTGAGCAGTAATTGAGTTAATGCATGTGAAGAGCTTAGAATAGTACAGTGTTCAGTATTTTCAGCAGCTCCACAAAATACATATCTACTGAAGACCTACAATATGCCAGAAACTGTCTAGGTGCTTGGGGGTCATCAGTGAACAAAATAAACAAAACCAAACACGAACACTGTGCTTTGTGACAGCAAGCTAATAAACGAAATGCTGTAGAGGAAAAAATTGAGCAAAATAATTAGGAACTGTAGTCCCGTGGAGTGTATGTGGGTGATTGTGGGAGATAATGGCGAGTGACTGCAGCTTTTGATGGGTGGTTTGGTTGAGGCTGACAAGGTTATCTTTTCTTCTTCTTTTTTTCTTTTTTTTTAAATATTTTTTAAAAGATTTAATTAATTTATTATTTATTTGACAGACAGAGATCACAAGCAGGCAGAGAGGCAGGCAGAGAGAGAGAGAGAGGAGGAAGCAGGCTCCTCGCTGAGCGGAGAGCCCTATACAGGGCTCGATCCCAGGACCCTGAGATCATGACCTGAGCCGAAGGCAGAGGCTTAACCCACTGAGCCACCCAGACACCCCCCTCTTTTTTTTTTTTTTTTTTTTTGGTCTGAAAATGTCCCTTTCCTAGTTTTAAAAAATTTTATTTATTTATTTTTCATTATGCTCAGTTAGCGTACATACAAGGTTATCTTTGATGATTTTTGGGAAAGGTGAGAGTCAGCCAAGTATAGTACCTGGGGGAAAAGTTTTCAGTCAAGGGGAGAGTCAGCTTAAAGACCCTTAGGTAAGAGGGTGCCTGGAAAAGTCAAGGCATGGCAGGGACACACGTGTGGCTGGAGTGGAGTGCATTGAGAGAGCGGGATTGGACATGGAACCAGAAAGGTAACAAGGGGCCACATAGAGTGGGTGTGCGTTGGCACCTTTTTTCTGTAAAGGGCTAGATAGTATGTATTTTACATTTTGCAGGCCATGTGGTTTCACTGCCCTTCTAGTAGGAAAGCCACCATAGAACATTTTTCAGTGATGGGCATGACTGGGTTCCAATAGAACTTTATTTATGGACGCTAACATTGAATTTCATATAATTTTCACATGCAATAAACTTCTTTTAATTTTTTAAATTTATTTAGAAACCATAGCTCATGGGCCATACAAAAACAATGCAGTGGACAGGATTTGGGGCTGCAGTTTGGTCACCCTTGATTAGAGGGGCTTGTAGAACATAGTAAGAATTGTCATTATTACAGCTAATTTTATTATCACGTATTTCAACCTCCCGCAGGTATGATGTAGAATGAAAATTCAAAAATACAGAATAGTTTTATTTAAGGTACTTGGAGATAAATCTGTTCTGTTGAGAAAAGTCTATCGTGTTTTCATATAGGCAAACCATTCTTTTGGGAATCAGTAAATCTCCTTAAAGTCTCTGTCTTAAATAAACATCATTGAATTTTTTGAAAATTTATTACTTAACTCAAAATTGTATATACTTTAACATTGTAGAGACAATTCAAACTCTTAAAAGGAGCTATAATCAAAATATACATATAATTAATTCCGATTTTAGAGTCTAAGCTAAATCATGGCCTATTAATTTAGGAAAGCCAAGGTAACTCAAGGTACCATGCTTAGTGGCCTTGTTTTCCTCCCATGTACTTGAGGTAATAAAAAAACAAAGATGAGTATTTTATTCTATGTATGTTAATTTTTTTTTTTTTAAATGCAGCTGTATTGCTAACTTTGGTATGTGGAGTTGTTGGTGCAAAAAAAAAAAAAGGTTTTCCTGAAGATTTAGCACAGCAAAACTTGATTATATCCAACACAGAAGCACCTGGAGATGATAAGGTGGTAAGTAATTTTTTAAAATGACTGTTTATCTGAGTATCTCCCATGATTTCTTTTACTGATTCTCATGAAGTCATTTTGTAATTTAGGAGTTAATATTTGTATTTTTAGTTTGGTCAGCTTTCGTAGGCAGAAGTATTTTATCTGTCAATATTCAAATATTTATGTAGGTGGCATTTATTGAACTTTTTAAATCAGATGTATTGTTTTAATTATCATTCTTCCACTCTCTAGTGTTATGATATGAAACTTTCTCTTTGATGTTGTGAAATTATTATAATAACAGTGTTTTAGCTGCTCTCTTCAGTGTACATTTCCAGATATTACTTGTTAATCTGACTCTGACCACTTATCATAGGAAAAAAAACCTTATTAAAAGTTTTCAAGATAAACTAAGAACATATCAAAGAGATACATATATTTTTAGAAAGTGTGGGGGGGGAACAGATTAGTCAGAAGAGTATTGCCACTCTCTTTCCTTATGTGTTTCTTGAGACCGCTGAGGTGCTTAGTACTGGGCTTCTTGTTTTGGGGGATGTGTATTTAAAAAGTTCTTACAGGGCATGTTCTTCCCTCAGAAAGATTTCAAACTATTTATGAGAAATTAGATCTACTTTTATGGGAAAAATAAGTAGGAATATGCCAGTATACCATTAGCACCAATGTGATAGTCACTGTTGTTCAAGGATACTTGTGGTACGTAAGTGTGTTCCTGATGTCTGGATGAACCGGAAAGGCTTAATGAAAGAGGTACACATTCCTCGCTAACTTAAAGAATAAGAAGGGTGAGAGAGTGGAGAAATGGTGGGAATAGCTAATGAGGTGGAAAACAGCCTTAAGGACAAAAAAAGGAGATGGCAAAATTTGGAGGTTATTCCACAAATAGTAAAGAAATTGATTTGAAATGGAAGAAATGATGTTTCACAATAGAAGCTTGACATTAGTTAGGCTTTTGTGGGGAGAGGGTGTAAGAGAGGAGTAGGACAGGGGACTGTCGTATGCCATATTAAGGATTTGGGGTTTATTCTCTTGGTCAGGAAGAGCCAGTGAAGGCTTTTCTGCACAGAAGGGCATAAAGGGAGCAGCATGATGCTGAGTGATTAGGGTGATCAGTGAGAAGAGGAAGACGTAAGGGACAGGGAAGATAAAGGATTAGAATCTCAGTGGTTGAAGCAGTGGGTAACTCTGATAATAGTCATTGGAAATAAGGATAATAAATATTTTAAATGCATAAATGATAAGCTTGTTAGCTTTTGAGTAACAAAATAAAAATGAAGTCAAAGTGACAGAGGCCATAACTAAGGACAATGACTTTATATCAAGCCTTGTCTGTATCTTGGTGTGAAGGGATCTAGAAAGAATTCTTTTTTTTTTAATTTAATTTTATTTTTTCAGTGTTCCAAGATTCATTGTTTATGCACCACACCCAGTGCTCCATGCAATACATGCCCTCCTTAATATCCACCACCAGGCTCACCTAGCCCCCCACCCTCCTCCCCTCCAAAACCCTCAAGTTTGTTTCTCAGAGTCCACAGTCTCTCAGTTCATCTCCCCCTCTGATTTAGCCCAATTCACTTTTCCTTTCCTTCTCCTAATGTCCTCCATGTTATTCCTTATGTTCCACAAGTAACTAAAACCGTATGATAATTGACTTTCTCTACTTGACTTATTTCACTCAGCATAATCTCCTCCAGTCCCGTTCATGTTGATACAAAAGTTGGGTATTCATCCTTTCTGGTGGCTGCGTAATATTCCACTGTATATATGTACCATATCTTTTTTATCCATTCATCTGTTGAAGGGCATCTTGGTTCTTTCCACAGTTTGGTGATTGAAGGCATCTTTCTTATTGACTTTATCTCTTTAACCACCTCCCACCATCAGGGAAAATCATTGCCCACCTCTGCCTCACAGGCCTACATATGGAACCCTGTAATTATTTCTCCATTCAGAAAATACATTTAGTCCCTTAACAGTCCTTGACTCATAGTAAGTTCTTATTTTATATCTGAGAAGGGAATTACTGAGATGTTCATAATATTTGTTCTTGGCTATTTGATGCCAGAGCTGTAGTATTAATGGGCCTCTCCACCATAATGTACTCATCCGTATTGTTATCTGATCTCTGTTAGGAATACTTATCGAAAGGACTCAGAATTATCAGTTTAATTTTAGGTATATTTTTATAAAAGGTAACAACATTTCTTAGTGGATGTGTAAGCTCATTTTAGCACAATGAGTACAGGTGATGATGACTTTGATTCTGGAGCTAAATTTAAGTCAGAGACATTCAGGTGGGGTTAGGAGCTGGTCGAAAAGTCAGGACCAGAGAAGTTAAATCTGCAAATCATTGACATGGAAAAGGAGTCGTTGATACCTTGTGAGAATAAGCTTTGGGCAACACACATGGAGATGGTCAGGAAGGAACAGAGAATAGAAGAATGTGAAACAGGGCACTGTGGGCTGAATCTTGGTTTTAGTTAAACTTCAATTTTCTTGGTATTAGCTTGTATGACCTCTGAAAACGTGTTTATAATGATAAAAATTATACCATCAACGATATTTGATGAGACTTTTTTGTTTTGTTTTTTAATGAAATTTCACTGTAGCAGCAACCTAAGCAAAAAATATAGGGTAGCAGTGCCACCAAATGGCTGCTTCTCAGTTCTCATTTCTGGTATAATTTTCCCAGACAGTGAGATACCATGTATGACATTTATAGATACGTTTCAGATTCTGAAATATCCAAAACTCCAAATCATCTGAACTTGAAAATGTTCCGGTTTAGTTAGAGACTCTGCATATTAAATAGAAGAAAAACAAGTTGGTAACAAGATGGCACAATGGAGCCTGATTCTAATGGAGGTCTTGCCTGACAGTTGCAGTTCATAATTAGAACTGACACGCTTGAGTTTACTGCTCTAACTTAATGTCTCACCGGCAGCCCAGAGTTCCATATGAGGTTCCTGCATTAAGTTGATGCTTAGTCAAGTCTTTTTTTATCTTCAAACACTCCCTCAACTGTCCTCCTCTAGTTCCCTGCTTATCTCTTTTTCTTTGAAACTGGGCTTGAGAGATTTATACTTGATTTCTCTATGATATTACTTTCTGTTTATTCAGCACTTCTTGGAAATTCTTTTGATAAAGATCACCAATGGCCACTTTTTTGGCATGAACCTCATAGGTGGATTATTTTATTCGAACTGGTTCTTAAACCACTTTGATGTTTTCTCCTTCCCATAATCCTCTCTGTGTGGCTTCAGAGTTGTGCCTCTTGGATTCCTCTATTCTCCAGAAGCTATTTCATATCATTTCTGTCCTCTGATTCCCTTAACCACCCCGTAAAACATGTTTTTTTTTTTTTTTCTTGTGGTTCTATTCTTAGCCTTCTTTTCGTTTAGTCTACCATTTTCTCTGGGTGTTAGAGTTGATTCCCGTGGCTTCAGCTATCTCCTGTGTGGTGGTGACGTCTGAAATTATGTCTCCAGCTCGGCTCCCCCACCTGAACTCCAGCCCCTTATATGCATATACTCATTTTGGGCATTCATGGGTTTCTCAAATTTACCATGTCCAAAATGGAACTGTTCACCCTCCTCTCACCCACAAGTGTGTCCTTCATCCCTGCTTAAGTGAATTATACCATTTATCTACTTGCACAAGCAGAGCACGTAGAAATAATTCCTGACTCTTCCCTTTGCTGTTTCATCCATCTGACCATCAGTAAACTTTGTATGGAGTCCAACCACTTTGAATCATTATTGCTTCTCCTATGGCCAACGTCTTTATCATGTTTCACCTAGAACTATGCAGTGACTTCTCTGATATTCATGACACGCAGCTTGTCTTCTCATTTGTCTTTTACAATATTGCCTAGAATGGTTTTTAAAAAATACATCTCTTTCCTGTTATTAAAACCCTTCTTGGAGTCCCCATCATCTTTTTGATTGTCCAAATTTTTTAGCATGGCATATGGATCTTCATGTTCTCTGGTCTTTTGTAACCGCCCCCCCCCATTTCCTCTCTCACTTTGAACTCTAAGTGGTAGCCATTCTCAGCAGGTTGAAAGTTGAGGACCCTTTGTGTGTAAACCTTCCTGCACATAGTGCTTTCTTCTTCACATTTTTCAAGTAGGAGTCCCTCAGTACAGTGTTTTCTAGTCTGTTCCACCTACTCTGTCTGTGCTTGGATTTTAATGCTTTTTCCTATAGCATTCTATATTCACCTATGTATACATTCTTACAGTAATTACCTATTTTTCTGCCTCATTGGAATAAGAACTTCTTGGAGCCACCGAGGGATAATGTCCCTCTTTGCATCCCTCCACTGGGCAGAGAATTTGAAAATATAAGTGTCCGTGAATGAATGGATGAATCAATGAAAGGTTAAATAAACGTTCTCTCTCCCTTGTCTTCTTATGACTTTACTTGGAATCTGTTTCCTTTCAACACAAATGGTCTTTTTAAAATTTTATTTCAGTGTTCTGGCAATGGGTTTATGACCCAGACAGTCAACAGCTCTGGCCAAGGCTTTTGCGGTACCATGGGATCAGGAGTGAAAAACGGAGGGCAGGAGACCATTGAAATGGTGAAAGGTGGACACCAGACCCTGGATTCGTGCCGGGGAACTGGACACCATCACACCCTGGATTCCTGCCGGGGAGGACCTGTGGAGGTGGACAACTGCCGATATACCTACTCCGAGTGGCATAATTTCACTCAGCCCCGTCTTGGTGAAGTGAGTTTCCCTGAGTGTTTTGCCTCTGCATTTAAATGCCCAAGTGTAGCACAGTAGGAAATTACAGTTAACATAGACTTTCAGAAGCTGCTTTTCCATATTTTTCAATGTATCCTTTCTTTTTCATTCTCTGGTCATTCCCTGCACTCCCCCCAACCCCCACTCCGTGCCCTTTGATTTTGTTACATTCTTTAACATAAAAGAGATTTTATTCCATCTGTCCTATTTCTTTTAGCTTCTAAAATCTTGTGAGAACTGGAAGTTTTTCAAAACATAACCCTATTAAAGTTACACACCATTTTTGATGTTTTTACCTCATTAACTAGTTTAATGTAGAAGAATGTGAAAAAACATCTCATTCCCTACAGTCACAAAACTCCCCAATCCCATCCGCATGTCTGAAAACAAAACATTTGTACACAGTTCTAGAGTGAACATTCCCTAATATGAGCTACAGGAACTCTGTATAATGTAAGAAGTACCGTTCAAATCCAAAGTGTTTTTATTCAGGGCGAAGCAAGGATAATCAAAGAAAAGAGGGATTAAATCATGGATTTTCAGTCCGGGCAGCATATCAGAATCCCCTGGGGAGCTTTGAAATGATGTTAATGCCTGTGCTCTACCTGAAGGATTTGGATGTAACTGGTTTGGCTTATTATTCTTATTATTACTTTTAAATCCCCTCAGGTGATTCACATGTGCCACCTGGGTAGAGAAGCACTGGATTCAATATTCTATCTGGGACTAAGTTGTCTGTTTATCAGAGTGTATGGGTACTGTTGTAACCCCCCCACAGTGGACCAGAAGCCCTAATCCTTTAATGGGACTGCAGATAGACACCAGTCCGTGACACGGCTGCAGCCGATCACATGTCCATAGCGTATTTTGTTTCCCCATCAAATTAAAGTATTCATCTTTGTTCTATTTCTAGACAGTCAGCATGCATGTAAGAACAGGTTGGAAAGGAGTGGAGCTTACGAGGTGTTCTTAGGGGTGTGCACTAACGTGTGCCTCGGGTAATGGAGTCTGAGGCTGAAATGATCCCGAAGAAAGACACCTGGTAACATAAGTCAAAGAAGGACGCCATGGATTGGAGAGGGAATGGGACCCCAGGGGAGGAGGGAGGAGGCACAGGAGTTCCGACAGGCTGGCAGCCAGGCCGGTAACAGGCGGTGAGGCTGGATGCTCAGACGTGGCTGAATGCTTGGGCGCTCCATTCCAAAGGCCTGGTTTCTGCAATGAGGGTGATGTTGATTATTCTTAATTTCGCTAAAATGCTTGGTGCATCTCTCTATTTTGTCACATTTTGGCTCTCTTGGAAACTTGATTCTGAAACCAATGTGGTAATTCTTGCCTACTCTATAACTGTATGTTATAGTGGTTTTAGTTCATGTTTATTGGATATTTACTATGTGCTGGGCAAAATAAGAGCATTTTTGGTGCATTACTTTTTCATCATTATCGTGAGATAGTCACTGTGTATATATTCCCATTTTAGACATAAGGAGAGTTAGAAGTGAGACTTGAAGATGCTTAGTAACCTGCCCAAAGTCATAGACATAGTTGGTAAAGCCAGAGCTTTGACTCAAAATCAGGACTATTTGAATATCCAGTATCAAATTCTTAACCTCCATACATACTGTCACCATTTTGTGGACTAGCCTGACCTGTAGATATAAATTTTAGGGTTAAGCATTTAATGATAAATTAAATGTGCTTAAATATGACATTGGTATATATATATATATATATATATATATATATATATGATTTTTTATTTTGTATGGATGACTAGAAATGTAAGATGTACTGACTTTGTGGTACGGTTATGCTATCGACCAATCATGTGCATTTTTTGTATGTAGGACTCCATTAGAGGACACACTGGTTAAAAATTAAACCTAAAAGGTAAATAAAAAATAAATTTTATGTTTGTATTGTAAGAGTGTTTAAAACAATAATAGAATCCTTTTTTTTTTATTTTACAGAAATTGCATCTGTGTAACCAGAATGAAGATCACGTGCCATCTCAAGATTATGTCCTTACATACAACTACGAAGGAAGAGGATCTCCAGCTGGTTCTGTAGGTTGCTGCAGTGAAAAACAGGAAGAAGATGGCCTTGACTTTTTAAATAATTTGGGAGCCAAATTTACTACATTAGCAGAGACATGCACAAAGAGATAATGTTAAAGTGTTACAATTAGACATGTATTTGCCAGACATCCTGGAGGTTTCCAAAAGGAATGAGATATTGTAATGTTCAATTTCAATTTCTAATACATATATGGATATATATTAGACTTTTAATTTCTAATATATATAAAGCTAGAAATATATAGATATTTTTAATATATCTATACATTAGAAAAAATATATAATTTTTCTAAATTTTGAATTGTACTATTTACCAATTTGTATTTTTATAGCAATTTGTTGCTTCTGTTTTCCAAGGAGTTTGAAATGTTAAAATGCATTTTGTCTTCTTTACTGCCAGGTAAGGAGACAGATAGAAAATCTTATATGTTATCATTGGAATTAAGGTCTATAAAGGACCTGCAGTGAATGTGTTGAGCTAGTATTAGTCCAATGATAGCTGAGCTTTACTTGATTGGATATAGACTAGCTATTTGGGCTAGAAATTCTGTTCTTGTTCCAGATTTAAATTTAAGTGGAATAGGATTATATCAAACACTGTGTTAAATTATATTGCATTTTTTAGTTCTTCAAAAAATCAGTACCACTGAGCTGGTAGCTCCAAAGACTACTAGAATTTCATTTTCCTTCTAGTTTAGCATTTAGATCACGAAGAGCAGCAAGGATAATCAAAGATTGCCCTAATAAGCTCTTAAAAAATACATAGCTATGGTGTTAAACTACACCAGGGAAGTGTAGACCAAAAAATTGTGTTGTTTTTATGCTTTTGAATGTGTGCTTTATGGTTTGCAAAAGGATTATTATGAGGAATATATCTGAGTTTCCTTATTTTCAAGAAATAACTATATTCACTATACAGAGAATTATTGTCGGCATTTTAATGAAAAATGCCAAAGATCTATTGAGATTGTAATCACAGGTCTTGACATCTTTTTCCCTGAGATTCAGGACTACTATTGATAACTTGCAGTAATGAAAATTATGCTGAGGAAAGAGTTACTTTTTTTGTTTTTAATATTGTACTTGCATATTTTTATTTGCAGGTTTAGCACATATGGCATTTTATTTTCTCTCAATAGCAGTTATTTGCAATTACAATATGTTATCCTTAGGTGGATTGTGTCATGCCCCATATTCTGAAGAAACAGACCCCATCATAGTTATGAGATGAATGTGCATTTCTATTCACTACCATTTTCACACAAATTCCTCCTTATTAAGGTAGATAAATATTTTAAAATACTGTAAAGAATCAAAAGAACCCCTTGGTGCAATTTAATATCTTCCATAATGTTGCTTAAAGTATAATGGGTCTCAAATTTGTTCAGTGATACGGTCCTTGGAAGAACTTGCAAAATATCCCAAAGCAATGGTGTTTAAACTTAAAATAATTAATACCTAATTTTATGATGAATCTAATATCACATTATTGTATACTCACTTCAAGTGTTAGCTTAAAAATAGACAAGAAATATGAAGTATCACCAATTGAAGAAAATTTTGGAAGACAAGACAAAATTAACTTAAAAATTTTGCAGTTTTTTGGGACTTACCCAAAGAATTGGGACTTACCCCTCCACCAAGCCCCCAAAACTCTTTATTGACTTTGAGGCAGAATTTGTGACCTAGCCCATGTAGTGGCAAAGTTCAATATGAATATAGGCTTAACTGACTTTTCTCTTTCTCTATACAGAGACAGAGAGGGAGAAGAGACAGACAGTGGTATCTCCCACTTTTCAAAATTTTGTGTTTCACGAAAGACCTACATTAATACCTGTTTTTGCTAACTTAAAGATGTCTGAAGAAAATTTTTGCTTATGTGAAAAAAGACAGAAAGTGAAAATAGCATTTACCAGTTGTCCTGCAGTGAGCCCTTACAGAGGCAACCCTTCCCCCCAACCCAGGGCAGCGGGACCCCCCCAATCCCCACCCCCTCAAATGTCCTCTGCTTCTCCACATCCAGCTGACAGAGCTCTGAATTGTTGCCTGTGAGCATCTATGTTTTATCTCCATTTATTTTGTGTATCCCTCAGTAAGATATGTCTTAAGGTATCAGAAAAGCCAAAGAGAAGTTAATTTTGGGGTCTGGAAACACTAAAAAATTTTCCATGTAAATTAATGGTAATTGTTTCTTTGCTTTATGCCATTTCAGCTTCCAGAAATTTTCATAGGAATGCTATAAGGGTAAACACACACACACACACACACACACACACACACACAATGTAAATATATACTTATATAAAACTATTACTCAATGTCATGTATAAAATAAAATGAAAACCAAAGGGGAAGATGATAACATAAGGTTGGGTATGTCCAAAATGGGGGTCCAGAGTTTTAGAAAGAGAGAGCCTCTCATACTTAGGTCTTCTGTGCTGCAGAGCTGAGCACATCAGGACATAGTTCATGTACATTTGTGTAATTTCTTTAAAACTGTAGACAGCTAATTAAACATCTCTGGTTTCAGTGGAAAGGAGAGAGGAAACTAGGTGGAATAGTAGCTTTGCTTCGCAGATTGACTCTACAAGGACAAATTAGGAGCAAACTGGAAAGGCTGTTACAGCTAGGGCTGTCTGACTCCTGGTGGAGGGTTCCAGAGATGAAATGCTTTTCTTGGAGCTAATACTGAAATCTTCTTAAAACAATTCTGGTAAAAGGATTCTATCACCATTTTCTTTTTCTCTCCTATCTACTGACATTTTAAAAATTTAGAGTTGGATAACCATATTCTGTTGGTCAGATCTGAGGGGATAAAAAGAGCTGGGATGGGAGCACAAATCTTACTAAAGAGACTGAGTGGGGGCATGACCATCCTAAGGACCATTGTCACGTGCTATACTCTAACTTGAGCCTGGAAATGATAAAATACCACTTCCCTATTCACTGCTTGGTTTCCACTGGCATTGGTGTGATTCAAAGAAATCCAGCTCTCTTATCAGTTCCCTTTAATCTCTCTCCCAATATTGTCGATAACACTTAGGTGGCCAAATGCTCCAGGCTGTCAATCACCTTTTAGTATGAACTAGTTTTTATGCGATTGCTTTCTTACAGGGATTTTTCATGTAACAGAAGAAATAGAAATTTTGAATACAATAAAGAGAAAGACCGAGAAGTCATTTGGAAACACGGGGGACTTAGGGAGAATGCAGGCCCAAGTAGGGTATTTGGACAGTTAGCAACATGAAAATCCAGGCCTTCAAGGGCAAGGAGGGAAGTCAACAAAGGGACAGGAGTGGTAGTAAACACAATATTATTTGCTACTTAAATTTTCCTAGGCCAGGCTCTCCCTTTTTCTTCTTTTCTCGGGCCAGTGGCGGCTCCCATTTGATTTGGGTGAACTGTCATCTCCCCTTTCTCCATGCTTCACCTTATTTGGAGTGTGGAATCAAGGGAAGAGCTGACTGCGTGGTGTGTCCGCAGGCATTTACAGGATGGGCCTGAGCTGGCTGTGTTGAACAAACACGGCATTCATGGGGAATGCTTGCTCCCTACGGAGCCCTCTGGGCACTGAGATAGAAGGTCTTCAGTTAGGTGTGTGTCTGCATTATTTACTTGGTGCCATATTTCCCATTTTCTAATTTTTCTCCGAAATGTAGATTTTGAGACTGAGGCCTTTCAAAGGGTACTTTTCCTTTTAAAATCTTCTTACGTTTAATGTAAACATTTATAATGTGGTATTCATCTTTCCTTATATGTGTAAGGGGGAAATTATGCTATTTCAATGTGAAAATTGCTCTCATTTTTTTCCAGTAAATATTCTTGAATTTTTAATGTAAATGTACAGATTGTTTTTTCATATTTTTATAAGGAAGCAGTGAACTGTCTAAAATGCAGTGAGGTTGGGGTTGCAGCATTTTTAACAAAACTTTAAGTCTGCTATTAAAAGAAGTTACTTCGCTTTTAAAGAAACAAGGCAGGTTAAAATAAGCAACAATTGGATGTGTAAAGTAATAGTTGCAGATACAGATTGTAATAAAACTGTTAACTTGTTATCGTGTCTTTACTATATTTAGAGATTAAATGGTTCCAAGATGATGATGTTATAAAATTGTGCTTAAGACTGGCATGAAAATAGATCCTTGATAATGTCTTCATTGTATTCCTGGAGAATATTTTATTTTATTTTTATTTATTTTAAAAATATTTTATTTATTTGACAGAGACACAGCAAGAGAGGGAACACAAGCAGGGGGGAAGGGAGAGGGAGAAGCAGTCTTTCTACTGAGCAGGGAGACTGATGCGGGCTTGATCCCAGCATCCTGAGATCATGGCTTGAGCTGAAGGCAGACACTTAACCAACTGAGCCATCCAGGCACCCCTCCTGGGGAATATTTTAGAGAATGGGTTGTCTAGGCTGTCAAGATCATTTACATATTAAACTATCTGGGGGGAAATCACTGTTTGGGGCACACCTTTACAAATGATATCTAGATAGATATTATTAGTATCTAATGGATATTAATATTAATATTAATGGATATCTAATGGATAGATATCATAGTATCTCTCCATCTATCAGATTGTCATTGGGTAAGAAGTATAGGAAGGTAGTTGTAATTGTAGAGTGTTCTAGAAATAAAATGCTATTATAGCATTCTCACCTAGAGCAGTGTAGTCAAGGGGAAATATTATGAGTTCAAGAAAAAAAAAAAAAAGCAAGAGATATTCCAATCTTTGTTCTGTCACTTACAGAATATATGACCTTCAAGCTTAGTTCACAACTAAATTACGGTGCTGTTTATTTCACGGCGAATTTTTTCCCCAAGTGCGTGTGTGTGTGTGTGTGTGCTTTCCCACAAAGGTAAGGCTGACCATTTCAAAAATGTACGAGTTGTATCAAAAGGTTTAAATTATAGTGTAACTTGGACAATACTTTCAATTTCAGGAAATCTTACTGTGATTATTATTTTTATTTCTAAATTTGTCTTGAAAAATGTTCACTGAATTTTTGTTTCTGATATCAAAACATTTGGTGAATTCCAAGCATACGGCAGAATTGACTCAGTGAAATATTGGCTCACAGAGGTTGAGAAGGGACATGTCTGGTCTAGAGTTAGACTGTTCACGAGTGAATCCTCGCTCTGCCACTCACGATCTCTGTGGCTTTAGAGATGCTACTTATTCCCTTTCTTAGTCTGAGTTTTCTCATCTTTAAAAGCAAAATGACAATCCCAAACCCAAGGGGTTGTTGGCATGACTATATGAGTTACTATGTTTATAGCATGTAGAACACTGCCTGTAATAGGGAAAGATATATAAAGGTCAGTTATATAGGCAATAAAATTATGTAGTTGCATATACTATAATAACTAATTTCTTTTTAGGGAAGAATATATATATATATATATATATATATATATGTATATATAATCTGAACAGATTCTTTCCTGACAGTGGAATTATGGTGGATTTGTATTTTGTGTTCGTTTTCTACAATGAACATTGGTAACATATTTAATTCTTTTTAAAGGGTTAATCCTAGCTCTACAGTTTCTTTAAGGCTTTTGTATTAGGATTAGAATTGGCTATATGGACAGAAAATAAAATGGCAGTGACTTAAACAGGATCCAGATTAAGTGAGCAGGTCTCACTATTCTGATAGCTTATTTTTATTCCATCCATTTGAGCCTTAGAACTTTTGTTTTCCCTTTACTATTTTTCCCCTTAATTATGGTAAAATTCACATAACATGAAGTTCACCTATTTAAGCAATTTTAACGATTTGATTTTTAAGTGCTCTCCACACCCAACGTGGGGATCAAATATACAACCCTGAGATCAAGAATCAGGTGCTGCACCCACCCAGTCAGCCAGGTGCTTCACCTGGAGCCATTTTATTTTATCTTATTTTATTTTTAAAGATTTTATTTATTTATTTGACAGACAGAGATCACAAGTAAGCAGAGAGGCAGGCGGAGAGAGAGGAAGGGAAGCAGGCTCCCTGCTGTGCAGAGAGCTCAATGCCAGGGGCTCGATCTCAGGACCCTGGGATCATGACCTGAGCTGAAGGCAGAGGCTTTAACCCACTGAGCCACCCAGGCACCCCACTCCTGGAACCATTTTAAAGTGTACAATTCAGTGGCATTCATTCAGAATATTGTACAACCAGAACATTTCCATCCTTCAGTATCTAAAAAGAAAACCCTTGAAGCTGCTTACTCCCATTCCCCATTGCCTCAGCTCCTGGCAACCACTGATCAGCAAGCAGAATGGTAGTTGCCTGGGGCCGAGTGGGGGTGGGGAGGAGCCAGAGGGTTACTGTTCAATGTGGACAGAGTTTGTCATGCAAGATGAAAACATAACAACGTGCGTATAGTTAACAGTACTATACTGTGCACTTAAACCTGTGTTGAGGGTAGGTCTCAGATTTCGTGCGTTTCACCACATTGCAAAACAACGATAAAAGAAATCTTCCCTTCAAGATAAACTGGTTTTGCAGTGTTCCTTGGGAGAGGTAAGTTCCATGAGTCCTCGAGGTAGAAGAGGCTTGGTGTTCTGCCAGTGCCTCCCAGCTCCCAAGGTCCATGGTGAGTTTTAAGCTATCTGTAAGAGAGTGGAGGACACACTGTTCAGTCACACCTGCCTCCCCCGTCCTTGAGCACAAACAGGAAAAGACACTTGGGCAGCACGAACACGTGGGCTGTGCCCCAGAAGCCTGATGTTTTATTTGACTTCAAGAGCAGAAGGATCTTTGGAAGCCAATTTGGAAAAAAACAAACGTTGGCAGAAATACCTGCAACCTTTCTCTTCTGTAATTGTTCTCTGTCTCCCGTGTACGATGCAACCACGGTGGGAGGTAGATCTGCACTGTGGATATGAGCCGTAATTTACAGTTGGGGAAGCTAATAGATGTAATATGATTCCAGAAGAAACCTGAATATTTGTTACTAAGTTCCCACAAAATTTGTAGATTTCATTTTTTTCTTTTCAAAGTACATGAAGGGACTTATATGCTGTGTGATATTACTGTATTTACATTTCATTTATTAAAAGATTTACATTCCAATTTTAGTAGGTCTACTTCCTGATAGAAGTAAATCGGAGTCTGTGGCTTTAAGTTACGTTACTGGTTACAGAGTTCTGCTGAGACTGGCATTCTGGCTCACGGACTGTGCAAGTTGCCCTGATGTGATGTGACAGGTTCCAAGCTAAAGGGCAATTTCACAGAAATTCCTAGTTTCAATTTCTAATTGAAATTTGTTTTCTTTTCTTAATATGGATAATCACAGACAAGTTAAAGCAAATACATAATTATATAAGATTACTTGGAGAGAGGCAAGAAAATGGCTCAAGTATATGAGGCATGGGAAGAGAAAAAAAAGAAAAAAGTGATGTTATTTTATTGGACTCAAACCAGGTTAGTCACATTTCTGTTCTGTGATTCTAACTTGGTGAAGCTGGACGCATCTGACCCACCAGGGCAATGTGTCTCTGAGGGAAACAGCAATACCCTTTCCAGTCCAATGCTCAAACTGTATTCTTTACAGGGGGTGCTCACTCACCCATACCCTCTTGATTCAGAAAGATCATGTATCATTTCAAAGGAATTCTGTTATATATGTGTTTACTTAGGCTACAAATAATATCCATGCTTACAAATTCAGACATAGAAAATGTCAGTATTTTTTCATGATTTGTCTTTTGTCTTGACACCCTCCTCTACTCCCCATTCAGAGGAATGGGGCAGAAATGGTGGCAGAAATGAAATAAAAATGTAAATTTTATCAGTCAGATTAAAATTAGGGTTCTCCCTCACTCTTCTATTATGTCTGAGCTTTAGGGAGTTTATGCTACTTCCAGCAATTGGGGATCAAAGTGCCAGGTATCTGTCCCTGAGATCTTGAGAACCAAGGTGTCTCCCATTTGTTTTCACTGTATTTACCAACTCTTGAAAAACTTGTGTGCTCCTCTAGCCCATCTTTCTGAACAGATCTGCTAAGTAATCTAAGAATTTGAATCAATTCAAATTATTGAAATAGATTATCTCAGACAGCCAATTAGTCTAATTTCCTATCTCCAATCTACACACCAACACACATACCAAATATGTAACAATAGAGTCAGACTATTATCTTGATAGATGAGACTAAGACAACATAAGAACAATGCTCTAAAGAGAACAACAACAACCCCCCCCCCCAAAAAAACCCATGTGTATACACAAACGAAACAGAACTTCCAAATTTGAATGGGATTTCTGTTGTTCTAAATAGGTACAAAAAATGTTGGGCCTGGCATGGGAAAAATATTTAATTTGTCAAGTAACCTGGAAAAGCTTTTTAATCTCTCTGTGCTTAAGTTTATTGTCTAAAGCTAGGTTCTTCGGTAAGTGAGTCAGTCAGTCATTGACAATTATTTCTTGGTCATCTACCACATGCTAAGTGTAATTCTAGGTGCTAAAGATACAGCAGTGGGGGCTCCTGGGTGGCTCAGTCAGTTAAGCATCCAACTCAAATTTGGTTCAGGTCATGATCTCAGGGTTGTAAGATCAAGACCGGTATTGGGCTCCTCACTATGTGTGGAGACTGCTTTGAAGATTTTGCCTCCCTCTGCCCCTCCCATCTCTCTCTCTTAAAAATAAATAGATATAAAAAATCAGGATGCAGCAGTGAATAAAATAGCCAAAGTCTGATTCTCACAACAATTGCATTCCAAGAAGGGAGGGAAGACAGATAATGAACAAATGCACAAATATGTGTAAAATGTCATACAGTAATAAATGATAGAGAAATAAAACAGAATAAGAGAGAATTATGGGAGATTTTTTAAATTAATTTTTAATTTTTTTATAAACATATAATGTATTTTTATCCCCAGGGGTACAGGTCTGTGAATCACCAGGTTTACACATTTCACGGCACTCACCATAGCACATACCCTCCCCAATGTCCATATCCCTACTACCCTCTCCCAACCCTCCCTCCCCCACTCCCCCCGCGAGGTTTTTATTTTATTAAGAGTGGCTGCAGAAAGTCCTTATGGGAGGGTGGAATTTGAGCAAAAAACCTGAGGGAAGAGAGTAAGCACATCATGCTGTTACAAGGGCAGGGGAAGGGAGAGAACATTCTGGGAAAAAGAAACAGCTAACACAAAAGCCCTGAGGTAGGACTTTGCTTGGTTTATTCCATAAAGCTAGTGCAGCCCAACTGGAGAGGAAGAGAAGAGTGAGAGGAGGTGGGATGGGGAGGGCGGTGGGGAGCCCCGTCCTTCAGGGTTCTGTGGCTATGAGAGTGGTTTCGGATCTTCCTTGGAATAAGGTTAGCGTATTGGAGGGAACGAGTTCTAACGATGCCTATGCCATAACGGAAACAAGTTAGAGTTAGCATGTATAAAGGGTTTTCCTCTTCCTCTTCTCTTCTTCCTCTTTCTCTTCACTGCAGTATCCTCTTTTTTAAGTTTTGTTTTCCACCTCAGTTTCTTTTTCTTCATTTCTTCTCCTCTTTCTGCTCCATCTCCTCCTCCTCGTCGCCCCCGCCCCCCGACTTTTGTCTTCTATTTACTGACTCCCAGAATCAGAACTGAGTTCATCCCAGCTTTGCTACTTGGCAGATCCCTTCATTTGTGCATCCCAGGAGAGGCGTCTGTGTGAGTGACTTTGGACTATCACAGAGAAGACATAAATACGCATGAACTAGCAAGTCTTTTTGAGAACCTAAACTGCTAACATCAGCATTTGGCCTCTTGTTCTTCTAACAATGGGAATCTGACTTTTCTGACATGTCTTTACAGTATGATCCTGGTCTTTTCAGATCCTGTGTTTGCCTTCTGGCCGATTTACATTACCTTTGAGGTTTTGTCTCCACCCCAAGTCAATCTGTTCTGGTTATAGTGCTTGAAAAAAAAAAAATCCCTTTTAAACAGAACCTGCTTGTCCTTCCTAATCTTACATCATGGCTTGGGCCCTCTATATTCTACTGTCTAGATTTCTATTCATCTGTATGCCAGCAGCTCTGTAATTTTATGTGCTGGTAAGAAAGGTAAAAGATGTAAATAGTCCTGTTCCAAGGAGCTTACTAAATAAATACCCAGAATGATCTTGATGATTGAGCAGATTTTAATCTGCAAAGATCTCAAGGAAATAAAATGGCAATATATCTAAATTTATTATTAATTAAAATTCATCTCCATTCTGTGTACTGATGTTCAGTTTATATAAAAAGAGATGACATTTATCAAACTGTTTTACTAGAGAGCTTTTCCCTTTGGGATTATTTATGTGTCCAAATAATATGTTTTAGATATTTTAGGAAGGCATCAATGTGGCTAGTGTATGATACAATGATTATTAATGCATTTTATCTATTATTAATTACATCAGCTGTACCCAAACTCATAGTTAATATGGTTTTCTTTTTTTTTTTTTTCCTTCTCCTTTCTCTCTTTAAAACCAAATGCTTTATTTCACATGCCATAAAACTCAGTGCAATTCATGTGTGGTGCATAGATATTTATAAGTGCTTTCTTCCTGCTGCTGCTGCTTATTCTAAACATGAATCAAATAAATGTACTTGAGATGGTTTCTATGAGAAAATTAATTTATTTTTCATACCTTGCCAACATTAGGTGAAAATCCCAGTTTTGGGTTATGGGCTATTCTCTAAAATTATATTTTAAAATTAATGAAGTTAAGAATTCAGGGTAGAGACCAAGATAAGTGGCTTTTTTCCCTGCTCTTTTACTTTCCCCCTAAAATAATACTAAAAATGCAGATATTGCCCACACTCATGACTCTGTTGGTGAGAAGACTTCTCCCCCTCTAAAATCAAGGCATGTTCAGAATCCCCGTATTTTGAGGAGTCAATAGGAATTCCCCCCTCCCCCAAGGAGAGTTATGTATTTTACTAATTTCACTATGAACCTTGAGACTAAGATAATGGGCAATGGTACCAAATACAGTACTTTATTCTTTATTCAAGAAAGTTTTAACTGGCAGGTTTCTTTCTATTCCTTAATAACAATACTACATAGCAAATTGGCATAATTTCTGGACTTTAAAATTTCTCAGAAGAATTTTGTAAAGTAGTTTTTTGGAAGGGACATACAATTCATACAATTATTGTCAGAGATTTCACTCTGAATAAAGTTAAGAGTCCACCAGTGGGATTCAATCAGAGAAGAGAAGAGAATTCCCATACCAGTACCCACCTTCCTGGACTGCTCTGAAGATTAACCCCCTGGTACACGCACTATGCTTAGCCTGGTGCCTGGCCTCCAGTGAACATTCAGAAGATGTGAGCATTTGTTGGCTATTCGGTATTAGCAGACCTAAAGTCAGAATTGGGTTTGAATTCCCAGCTTCATCACTTACTAGACGTTCTCATCTGTGGTACTGTGGAGGCCCTCACAGTGAGCTGAGTGTCCTTAATGCCTGGGCTCTACAAACAAATACATTGAGGGTCATAAACTAGCAGGTTACACTTAGAAGCTTGACCTTCATTGCTATTTGGCATCTTATCCCTAAGGGTCCAAGCTAAACAAACAAAAAAATCTATTTGAATGATTCATCACCTGAATGACTTGGCACAAGGGTTAGGATATACTATGTGTCAAATAATAATGTTATGCTCTATATCATATAGTTTATACCCTATGGTGATCCTTGATCAAATTCCTTCTATTAACCTAAGATATCCCTGCCCCTCTCAATGCATTTCGTGATGCTTTTCCTTTCTGGGAAGAGTAAATTACATTAGCATTAAATAAAACGTAATTTATTAAATGAGCTAGTTGAGGAGGCTCCTGGGAAGGAGAGGGCAAAATTGTATCCTCAGCGAAGATCCTCTCCCTCTTTTCATCTTCTTGCAATTACGGCTCATCTGTGCCATGCCTTCTATAATCATGCATTCTTTGATTCTATCTGTAAACCAGCCTAGGTCCTTGATGGTAACTACTTACCCCAGATTCCATACAATATTTGAGAACAAATTCTGAAGCTTTTGTAGTTTAGCATGAGCCCTCACTTTTTTTCTTTTCCTTTTCTTCCTTCCTTCCTCCCTTCCCTCCTTCCCTCCCTTCCTCTTTCTTTCTTTCTTTCTTTCTTTCTTTCTTTCTTTCTTTCTTTCTTTCTTTCTTTCTAGGTCTCACTTCCAAAGAATGTGTTTTTATGGGTACTTTCTGAAATTTTCCTCCACTCACTTTTCAACTCCCTGCTTCTTTATTCCTCAGAAGGTTTCTATTTGATTGTACTGGTCCCGATTCACCAATTCACTGATTTTACTAGTCCTTGTATTATTTTGTTGTCTGAGAATTATTTTTGTATGCTCATTTTCTTGTGTTATATAGAAATTACCACAAATTTAGTGGCTTACAACCACACATTTGTTATCTTGATTCCTTGGGGCAGGAGCTGAGCCCAGCCTAGGTAGGTCCTGTGCTCAGGGTCTCATGAGGTTGTAATCAAGATGTTAGCTGGCCTGTGGGCTCATCTGGAGGTTTGCTATGGAAGAACCACTTCCAAGCTCTTTCAGGTTGTTGGCAGAATTCATTTCCTTGTAACTGTAGAATTGAGGGCCTCCACTTTTGACTGACTATTGTCTTTATAGGTTGTCCTCAGGACCTTCAGGCCATGCAAGTGCTCAAAGCCACTCCATGTCCTTGCCTGGTGGGCTTCCTCAACACAGGTGCTTGCTTGTCTCCCTCCAGTCCAAGCCAGAGACTTACATAGAGCAACCTAATCATGGCAGTGATGTCCCATGGTCTTTGCCATATTCCACTGGCTATATGCAAATCACAAGTCTAATCTGCATGCAGAGATGGAGGAACGACGCAAAGCCATGGGCACCAGCAAATCATAAGGGATCACTTAGGTCTGTCACCACATCTTGTCACACACACATGTTTCTCCTGGTCTCACTGAAAATGAAGCTTCAGGATTTTATATCTATGTTTTGTTTTTAATGTTTCTTACTGCTGTCGTATGAATTCTGAGAGGAAATGTAGAAAAACACTGACAGATCTCTCTGTTTAGGGAGGTGGGTGGTGAATGGGCTAGATGGGTGATGGGCATTAGGGAGGGCCCATGTTATGATAAGCTCTGGGTGCTATAGGTAAGTGATGAATCACTAAATTCTACTCCTGAAACCAATATTCACTAGATGTTAACTACCTGGAATTTAAAATAAAATGTGAAAAAATAAAATAAAAATAAAGTCAAAATAAAGATGCATTGACACTATTAAAGAAAAAGATCTCTATATTTATACTGAATGACCATCGATAGAAATTTTAATGATTTATTAAGGGATACAGAGTTTTGGATACATAACATCTTACATCTCTGTCATAAACATGTGGCATTTTCTGTTGTAGCTGTTCTGTCTAGATGCAACTGATTATAATTTGCATCTGTAATGTTTAAGATGATTGGGAAGAGGAAAGGAAGGAAGAAAACTAACATTATTGAGTACATGTTGGATAGTTAGAATTTAATTCTGACATGTTGCTATATTTATTTTATAGATCAGGAAACCAAGGTCAGAGATTAAAGAACTGTCCCAGAGCCATAGAAATTGTTGTGGGAGAGCATGGGGCTGAAGTAGCTCAAGCTCATACATCAATCTGTCTCCCTAGGATGCTCCTTAGTTTCTATGTTTTCTGTTCCTAAGTGGTTACGGTGCTGAGAGTTCTATAGAAAACTTCTCAGATCGGTGCAGTCAATATTTCATTATTTGAAATTGTTAAAAAATGAGATGTTCTAGTGCTTCTCAGAATTGAAAAGAAAGTACATTCTGAGGTTGCCACAGCAGCTAGTGTTTTTGTGTGTGTCATTTAGGTCCATATGGCTAATTAAGTTGTTCAAATATTGTATTTTCTTTCTTTGTCTACCCATTCTATCACACTCCTGTACTGAGGGAGGTTAAAACCTCCTACTATCAATATGGATTTGTCTTTTTCATCATGTCTCTGACAATTTCATACAAATTTGGAATTTTTACATCTTCCTCTTGAATTGGTCATTTGGCCATTATGAAATGTTTCTTTTTATCTCTTGTAATATTTTTTTGCCTTTAATTCTAATTTGTGTAGCTACACCAGCTTTCTTTTGCTAAGCGTATGGCATTTCTCTTTCTCTTTCCTTTATTTTCATCACATCTGTGCTTTTATTTATTGTATATTTTTAAAGTATTTTATTTATTTATTTGTCAGAAACAGAGAAAGAGAGAGAGAGGGAGTACACAAGGGGAAGCAGCAGGCAGAGGGAGAAGGAGGCTCCCTGCCCAGCAAAGAGCCCCATGCAGAACTTGGTTCCAGATCTCTGGGATCATGACCTGAGCAGAAGGCAAAAGGTTAACCAACTGAGCCACACAGGTGTCCCTATTTATTTATTTTTTATTTTATTTTTTAACTTATTCATTTGAGAGAAAAAGAGTGAACAAGGGAGAGCATGAGAATAGGGAGGGTCAGAGGGAGAGGCAGAAGCAGATTCCCCGCTGAGCAGGGAGACCAAGAAAGGGCTTGATCCCAGCACCCTGAGGTCAGGACTTGAGGCAAAGGCAGATGCTTAACCGACTGAGCCATCCAAAGGCCCTAAGATTTGATTTGATTTGATTTGATTTCGAGAGAGAGAGAGAGTGGGAGGGGCAGAGGGAGAGGGAGAGACAACAGAATTTCAAGCAGGCTTCATGTCGAGAATTCAGCACGGGCTGGATCTCACAACCCTGAGATCATGAGCTCAACCTAAATCAAGAGTCACTTAATGGACTGAACCAATCAGGCAACCCTAATTCAATTTTTTAAAAATTATTTCATTATATCGCTACTAAAGTTCTCTCTCTCTCTGTCTATATAAATATATACATATATATGTATATATATATGTATTTATTTAGATAGCTTTTTGATATGAAATTCACTATCATACAGTTCACGCATTTGTAATGTGCAATTAATTGAATGGTTTTTACTATAGCCAAAGTTGTATAACCACCGTCACAATCAATTTAAATACATTTTTGTCAACCCCCAAAGAAATCCCATATCCATTAGTTATAATTCTCCAGTGTCTCCAGCCTAATGCACTAACCAACTAGCCCACAGATTTGCCTATTCTGCACATTTTATTTCAATGAAACCATACAATATGTGATCCTTTGTGACTGTCTTCTTCAACTTAGTGTAATATTTTTAAGGTTTATCAAGATGGTGGCAGGTTACTTTAGTCTTCATGGTTGAAAACACTCCACTGTCTGTATATACACATTTTGTTCTTTTATTCATCAGTTGATGGACAGTATGATTGTTTCCATTTCTTTTCTTTTCTTTTTTTTTTTTAGTTTTTATGGTTAATGCTTTCATGAATATGCAAGTACAAATTTCTGTGTGGATATGTTTTCATTTCTCTTTGGTATATAGCTAGGAGTGAAATTACTGAATCACATGGTAATTCTATGTTTAAATTTCCAAGAAACAGTTAAAATGTTTTCCAAAGCAGCTGTACCATTTTACATTCCCACAAACGGTAGGCGAGTGTTGTGATTTCTCCACATCCTTAGCAATGTTTATTATCTGTTCTACTGTAGCCATTTCAGAGGATGTGAAGTCCTATCTCACTGTGGTTTTTATTTCTTTAAAAATGTTAAGCTTCTATTAATAAGTATATTGGCCATTTGTGTATCTTCTTTGGACACATATCTATTCACAGCCTTTGTCTGTTTTTAAAGTAGGTTATTTTTCTTTTTATTATTGAGCTCTAAGTGTTCTTTATATATTCTGCAGTCAAATGCTCTACCACTGAGCTATACCCCCCTAAGTGTTCTTTACATATTCTGGGTATACATCTGTTATCAGAAATATAAGGCACCTGAGTGGCTCAGTAGGTTAAGTGTCTGCCTTTGGCTTAGGTCATGATCTCAGGGTCCTGGGATCCATTCCCGCATCAGGCAAGGGAGCCTGCTTCCCCCTCTTCCTACACTCCCCTGCCTGTACTCTCCTTTTTTCTCTCTCTGTCAAGTAAATAAATAAAATCTTTAAAAAAAGGAATGTAATTTGAAAGTGTTTTCTTTCATTTTTTTCAGATAGTCTTTTTACTTTCTTGATACAGTTCTTTGTGGGTTTTTTGTTTGTTTTATTTTTAAAGATTTTTAAAATGTAATCTCCGCATGCAAGGTGGGGTTCAAATTCACAACCCCAAGATCAAGGCTCAGATTCTCTACTGACTGAGCCAGCCAGGAGCTCCTGATGGTGTTTTTTAAAGTACAAATATTTTTCATTTTAAGAAGTCCAATTTATCAGGGTGCATTGGTGGCTCAGTTGATTGGGCGACTGCCCTCTGCTCAGGTCATGATTCTGGAGTCCTGGGATCAAGTCCCGCATCAGGCTCCCAGCTTCTCCCTCTGACCCTCCCTCCTCTCATGCTCTCTCTCACATTCTCTGTCTTTAAAATAAATACATAAAATATTGGGGGGAAAAGTCCAATTTATCTGTTTTTTTTTTTCTGTTGTAGCTTATAGTTTTGGTGTTGTATTTAAGCAATTGTTGCCACATTTGAAGTCACAAATATTTTTTTTTCTATATTTTTTCTAAGCATTTTACAGTTTTATCTCTATATTTAGGTTTTTGGTCCCCAAGAGTTGATTTTTATATCTAGTATAAGGTATAGATCCTGCTTCTTTCTTTTAGATGTGACAATCCCATTGTCTCATCACCATTTGCTGGAAAGACCATTCTTGCCCTTATTGAATGGTTTTGGAGTCTTATCTTAAATTTAGGTTGACTCTAGAAAAATATATGGGTTTATATCTGGGCTCTTCATCTTATTTCATTAATCTCTATATTCTGACACCACTAGCACACTTCTTGATTACTATTGCTTTGTAGTAAGTTTTGAAATCAGAGAGTGTGATCCTTCAACTTTGTTCTTCTTTTTAAGATTTGTTTGGTTAATCTGGGGCTCTTCAGTTTCCATATAAATTTCAGTGTCATCTTATGAAGTTCCACAAAAAAAAAAACCCAGTTGGGATTCTGATTAGAAGTGTATTGAATCTGCAGATCTAGGATTTATTACCATTTTAACAGTATTGTGTCTTCTGATCCACAAAGGTGAGTTTTTATTTATGATGATCTTTAATTGCTTTCAGCAATAATTTTTCAGTTTTTAGACTACAAGTTCTACACTTCTTTTGTTATATTTATTCCTAGTAGTCTTTTTTTTAATGTTACTGTGAATGGAGTTGTCTCCTTTTTTATTTTTTTTAAGGTTTTATTTATTTATTTGACACAGAGAGGTCAGAAGTAGGTAGAGAGACAGGCAGAGAAAGAGGGGAAAGCAGGCTCCCCGCTGAGCAGAGACCCCCGATGCATGGCTCGATCCCAAGACCCTTAGATCATGACCTGAGCTGAAGGCAGAGGCTTTAACCCACTGAGCCACCCAGGCACCCCAATGGAATTGTCTTCTTAAAGTAATTTTGGAATGAAATATCATTACAATTTTTTCAGATCTTTTATTTGATGGGCATCAAGTCAGAGAATATTTGAGGGCTCATTGAGAAGGTAAGTGGAAGGTGGTAATCCCAACATTTTGGCATCACTTTTTCCCACGAGGGGCTTATCAACTTGAAAATAATGTATACTTAAGACTGTCTTAAATTCTTTGTTTGTGCTAAGTCTGATGTCTGGGCTTCCCTAGAGGCAGTTTCTCTTGATTTATTTTGTTTCTTTGAATGAACATTTTCCTGTTTCTTTGTCTGCCTCATGATTTTTTGTTGAAAATTGAGCATTTGATTTTTATACGGTGACAATTCTGGAAATCAGATATTTCCCTTCTCCAGGGTTTGCTGGATTTTAAAAAAAGCTGTAATAGTATTTGTTCTGAGACTTTTTCAAACTTTACAACAAGTATTCCTTGTCATGCATGCTCATGGAAACCTCTGTTTCTTTAGCTCTTATTCAGAATATGTTTTGACAGAGGTTTCTTTGAATGTTAGGAGCTGAAAGTGATACACATAAACACACAATCAAAGGAAGGATGGGAGGAAAGGAGGAAGGAAGGAAGAGAGAGAGAGAAAGAGTTATCTTTCTCAGTCTTTAAGGAGTAGTCTGTGTGGTTTGGGGTGGGGGTGGGGGGATGTCTTTCCTGGATTAGCTAGGTTTGCTCCAAGTCTAGGAATCACCCACAGTGAAGGTTTAAGGTTTTCTCAGGACTTTTTGAGTATGCATCTTGCCTAGGCATGCATATGACTTCCTAAAATCCTCTGTATAAATAGTCCTTTTTTTAAAGATTTTATTTATTTATTTGAGAGAAAGAGAGCACAGCAGAGGAAGAGGGAGAAGCAGTCTCCCCACTGAGCAGGCAGCTCAACGTGGGGCTCCATCCCAAGACACTGGGATCATGACTTGAGCCAAAGGCAGGCACTTAACTGGCTAAGCCACCCAGGCACCACTAAGCAGTTGGTTTGGGATGTCCAGATTTCCCAGTCTCACCCCTAGATTTTTCTTCCAGGCCTTAGATGATCTATTATATGTGTCTGTCCATAATCTTTTATTCCAAGTGCCGTAAGTCGGTAGTCACTTTGTAGCTTTGATTAGGAATGTTTGCTACTTTTTCAAGCTTACATTCCAACTTATTGAAGACAGAGGCTAACAAGTCAGTTGTACAGATATCCTGCAGCCTTATTAGACAGACATACAGAATTATGTCCAAGGATTAAGGCAACTGGGAACTGGGTTGTTGCTGCTCCCCAAGATCAGGGAAGAAGTGGGATGAGGGCAAATAAAAATACAAAACTTTCCTGCCATTTTGGAGTTAGTTTTCTCTTGACTGGGCCTTTGCTAGGTAGCAATATTTTGTTTCCAGAGCTCTTACAAAGTTGGTTTAGATAGCTTCTGGTTGTTTTCTCAAAATTTTATGGGGGAAGGAGTGTTAGGACCGTCCTAATCTGCCATTTTGCTGATGTTGGGTTCTGTAAGGGTTTTTAGCCACCCAAATAACTCCAATTTTTTTTCCATGTTTCTCTCTACTTTCTGGCATTTCATATGTGAAAGATGAGCTAGGGGATAAAAACAAAATCAAAGGATGCATTGTTTACTGTGCAAAAGAATAGTTTTATTCCCCATTATGCCACAAGTAAGATATTAAGTCTCAATAATTCAGGTTCAATGAAAACATTTGCCCATAGAAGTTATTTATTAAATGTTTTCTGATTTGGATAACATTTATGTAAAACATCTTATGACACTGTATTTGATTTTCCTGTATAGTTGGTAAATATCTTTATATTTCAAATGCTTTAATATGAACTTCAAATATTGCTTATATTTTATTTCAAGTCATAAAATTATTTGCTTTCAATTAAAAGCAGGAATAACTATTTCTCTCTCTTTTCTTTTTTCTTTTTAAAAGATTTTATTTATTTATTTGACAGAGAGAGAGATAGTTTACAAGCAGGTGGAGTGGCAGGCAGAGGGAGAGGGAGAAGCACGCTCCTGACTGAGCAGAAAGCCCGATGGGGGGCTCTACATGGGGCTCTACGTGGGGTTGGATCCTAGACCCTGGGATCATGACATGAGCTGAAGGCAGGTGCTTAACCAACGGAGCCACCCAGGCTCACATGGAGACCATATTTTAAGCTATCCCATGTAATGTGGGAGTTTTCTTTTCTACGAAGGTATGGATTTTTAATCTCTGTGAGAGAGTAGTGAAGAGGGTAAGAATGTTCAGACTAAGAATAGCCATCCTACAAGGGCACAGATATTTTTCTGATGCCTGGAAGTAAGTGGGATATCAAATGTGTCACAGTTGAAGGGTGTTTGATGAAAAAAAATAAATATATACAAGGCGATAAAGATGGCATTTGAGTATGTGGCTAAGAGCTTCAGAAGAAACTAATAGGCCGTTACCAAGAGAAATAGTAGACAAACATCCTAAACTGTTACTCTGAAAACCAAAAGCAGAGTGAGAAATTTATTAAACAAGCTAGTATAGACAGAAGTAAAAACAAAATAGCTAAGATCCTTATCTAAAAGAATAGACTCAATGCCAGAGATAAGAGAAAGTAAGGGAAAACTAGAGCTCTGGAAATGAAAGCATTCAAGGGGACAGCATTCACGCTGAGGGTTTAGGTTATTTTATTACCAGAGTAGAATCTAGTAGAATTAAGGAGGGTTTTACTGAGGCCCAATGGAAAATAAATTTTCATTAAGAGAGGCAAAGAGAAAAAATAGGGGAGGGAGATGGAAATTCCCAGCTGTAATTAAAAAATGAAATCAGATAACTTAAAACCATGAGTTTGGACTCATGTGTTGATGTGGTTATGTACTCAAAATAGCAATGCATGCAGAACCACAGTTAAAAAACAGTGGGAAGAAGATGCAGCTGTCATAAAATCAAAGTACGGAAAAAATCTAGAATCCACTGGCAAGGTAAAAGGTAATGATGGTTAACACAAGGAAACGGAAATTAATCTAGTCAACAAATCAGGTCAGGGTATGTACTCTGGACTCTTATCACGTAATACTGATTGCCTGTGAATGTTTCTCTTCAATTTGTGTCTCAGCTGCTAAAGGATACGATCTGTATCTTTCTATGAGACCAATGAACTCTACTCCAGATCATGAACTCTTTCCAGATGATAGAGGTTTTCTTTCGCTTCTCCTAAGTTTGCTAAAAGCAAATGTAACAATTGCAACCACCTTTAACTTAAGCAAAATGTGATGGTTTAAAAACTCTTAACCTAAAGCACTTTGGTTATAGACAAAACACTACGTACAGTAAGGGGACATGGACCTCAGTTCATTGCATTTTATACTCCTCTTTCTAACTATTTACTATGTAGACACTGATGATCTAGCATCTGCTCCTGGACAACAAGCAAGAAAGGGAGGCCAGAAGCTGATACAATGATAGCAAAGAGACCTGTGGCTATGTCTTTCACCTGATGGTGCCAAGAATTCCTTTGAGTCAGATTCAAAGGCCTGACAAGCTGTCACTCAGATTGACCCAGAACCTCTCAAAGCCGCTTTTCCCTCTGCCTTCTGGTATACCGTCCTGTTGTGTACAAGCTAAAAAAATAAAAGTTACATTTCTCAGACTGAGTTGCATTTCATGCTTTGGTGCAGTTTAGGTTCTTATCCATCGGATGCTTTTGCACAGGAGCTGGAAGGTAGAAGGCAGGCAGAGACCTGGTTTCTGTTTCTTCCACGAAAATAAGTCTTTTAGAGGCAACTTTTTCCCCTCTGACAACTTTCTGATGATTGATGTTTCTTGACTGTGGATTTGTCCCGATTGTGGTAATTTCATGACTGTGGCAGTGGCCCAGAGCCAGACACTGTAGGAGCAGCTCCCCCCTGTGCCTTTGTTCTTCAGGGTGGCTCTGTGTTATTTCTTACATATTCAACCTGTTCGGTTCAGTTCAATTCAATTCAGTCTGTTTCCTCGGGCTTCACCAATCCATAAGCACTTTGTTCCCTTCTATCTTTGGCTAAACCTAGCTTTACTGTATTGTTTTCTTTAAATCCTGACCCATACAGCACCCTCTTCAACGATGAGTCCAAAAACCTACTGTTATCACTGACTAAATCTGTGTGATTAGATACGGGCTGGGACCTTAGTTAGATAAGACTAAAGTTAGATACTGGCCAGCACCTCAGGTGGCTTTGGAAATTCTGAAGCCGGCTGCTGACTTGGACACATTGGCAGATATCATTAAGGTGCCTGGATTTCACGTTATCCAATGTATTTTCCAATCCCTGAGACACTTCCTTACTCTTCCTTTGGAATGAGACTAAAGACATGGTGGATGTGCCATTCCAGTTAGAAGGGCACATCCAGTTGTGTGTGTGTATGTATGTATGTGTGTAAGAAGTTAGATGAGGTCTTCAGGATGAACACAAACCTCATCAAGAAGCTTCCTCCCATCTGTGGTAGGAGGAGTTCTAGAATGATTCCCAATAGCATCCATATCCTAGTCTTCACACCCTTAGGTATGATGCTAGCTTAGCTATAATCATCACAAGGCTCAGGTGGGTATGAGCTGGACATAGTGACTTGATTTGAACCAATAGAGCACAAAAAAGTTGGTGAGATGTTACTTCTGTAATTTGGTTACAAAATACTGTAGCTTCTATCTTGCTTGAAGATTCTATTGTCTTCTTGTGCTTTTTGTACTTTTTGATGAGGCAAACCTCCATGTTGAGGATGCCCTACCCAGAAAGGCACCAAATCCTCATAGCCCATAAGAAACCTACATCCTGTCTACAACCATGTGAGTTTGGGGGGGCATATCTTTGTCCACCTGAGCCTTGTGATGATTATAGCCAAGCTGGCACCATGACTGCAACATGTGAGAAACTTGAAAGCATACAGATGTAACTTCCTAAGCCACTGAGTTTTGGGATAATTTGTTATTCAACAAAATATTTTTTTTTTTTACTTACTTTTATTTAGTTGTACTGAGTTTTTAGTTTGCACATTGAAAAAGCACCTAACTTTTTGGTTGGCATGCTGGGATTCTGAGATCTTCTGAAAATCTTAGTTTAGAATTCCAGAGATCCACAGCAGAGAGGGAAAAAAAATCAATGAAATGAAAAGATAACCTACAGAAGGGGAAAAAAATATTTACAAACTGTATATCTGGTGAGCGGTTAATCCCCTAAATATAAGAGGAACTTGTGCAACTCAATAACAAGAACAACATCCCCCCCTACCCCCGCCAATAACCTGATAGAAAAATGGGCAAAGGACTTTAATAGCTACTTCTCTAAAGAAGTCATACAAATAGCTAATAGGTGTATGGAAAAAAAAAATGCTCAATGTCATTAATCATCAGGGAAATGCAAACCAAAATCACAGTGAATATTACTTCATATTTCCCAGGATGACTATTATCACAAAAGCAAGTAACAATAAGCTGGGATGTAGAGAAATTAGAACCCCTCTGCACTGTTAGTAAGAATGCAAAATGGTGCAGCCACTATGGAAAACAGTGTGGAGGTTCCTTAGTCAATTAAAAATAGAGCCATTCTATGGTCTAGCAGTCCCACTTTCGGGTATTTATTCAAAGTGAAATCAGGATCCCTAAGAGATATTAACAGTGCCATGTTTATTGCAACACTATTCACAATAGCCAAGTCATGGAAACAAACCAAGATTCCATTGACAGATGGATAAAGATAATATACTATATACATTCACTGGAATATTTATTACTTGGCCTTAAAAAGAAGGAAATTCTGCAGTATGCAATAACAATGGATGAACAATGAGGACGTTATGCTAAGTGAAATAAGCCAGTCTTAGAAAGACAAATATTGTGTAATTCTTATATGAGATGCCTAAAATAGTCAAATTTAGAGAAACAAAAAATATAATGGTGGTTGCCAAGGGCTGGGAAGGGAGAAATGAGGGGTTGCTGTATAGTGGGTGTAGTGTTTCAGGCATGAGATGAAAATGTTCTAGAGATATCCTGTACAACTCTGACCCTATAATCAACAATACTGTACTGTACACTTAAAGTTTTAAGCGGGTAGATCTCATGTTGAGGGTTCTTACCGCAATAAAATAAAATTTAAAAAATTCCAAAGATTAAAGTTTTTGAAACAAATGGGGCAGTTTTATCATTTTAGCCAAGTTTTTAAAATTCAAAACTCTGTTGAGCAAGGGTGGATTAAAAATAATCACTTCAAAAACAACCATCTCTCTCTCCTTGCTTCATAGGCCAACTGTCTTAAACTTCAGTCAGTGATCATAGTACCATTGTTTCCTATCATAATTTTATTACATATCTAACTTTTTTCCTTTCTTACTTGTTAATTGATACTTATTTTTCCCCAGGGACTTCTGAGCTTCTTTCCAAGTGAACAAGTTATGACCCCCAACTCTTGCCCCAACTTCTTCTTACATTCTGGATGTATTGAGGAAGACATTTAGGGTATCCTCGAAGGAAGGGTGACTCTCTAGGGCAGGATGAACCCATCCAGAGTGGGTCAGCATCATTTTTAGTGACCCCACTGTCAGCCTTAGAAGCTGACTTCAACCCTTTGTGGTTTATGGACAGAGACCCTCAGGCACTGGCTTTTGAACAGTGTGAGTGGAGAGGTCACACAATTATATCCAGAGCCCTCAATAGTCAGCCGTCCAATTGCCATGTAAATGCAAGGGTCACATTTCTTGTCCCAAGAAAACTTGCACTTCACGTCCAACAGCTGAGTGGGATGAACAGCCTGCCAGTGTCTTAAGGCTACACCACAATTTTATCTCAAGGTGATTTCTGCTCTGTGATGTTCTCAGCACCTAAATCTCCAAACAGATTTCTGGACACCTGGTGTGGTGGGTATGTGGTTGCAAATGGACTCTCATTTCTATACTTCTGGGGTTGGGCTGGGTAGTTTAGTTTACTTAGTCTGGGGAAAATGGCGAATAGATACCATTGAAGTATAACCAAGCCCAAATTTTAGTAACACAAAGAGAGATAACAAAGTTAACACAATTCACTGGAAGAAATACATATACTGAAAGCGTTGACTGCTCAGGAATGATGATGTCATAATTGCTGAGGAATGGTGCTGTCCATATATTACTAACTGATGCTCCTTTTTACACTGAGGCCTTTGAATATGTGTTTTGGTCTACTTAGAATTCTCATTCCATTACAGGTCTGATCCCCTCTAGTCAAGCTAAATTCTATTGATTATTCAAGAATCGTTGTAAATTTTATGGTCTTCCAAACCTTTCATATGGGATTAGATATCCCTGTTATTGCTTATGCCAGCTGTGTACTGGGAGGATATTCACGCACTATTCCCTTCCCTACCACCATCATCACCATCACTACCTAACATCTACCTCTAGGTGTTGCTGGGGTAGGAGAAAGAGTCGAAGAAGCAATGGTTTTTACTTCCTTTTACCTAAACAAATGACCAGAGGATGCCTTGTTCATGAATGTGATCTGGCTTACAAAGGGGAAAGCTCCCAATAGATGAAGTTTCAAAATGTCTTCTGTGTCAGTATGTAGTTAAAAGATAGTCATCAAAGGGTATATGGTCCCGTAATGGACTTAACTTATTACTTGCTTGTCTTACACAATAGAAGGCCCTGGGATATAGCTTAAAAATAACAAAAAGAAAAAAAGAAAAGACAAAAGGAACTGCCTCTGTTCTATGGTACAGAGAAAATATTGCCTGTGCTGTGGACAACTGAGGGGTTGTTTTGGGAAAATATGTCTTTTTCTTATTGTGAGTTCAGGCTCTCTTGCCCTGAGAGCTCGTGTATGTGTATGCTTGCGTGCTAGAAGTCTCCGTTGGGTTCATCACCGGCTGGCTGGATCCCCAGAAGAACAGATTAACACTGAAGGCCTCCCTGGTGGACCGTCTCCAAAAGGAACTGGCTTTAGGGGTGGACATCCACTCTTAACAGTTTGGGGAGTCTTGTTGGAGAATGACAGTTTCTGGTTGGATGTCTATGGGGGCTTAGAGGTGACTCACCCCTGAAGAGTGTGGGATTTTCGTACAGACAAGACAGGTTCATATAAGGGTTTGCAAAGTCAGGCATTATCTGCGAAGAACATGAAGCTGAGGACAGGATGGCACTTCTAGGAATTTGGTTCCAACCCCAGAGACGTCTGTTCTGAGACCTACACCTCTTGGTACTTACCATTTTTGACTATGATCATGATTATGGTTAATGTACAGTTTTTCTTGTATATTGGGAGTCTTTCTATTTATTCCTAAATATTTAGTTCTCTCTTATGAGTGCTTACAGTGTTTTGTCTTGGTATTTTGAGACACCAAGGAGGAAACCAGTGAAGGAAGGTGGGCTGTCCCGCATTGACTAAGTCCTGTGGTTGACTGTGGTGAATGATACACGCTGGGACCAGCAGGGAATAGAGGCAGAGAAATAGCTGCTGGTACACAAATGGGTGGACGTGTGAAAACCCCTTCTCCCCCAATACACTCAGGAAGGGGGCTGGGAAGGAATGCAACTGATTCTTATTTTTTATTTTTTTATTTTTATTTTTATTTATTTATTTTTTTAGATGCAACTGATTCTTCGGTAAATTCTAATTAAGTACTCTCCATGTCTTATCATTTCTCAATGTTTGTTTCCTCCTGCAGAGGCCCATGAAGCAGAGATTTGGTATATCCTGTTTATTATTTATTTCTGCTAACGAGCATATAGTAAGGCACGAAGTAGGAATTTAAAAAGTATTTGTTAAACGAATGAAACTATAACTATTTTTAAGGCTTAAATTAGGCACATTCCATCACTTGGGGGACTGAATCCAAGTTTAATTTTTATTATTTGCCATTAGCTGATGTGTTATGACTATTACTTCTTCTGAAAGGCAATGTGACAATCACTAACTTGACATTATTGGTAAATGGTAAATTAAATGCATATAAATAAAATATGTATGACCAGGCAGATCAAAACCATCTTAACACCCAATCCCCTCAAAACAGTAAACTTCTTTACACTTAGATGCACTCAAGATATTTAGAAGATTGATCAATGAAATAACAAAATAGAAGATTTCTGAAATAAAATTCTCATAGAAATTAAACAGAATCATAAGTTAATTTGAGTTCAATAATGATCTACTCTAAAATTCTATTTCTGGACAGAATCACTGTGAAACACCTTTGAGTTCAATGTCCACTGTTTAGTCCAAACTGTGATTTAAGAAATGGCCACTAGATGGCAACATATATTGATAAGTTATTTTTCAAGGATAGGTCCAAGTTGTCATTACATGGTGCGCAATTTTCAGATAAAAATTATTTTATTTTTTAAATTTTATTTTAGATAAACCGAATTACACATTATTTAATCCAAAATAGGGTTAAAATCGTTGTCTTGGGAATTTTGGAATTTGAAGTAATTTTCCCCAAGGTTAAATATTTTGGGTTAACAACTGAGTGGATTGGATAATCAGTATTTGTGACCTTAAATGCCAGTTTTGAATGTGAGAGATATTATGGATCTTGAAGTGTAATCTTAATGTTTTAACTTATATGTTTTAAGTCAGCATTTATTAGTACATGACAATAACAGTAATTAAAAGCTGGATTTATTAAAGATAAACTAGTTCTTTGTAGGGCATTTCAGAGATTTAATAGTTAATACGTATTCCTTTTCTCAAAAGGAAAAGTGTGTAGAATTCCCCAAGTGGAACATCTTTTATGGAGCTTTTCCTTACAGAATAGTGTTTTCCAACATCGGAAGGAATGGAATCCTAAGTAAGGATTTCTAAACATGACAGTATCATTAGAAGTGATCGTAGGCATGTGAAGAAATAAGAAATATATGTAAAGTAACAAAATACAGAATGTAGTGGTACTAAATCTAAACTAATTTTTGAAAATATTGCAACTTTTAAACTTTAAAAAAAAATACCTAAAATTCTTTGGCTAGTTCATCTGGCTTGAAGAGAAGTTATATCCTGTTCTGTGAGAAGATAATGGGAATATTAAAAATCCCGCGTTAATAAGCCAAAAGAACTTAATATAATCAGAATGGAGTTTTGTACATTTGAGTTTCTTTTTTATGAGGGAAGAAAATGGCACCAGAGACAGGAAACTGGGTATTGATTTCTAAAAAAGCAAACCGTGGGGTGCCTGGGTGGCTCAGTGGGTTAAAACCCCTGCCTTCTGCTCAGGTCATGATCCCAGGGTCCTGGAATCGAGCCCCACATCAGGCTCTCTGCTCAGTGGGGAGCCTGCTTCCTCCAATCTCTCTCTCTCTCTGCCTGCCTCTCTGCCTACTTGTGATCTCTGTCTGTCAAATAAATAAATAAAAATCTTTAAAAAAAAATCCTTAAAAAAAAAAAAAGCAAACCGTAGGACTGTCATGGACGGATATTTTACATTTCTTGTAAGCGCTAATACTTCTCACTGCAAATTCATGTTCACAGTGATAACGCCGTGACCCTACAAGACACTACAGCATAAAAGGCAGATGCTGTTATGTTTTCTACTGGACTCAGTTGAGAAGTTACTTGGTGAGGTGTCATTGCAACCACACAAGGATGGACTAAATATCACACACATTTTCCCCACGAATGAATTTGTTACTAGTTCCATGTGTTAGGCACCAAAAGGATTCACGTCTGATTAATAACCTCTAGTGGATGATTTTGAATTAAGCGATCAATTCTGATTTATCGTCCTATGCTGCCATCCGGTGGTTACTTGAGAAATGAATAAAGTGGGGAGATGATGTTTTAAAAAAAGGTCTGAACTATTTGCTTCTGTGGCGTTAATAGGCATAAGGGACTCGAGCCTACCTGTGCCAGTTTCCCCGGAAAGAATGATATTCAGTGGCATTCCTTCATTTATTTTCTCTAGCTTTCACCCCTATGAGATAGGATGAGTTTAAAATAGTTGTTGCATAATGTATGAAGGAGAAAAATCCTGAGAGGACTTAACAGTTTGGAGAAATAATTGTCTTATTCTTAAATATTTCCATGGGGGGGCGGGGGAGAGGGAGAACATCTATTTTCACCTTAATTTTCTTTTGATCAGGAGAACTCATTCTATTCTGAACAGTTTGTCTAAACCAGGTTTTGAAAAATATCCATCATATCCATATGGTAATGAAAAAGCTAAAGCCGATCAGCAGAGAGCCCGGCTGATTTATTCAGGAATGTGACTACTTCAGGTTTTATCTTTTTTTATCTTAATGAAACATGGTGCCATTATGCAAGTGGTCTTGCTATTACCTGTAAAATAATCTACACTGTGATGGAATGGAAGTCTCTTTGAGCCAATTCAATGTAGAAATGCTTTCATTTATTCACAGCAGATAATGAATTATCTTCTAAAAGAAGGGTAGCTTTTGATCACCTGTTTTTAATTTAAAACAAATTACCTGCTCTTTCCTAGTTGTAGCTCATGAAAAAATAACTTAATGAACATTATATTAAGGATTAATCTTAATAATATTAATTCTTATGATCATATTAATTGTCAAACCAATTAAAGCCATTAGTCTATACTAACTGAGAATTTTTCTGTTAATGTTTCTATTTTACATAAATAGATACAATGAGTTTTAGTGTGTAGATCAAAGTCATAGAAGAAAACAGAAGTGAAAGAAAATTAGAAATCTAAACTATTGATTCAGCTTTATGTTTAATTATTCATTCATATGGCCCTTGATACTGCATTTCAGAATATATTAAATATTGCAATTTTCTTATTAAATATTTAGTTTCATACTTTTATGTTGTAATATTAACAAACCATGGCATTGCCTAATCAAAAAAAGAGTCATAATGCTAACTTGCTAAAGTTTATTTTATTTCATTTCTCCCTTCTAGTCATCTACTACATAAGGACATTATTTGTCAGATATTATTGTTGAAAATCTAGTTGGGTAGAATATTACCATCTTTGTAATGCATGTAGTGTTTAGTAAACACAATAAAATGTAATCACCTTACCAATGGCAAGAACATAGTTACATCATCACTGTAAATTGACTTTATTTCCTTCTGTAGGGGAAAAAACTATATGCATAACAAATCAATATAAAATGAAAAAGGTAAACAACAGCCTGCTAAATAAATGACATAAAGCAATTCTCCATCAAAGCCTCTGTAATTACTTTGTGGAACAGGCTGCCCTTAATACAACAATTAATTAATTTTTCCAAATGAATTATGCAAGCCAATATTTTTTCTTCATTAATGTTTTGTTGAAGTCATTAAGTTTCATTAATGAATAACAAAGAAGCAATTGGGTCTTTATTCTAACGGATATATATTAATGTGCTTAACTTGAACTAAATGTGTTTCTGGTATGTAATCAAATTTGAATCAATCAAGTCAATTTACCAGTCAAATGTCCTTTTGGAGCCCCAGCTGCTTCATGTGGATGGCTCTTCACAAAGAACATGCTGAAAGTGACCCAGAATCTGCCAAATATCTCATCAATTCCTAATTATAGTCCATTTGATTTTCTAAAGGAGAATTTTGATTCTAATTATGATGAATGTGAATAAAAGGTTAAAATTAATCATTGTAAAATTATGACTGTTTGTCAAGATACCAGTTCCCTTTCCAAAGAAGAGAACAGATAAATTCATCCTAATCTTAGTTCTGTGAGAGTATGAAAATAGATAGGTTTACTATTTACTATTCCCTTTTCACAAGATGTGTGACTGAAGAGCAGCGAAGCTCATCTTGTCTTTATACCATGGCTGTGTATATGAAATAAAAAAAGTATTGATTACTGAACTATCAGATGTATGACATTGTGACCTATTATCTTACTACTTGAACAACGCCTGGCCATACCCTTATATAATCTGTGGAACATCTGAACAAGAACACGTTCCTCAAGATAACCTGCATCTGTCTAGGAGCCTGTCTTTTTAAAAAAATCAGTTGTTAGTAATAACTGAAGTAGCTCTTGGTATTTTAAAAATAAATCAAGCAAACTATATAAAAAATTTCAGCAAGATTTAAAAAAAATATAATTACTATTATTATTTTTTTTTTTTGGTGGGGCAGGCCTATTCATTCTAAAATTTCTTTTGGCAAGATTGTTGTAAAATCACCTTTACAAAGAAAAATAAAGTGGGAAGAATTACTCTACTTGGTATTAAGCCTTATCTTTCAGCTATAGTAATGAAGACAATGTGGTACTGATAGAAGAATAGGCATGTAGATCAGTGGATCAGAAAAGAACACCAGAGATACATCCACACAAATAGACCCAGCTCATTTTTGACAAAGGTATGAAATCAATTCAATGAAGGAAAAATAGCCTTTGGACAAATGCTGTCTGACATATGCATGGGAAAAACATGAACAAAAACAAAAAGCAAACAAAAAGACCCTTGACCTAAAATGCAGAACTTATACAAAGATTAACTGAAAATAAATCATAAAGAGTTAAATGTAACACATAAAGATATATAACTTTCATAAAAACATAGGAGAAAATCTTTGGGATCTAGCACTTACTTAAGAATTCTAAAAGCACAACTGAAATTGATAAATTGGTACTCATTAAAATGTAAACTTTTTCCTCTGTGAAAGCCCATGGGGATTGGATGAGAGGATTAACTATGACTGGGAGAAAGCATTTCCAAATCTCATCTCCAAAAAAGGACTAGTATTTTGAGTATATAAAGAGTACCTGCAATTCAACAGTATAAAACCAAATAACATAATTAGAAAATGAGCAAAATGTAATAGATATATTAACAAAGAAGATAATACAGATGACAAATAAGAATATGAAAGATGTTCAATATCATCATACCTCAAAGTAATGCAAATTAAAACCACAAGCTATCACTACACACCTGTCAGAACTGTTAAAATAAGAAGTGAAAATAGTTCGGTGGCTTCTAATAAAACCAAACATGCAACCTCCATATGACTCAGCAACTGTACTCCTGAGCATTTATTCCAGAGAAAATGAAAAATTGTACAAGGTTTCTCTCTGTATCATTTCTTATAACTACCTATGAATCTACAATTATCTCATTAAAAATCTCAGTAATAAAAAAAGAAAACCAGAAGAAGTAACTGGGAATAAATGGAACCATATTGTTGAATTTCATGTATTTTATTAGGTGGTCAAGTCACAGGTTAACATCAATGAACACAACAAATTATAATTAAGATACATATTTCTCACAATTCCAGACTCCAAATTATATTATGAAGCTGTAGGGATCTAAAAAGTATGGTACTGGCATAAAAATAGACACAGAGATCAATGGAGTAGAATAGAAAACGCAGAAATAAGCCCACAGTTATATAGTCAATTAATCTTTGACAGAGCAGGGAAGAATATCCAATGGGAAAAGACAGTCTCTTCAACAAGTGGTGTTGGAAAAACTGGTCAGCTACATGCAAAAGAATGAAACTGGAATATTTTCTTTTTTTAAAAAAAGATTTTATTTATTTATTTATTTGACAGACAGAGATCACAAGTAGGCAGAGAGGCAGGTAGAGAGAGAGGGGGAAGCAGGCTCCCCGCTGAGCAGAGAGCCCTATGCGGGGCTCCATCTCAGGACGGTGGGATCATAACCTGCACTAAAGGCACAGGCTTTAACCCACTGAGCCACCCAGGCGCCCCTATTTTCTTATACCATACACAAAAATAAATTAAAAATGGGTTAAGACCTAAATGTGAGATCTGAAACCATCAAAATCCTGGAAGAGAGCACAGGCAGTGAGGCCTCTGACATAGGCTGTGGCAACATTTTTTCTCAGTATGTCTCCTGAAGCAAGGACAATAAAAGCAAAAATAAACTATTGGAACTACAACAAAATAAAAAGCTTCTGCACAGTGAAGGAAACAATAAAACTAAAAGACAACTTACTGAGTGGGAGAAGGTATTTGCAAATGATTTATCTGATAAAGGGTTAGTAACCAAAATATATAAAGAACTTTTGAGACTCAACAACCATAAAATAAATAATCCAATTAAAATATGGGCAGAAGACTTGAACAGACATATAAAGAAGAAAATATACAGATGAACGACAGACATATGAAAAGATGCTCATCGTTGCTCATCATCAGGGAAACGCAAATCAAAACCACAATGAGATGTCAGCTCACACCTGTCAGGATGGCTAAAGTCAAAATACAGGAAACAAGTGTTGGTGAGGGTGTGGAGAAAAAGGAATTCTCTTCCACTGTTGGTGGGAATGCAAAGTGGTACAACCACTGTGGAAAACAGTATGGAAGAACCTAAAAAAGTTAAAAACAGAACCACCCTACAATCCAGTAATGTGCTGCTGGGTATTCACCCCCCAAATACAAAAACACTAATTCAAAGGGATACATGTATCCCTGTGTTTATATAACATTATTTACAACAACCAAATTATGGAAGCAGCCCATGTCGATAATAGATGAATGGATAAGAAAGAGTGAGATATATATGTAATGGAATAATATTTAGCCATAAAAATGAAATCTTGCCCTTTCCAACAACATGGATAGAGCTAGAATGTATCATGCTAAGTGAAAAGAATCAGAGAAAGACATATACCATACTACAATGTCACTCATAGATGGAATTTAAGAAGTAAAACAAGTGAACAAGGGAAAAAATAGAGAGAGAGAAAGAGAGACAAGACAAAAAACAGGTTCTTAACTATAGGAAACAAACTGATGGTTACCAGAGGGGAAGTGGGTCAGGGGGATGGAGGAAACGTGATGAGGATTGAGGAGTGCACATCTGATGAGCACCGGGTGAGGTATGGAAGTGCTGAGTCACTTACTGTACACTTGAAACTAATATAACACTGTTTGTTACCTATAATGGAATTAAAATTAAAAAGACACATCTCTAGGTAAGTAGATCATTTAATATTAGTTCCATTGTCTATACTTTAAGTAACTGCTGAAATCTTTCCTTACATGTAACTAAAGAATATATTTCTATGCTCACCCCCTTTGAAACTTCATCTTTTACCTGATTCTGCACTGCCATGAATTCTCATGTGCTTTCCTGATGATCTACTTTTTTAACTTTTTATTTTTGTACACTCTGGTTCAATCTTTTCCTTTTATCAAGGCTAGTAAATCTATTGTTTGTTGTAATTACTCCAAATTCAGGATTAAAAATCACCATTGACAATATTTCTAGAGTTCATGCTAGGTAAGGAATCAATGTATACAAGTACTAGAGATAGAATTCTACTCTAGGACTCATTCTTTAGAAAAGTTAACTTCTTGTTGGGTGTTCTTGGGGTTGTATGTGATCATCTCACCTTCTACCCTTTCTCATTTAGTTTTTTTCTTTCTTCTTTCTCCTTTTTCTCCCATTATTAATTTCTGATTTTACAACAAAGAATGGTGGATTTTACAAAGCAAGATAACTCTAAAATTAAGTAAGCAAGCAAATGAAACAGAAAATTCTTATAGTTATATATTTAATTGGCTACCGCTGGGGTATTATGATGAATCATTTTATTCCTATTCATGTGGGTAACACACAACGAACCCTCCAAAGAATTGATGATATGATTTTAACTGCATGGAAATGTGTTTGATCAAATTTCTGTGTTCTCTGTTTATGGTCGTCAGTTGGCAAATAATATTATCAAGTGATTAATTAGATGGATAGATGCCACACATCAAGTTAGTGATACGTTTTGAAAAATGATAGGTTTAAATAAAACAAGGATACATAAATGTATGAATAATGATATCTATTAGACAATTAGCTTGATAAATAGCCAAAACCCTTCTTTGGAAGGAAAGAACCTGAAACTATCAAGGTAGAAGGAATAAGGTGAGCGGGAGGTTCCACACAAAGGAAAAATCTGACTCATTAGGATATTCTTCAAGCAAAAATTTAATGCTAGCATCTCTATTCTAAGAAGCCAGGAATAGACCTTGTGAAATAACAGGGTGTGGCGCCATTATGGAACCACCTGGCACACACACCATATTCGGTCTTTTTTGGGGAAAAAAACAACAACACTAGTTCTTAATCCTGTAGCTTCCCTGTCTTTGTTGTCATAACTTATCTTTTGATATGCTTTGCCTTCGGTTCTAGGAGCCTGGGTCTCCATTCCTCTTTTTCAGAGCCGAAGGTGTTGAATTAACAGCAGTTCCTCAGTCCACAGAAGTGACTGCAACAGCAGCGATAGTTCTCATTTTTCTGGGCTCTTCAGAAAGAAAGCATGTTAAGATTTCTCACCAATACAACTTTCCATTTTCTAGTTTATATCCTTGTAATGAAGCATTGTAAGTTTTTAATTATAGGCTCTCACACAGAAGCCGATAGTGCATCAAAATCAACATTACACTTCTGAAAGAGCAATGAGTGCTTTGAGGTCCATTTAGAAAAGCTTGAGCAGTTCAAGTTTGGTTGTGTTTATGTTATGGCATTTATAATGACAAGCAATCTGGATGAAAAGTAAAAGTTCTGTGAATCAACCAGATGTGTCCAAGTATCTAAATTTTCAGCATCAAAAGACTGAGTGAATTTTTATCTTAGGATAATTAGCTTCTTGTTTGACTGTAAGATTGGGAGATTATTATACTGCCAAGGCATGAGGCACTCAGATGACATTTAGCCATCAGCCCTTGATTGTAAAGAATTAGCAGAGGGCAGTGTGTAGGAGTGGGGCTTTGGGAGTTAGACAGTACTTGGTTTGAATTTGACCTTTCCCACTTGTTAGCTGGATACCCTTGAGAAAATTAAGAAACTTTTCTGTCTTCATCTATAATATAAATATTTTAATCATGTCTAGAGTTGAAATGAGGATTATATACAGTGTCTAACAGAAAGTACTAAGTCAGTATTAGGTATTGTTGTTGCATGCATGTTTTATTTCCCCCATATATTAATATCTTTAATGAAAGGAACTGGTTTAATATCTTCCACAGTGCCTAATGTATAGGAAATCCTCAACAAATGTTCAGTAAATACACTGTAACAAAATTTCATTATGTTACATAATATCCTCCTTTTAATATAGTTTAAATTTTTAAGTTCTACTTTTTTTTTAAGATTTTATTTTTTTATTTGACAGAGAGAAACACAGGTAGAGAGAGAACACAAGTGGTGGGAGTGGGAGAGGGAGAAGCAAACTCCCTACTAAGCAGGAAGCCTAATGCGGGGCTCGATCCCAGGATGCTGAGATCATGATGCAGTCAAAGGCAGACGCTCAACAACTGAGCCACCCAGGTGCCCCTCTATATTCTGATAGTGTCCATCAAATGATTCGTGGGGTCTCCTTTGAGTAGGGAAGTCTCAACAGATACTGTTCTTAGGAGAAGTTTAGTTGGGAAAATTAGGAATTTCTTACTACCAAAGTTCAACGGATTGTCAAAATAGTTCATTTTACTTTCTGTTATTATAATAAAAGTCTTCTCACTGTAGATGAGCACAGTGAAGTTATAAATTGCTGAGAGTTGTGTATTTCAACATTTTTTTAAGAGAGTAGCTCTCAGGTGAAGTATTCTTGCCACACACACACAAAACACACATCTACACAAAAAACATAAGTACATGAAAACAAAGGGGACACAAGGCTACTCTGAAAGGTGTTGGATATATCTATATATCTATATCTATCTATCTATCTATCTATCTATCTATCATCTATCTATCTATCTATCTATCTATATTGTGGTGGTGGTATCATGGGTGTTTGCCTATGTCCAAACTCATCAAATTGTACAGATTGAATATGTATAGTTCTTTGCATATCTTTCAGACCTCAATAAAGCTGTTAACAAAAAAGCAGACACAGAGACAAAAACAACCATGGCCCATTTGGTAAACTGCAAATCATTCAGTTGACTGTGATACAGAACACAGGGAAGGATAGTTCATGGTGGGAAATGGCTTTGGATGAATCAGCAGGGGACAGATGAAGGAGGGCCATGAGTGTCTTGCTTTAGTGTATATGCTTAACATGCAGTCAACATAAGTTACTGAAAAGCTCTAAACCCAGATTTTAAGAAATATCATTCTATTAGGAAGAAGGAAAATTGGAAAGACTGAAGATGGAGACATCAGTTAGGAAACTTTCATAATAATCTAGTTGAAAGGTGATTATGGCCTTAATGAGTGATTCTCAGTGTTGGTTACAGAGTAAAACAACTTGAGGAATTTTTTAAAATTATTGATTCCAAAGTTACTGATTCTTGATTCAAAATTACATCTCTGCTATAGATTAATGAAGTCAGAGTCTCCAGGGGTAGAAACTGGCATGGGTATTTAAAAAAAAAAAATCTCCAAGTGATTGTAACATGCACCTCATTTTCAGAACTCATGGCCTTCATTATGACAGCAGCAGCAGAAGTGGAGAGAAGGAGTTGAATCAGAGAGTTTCCAAGGCATGAATTATAGAACAGTGTCCCTAAAACTTTACTGTATGGAGAATAAACAGAGAATACTGGAAAACAAAAAAAACCAGATTCCTATTTAGCAGGTCTGGGGTGAGGGTTGAGATTCTGCATTTTCAGGCAAAATTTCAGATGGTGTCAAAGCTTTTAGTATATATATATAATCTTGCTCAATGTATGTATAATATATATACTAGGGGAGAGAGAAAAATATAAATTCAGAACGGTTTCTTAATTCTGACTAGGATGACTAGGATAATTTGGAAATAAAAATTGGGAGAAAGATCATAAATTCATTTTTTTTAACATATTGAGTGTAAAGTGTCTGAAAACAACACAAGAGAACATGCAAATTCTAGAGCCTGGCCTTGAAGTTTGGGCAGGAGAAAAAGCAGTGTGTGTCGTCAGCCTTTTGAGAATAGTTAAAACTGTAGGGATTGGTGAAAATGCCTGGGTAAATGTGGTGTGTAAGGTGTAGCCAATGACAGGATCCTGACAACAATAAGAATAGAACATTAAGGTATAGGTTAACTTAGGAAAGCATAGTAAGATTTCCCTAGAAGCTAGAAGAGGATAATCAACAAGAAAGCAGCATCACAAAGGCCAAGGGAAGAGGAATTGAAGAGAGTAGTCAATTCTGTTCAAACCTGCTGTAGTCTCTGTAAGATTATTGAATGAGGTCCGTGGGATTTACCAATAAAAAGCTCACTTTCGGTTTTGCCAAAAGTGGCTTCAGCATCCCAGTGGGTGGATGAGTGAATTGGAAGTCAAGAAGAAGGACAAGATTTCTGAGATGCTGGCTGTTCTGTGAAAGGAAGAGGGAGAGGCAAATGGGTAGAGGCTGTTGCAGGGTCCAGAGAGGAATTTTTTTTTTTTTTTATCGACTTGTTTGCACATTAATTTTGACCATCTCTTTCTAAGTTAATTATTCTCTTGAACATATGACAAGATATATTTTTAAATTATTTCTGGCTTGACCCATTATTTTAGTTTATATTCTGCTGCTAGTTTAAGTCCCAAAATACCTCCCTGAAGTCTTTCTGTTAATCACTCTGGTTTAATTCTGAGTATAAATTGCTCAACAAAGGCTCATGGGTTCTAACATGGACAGTCTTCCTATATTCCCTGGTTGCCAGCTTTCCTGGCTGTTCTCCGTGCCCTGCTCCCAGGCAAGTCTCCCACATGTCATCAGGTCTCTGTACCTTCTTTTTCCCGATGGTCCCTAAGCCAGTACTTTGGGTACCCAAGGCTGTTCTTTTTGCCTAGAGTTCTATAATCTGACACTAGGGGGGGGGATTTTTATCCTTGAATACACATTACAATCACCTCCAGAAATACAGATGCTTGGGCCTCACCCTGGGCGACTTCGATCAGAATCTTGGAGGTGCACCCCAGTCCTAGCATGTGATTCCTACACACAGCTGGGGTTGAGAAATGCTGCTTTAGACACACCAGTGTCTCTTTCTTCCCCACATTCTGTTGGAGAAACTTCTGTATCTTCTGCAAAATTTGAAGACCGCCAAAATACCTGTTTCCACAGGATAACAGGTTTCCTCATGAATATGCAGAAGAACATATTGATCTTGGGAAGGTTATTCTTATAATGCCACAAAAACTTAACTGAAAGAGGAGAGATTGATCATAGGCAGAAAGTTCAGGGGAACGATACTCTCTGGAAAGGACGTGTGAATTGAGATAGAAGATGGAAATGAAGGAAGGATCTAGAAACATCATCTGAAGACCTAAGAGACTGAAAAGAAGGTTGGGAAGGTTGGAATCAAACTGGAAGAGTGATATGAAATTGTACCTCGGATGGGGCCCCGAGGGACAGAGGAGTATATGGGACTCTATTTATGATAAAGGGAGAAGGCACATGAAGCTTGGGGTCACAGGTGGCTTTAAGGAAAGCTGTCTCTACTTGAAACATGAAATTACACCTGATGGACAGACAAGGATAACCTTGCTTTTATCAAGAACTAAAAAAATCGCCTATCCAAGGTGGAGCTAAAACATGTTAGTATGGAAAAAACAGTTTGCTAACCCCTTATAACTGGGCTCTGTTCTAGTAATTTGCCAACAACAGCTTCTCACTTCAGAGTATCAACAACTCATATTAATTCTGTGTTTGAGATATAGAGGGTTTAGGTGAAGTTATACTTAAAATCGTATTTCTGTCTGTGCCTGTGACCATTGACTAACTTGAAGAGGTTTTTGGTTTTTTTTCCCCCCCTACCATGGGAATAGATGACCCATTAGTTGCTAAACGATCACCGCAATATAGATACTGGCATTTATAACGTTATTTAGTAAGTCCAAATGACCATTTAAAACCATCAAATTTAAATGGCCTTTCATGTATGAACAACTGCTGAGTTCTCAGCAATATAAAAGCCAAAAAAAGTTTAATCAACCAGACAAAAAGCTAACTCAGGCAGAATGAATTGAGTGTAGTTTTGTGTACATTGCAATCAGTTTTAGTAGTTTTCAGCCTTTAAAAATGATTGAAATTAGGAATTAGAAAGTGTTCAAATTAATTTTAAGTTCCCTTTATAGAATCTTACCATCTATTAAGGATGGATGTTATTAGCCCCTACAATCAGTCCACACTTATCACATAATTATGAACTTGTTGTTGTGCTTACTGTTGCTTTAATTTGATTATAAATGCCAAAACAGTTTTAAGGAAATATTTTTTTCGGTAAAGGCACCTTTAGTATGAGGTAGCTATATTGAAGCTTCATAATTTGTTACACTCATATGGAATCTTTATAAAGTGAAAAGTTAATACTCGAAAAAGGAACGACTATTAAACGTAAGGTATTAGAATTTATTGGATAGCCACTTTTAATTTATATTGACATAAAATGATTTAGCTTAGAAATGAATACTTATTAGTTTGGAGAGAAGATTTTCCTTTTTAGGCATTTTCTTTGACTCTAGAAAAATATTTTCTTGTTTGTGAAGGAAACAATGTATGCCATGACCTACGTTTCTCCTCATTGGGTTCACTCGTTGACATCAACTGGTTGGTTCTCTGGAACTGCGCTGTGTGGCCTGAATGTCACATGTAGCTAGTGAGTCCTGAAGGTATGGCCAACCTAAATCAAAAAGTGCTGATCCAGTTTTTAGAGAGTTCTTATGACATAAGATCTTACTGATATTGTGATATTGATCATATGTTGCAATAATAATATGTGGATATATTGTTATAAATAAGGTGTAGGTAGAAGTCAGCATAGCAGGACCCTGAGGCTCATTGTAAGGATTTTGGATTTTTTTCCTAACTGTTTAACAAGAAGACATTGACAGGTTTTTGAGATGATAGTAAAATGATTGGTTTTTGAAAAGATCATTTGGCTTCTGTGGGAAGAATGGAATGAGGGGGATAGGAGATGGGTGTAGAAAGCTGGAATTTTTGCATTAATCCAAGTGGCTTAGGTAGAATGCCAAGGGTGGAAATGGATAGAAATTACAGCTTTATTTTGAAGAAAGAATAAAATGAACTGATGATAGAAGCCATATTCTGGAATGTGCTTATAAAAGGACACACCAAGGAAAAGACTCAGTTTGTTTGGCAAGCAATGTCCATATTTGCTGTCTTTATCGACCTAACTTATTACCAATCTCTTAAAATGCAATATCTGGGTATACAGTTCTGTAAAATATCAGAAACTCACTTAGCTGGGTTTAAGGACAACAAGAAATCTCTCAAAAGAGCTGGTACTCCACATCACTTCTGAAAGCATTAGGTCATCACAAAAACTCTCTGACCCTCCGTATATAGTAAACTGTATTTTACGGGAGTGAAAGTGATTTTGTGTGCTGTGCTATTAATCTTTATGAGCCTAATGATCACCAAAAATTCAACAAGAAGGTAAAACTAATTATCTGAAGATGTGGGGGCAGAGAATCTGTGCCTTCCGTGACTTATATATTCTGTCTACTTGAAGTCTTTGAATTGAGTGTGCGTCCTACTCAGTAGTATGCTTAAAAAAATGAACACAACATAGACATTTGTACTTCGAATGGCTCAGTCACTATTTAACATTCCATCTTCATATACTGTCTACATTGTTAAATTGCCTGAAACTGTAGAGCAGTCAAGCAGTACACAAATTAAGCCACAAAGTAATCGGATTTCAATCACTAAATATTCACAGCTCAATTAAGTTATTTACTGAGATGTTTGTCTTAGCTGTTGAAATCTTTGCATATTTATAGGCACTTCATACTAACCTTTTAAAAATATCCTGATGTGAAAATAAAAAGCCACATTTGTTTTATAAGGTAGGTTGAAGTTACTGCTCCAGGTATTTAAAAATGAATAAAAAGTCAATTACCTTCAAGTTTTCCAAGAGTATGATTTGGTATCTATAATAGAAAGCTGACTACAAATTGCCTGATTATGCTTTTGTTTCTGAAAAAGAATATTTAAAAAAAAATGTGAACCAAGTTACAATACAATCTTCTATTCTTCCCTCCATCTTGCCATATTATAGATGGATCATATTTTCCACATTCAGCACTTCTATCTTTGCTTCATATTTAACCATAAAATCCTGAGAGTGGCTCTGGATAACTTGGTTCAATTCTGTTTTGATGTTTCATTTCCTTCCTGCCAACAAGGGGACAATAACAGTTACCTAAGTCAAGGTGGTTCCAGGATTCCTCTGACAAGTTAAAAAATAGTGAACATAGTATGTTCAGAGTGCATGATTACAGTGGCTAAGATTTGGAGCAGGGCCTTGTTAAGAATTAGTACTATTTAAAGTGCTTTACAAATACCTCCTTTATTCTTTTCAAAAACTCTATTTTTCTTTTTTTTTAATTTTTAAAGACTTTATTTATTTATTTGACAGAGAGAGAGAGAACAGGTAGGCAGAGAGGCAGGCAGAGAGAGAGGAGGAAGCAGGCTCCCCGCTGAGCGGAGAGCCTGATGTGGGGCTTGATCACAGGACCCTGAGAACATGACCTGGGCTGAAGGTAGAGGCTTTAACCCACTGAGCCACCCAGGTACCCCTCAAAAACTCTATTTTCAAAACCCATCTTACAAAGGAGAAATATGTAGGCTTGAGGATGTTAATTGCCAAGCCTGGTCGTACGTGACAGGAGCAGCCGATTTTAAGTAGGCCCGTAAAAATTCAAAGCCTACGCTCTCAAATATTACAGTTTATTGATTCTCTTAAGCCAAATGATACAACCCCCTGTATTAGTTTCCTATTGCAACTGTAACAAATCACTACAAATTTAGCGGGTTAAAACAGCATAAATTTATTATCTTGTAGTTTGGAGGTCAGAAGTCTGAAATGGGGCCTGAGGGATTACAATCAATGGTTGACTTCCTTCTGGAGGCTGAAGAAGAGGATCCATTCCTCACCTTTTCCAGCTTCTAGAGGCTGCCTGCATTCCTCTCTGTGCCCCTCCTCTGACCTGAGCCTCCTGCCTCCATCTTATAATGACCTCATGACATTCCAGGGAAAAACCTCTCACTTATTCATACCTGCAAAGTCCCCTTTGCTATGTCAAGTAATATATTCTCAGGTTCTGAGAAGCAGAATATAGCATCTTGGGGGGGGGCATTATTTTGCTTACCACATTCATATTGAAATAATAAATATGTTTTAGAACATATCTTGGAAAATGGCTCCTATCTTTACGTATGCCAGTGAAGTACCTATTTCACAGGGTGGTACCATTCAAGCGGCATCTTTGATGATGAAAGCTGGAGTAAATCTGATCATCTAAACCTTTTGGTAAAATCTGTGGGTTGCAAATGGACCCTTGATAATGTAAAAAGGTACCAGCAAGGATCCCATTAGGGGCTAAATCCTTTAATCCAAGCACCATATGCATGGGGCAACACCCTATCAGTTAATGTCCATCTGACTTGGAGAGGTTGCTTTATAGCTGTATGTGATAATTATATCACACCATGTGACATTTTCTGTACAAACTCCTCTTGGTGTATAGACTATTGACTTTATGACTAAATTACAGTTTTTCAGAAAAAAATTATTTAAGATAAAAGGGTAAAAGAGAATTGAATATTTTTCAACCATTTCTTAGAATTAGAAGTATTTAGAATAGAGGCACCTGGGTGGCTCAGTCGGTCAAGCTTCTGCCTTTGGCTCAGGTCATGATCCTGGGGTTCTGGGGTCCAGCCCCACACTGGGCTGCCCTGCTCAGCAGGGAGTCTGCTTCTCCCTCTGCCCCTCCCCCCACTCGTGCTCACACGTTCTCTCTCTCCTTCTCAAATAAATAAATAAAACCCTTTTTTTAAAAAAAGAAAAATTTTAGAATGTTAAGAAGACATTTAGGGTATTGGAAGATATTCATAAGTTTGAAAAAATCATTAACTCAGGAGATTTTTAAAAAAGATTTTATCTATTTGACAGAGAGAGAGAGAGAGAGAGAGCGAGAGCGCATGCGTGTGCAGGAATGAGGGGAGGAGCAGAGGGAGAGGGAGAAGCGGAGAAGCAGATTCCTCTCTGAGCCGCCCAGGAAGCTCCTAACTCAAGAGTTTTTGTTTTACCTAAAAATAAATAGGATATATCCAATATTACTGTTAAAAAATGATACGTATTAACTTTTCCATAAATGGTACAAAGGGAAAAAATGATAATTGTTGGCATTAGTCTTTCAAATCTTAATTTCATAATGGAAATTCTTGTCCTTCATCCTATCCTCCAAAGTGTCAATATTAGTAAAAACCTTTTTGGTTATATTCTTAGAGGCTAATCCCTATTTTTTTGTTTTTCTTCCCCTCCCTCCCTCCCTTTGTCCTTCCTCCCTTTGGTTCACAGAGCCTCTTCCTGTGACATATATACATGAAAATTAAAGTGTAAGAGGACATGGTTGGAATCTCTATGTGCATCTGCTTACGTTTAATATAACATTAAATTTTCTCCTAAAATTAAGTGTGGGAGAATTTTTTTCTCCTATTCCCCCTGTAGCTGGTGCCTGGTAGTTGCCAATTCCAATTCTGGGTCCAGATACTTCCTAGGTTAAGAAAACTAAGGGAGGAGAGAGCTCCCCTCAACCCAATGCAATTCAAAACAAAGAGCGAGCAGACATTTTCAGCATATTGTGGGAAAGAAATGCCACCAGGCAAAGGATTCTGAGGTCCTTTTCAGGACCAGAGAAAGAAAAACTGCTGAAAAGAAATACTTGGGACTTTGCTCTGAGGCTGAGGAAAGGGGGAGCCTAGGAGGGAGAGAGAGAAAGATGGAGAGAAAGGGTTTAGGAATCTCAGAGGGGAGAGACAGCATGTTGAGGAGGGCGTAGGATACTGTAGGCATGAAAGTCAGGCTGCTCACCAGTCAGGGGGCCAGTGGGTGAGCTGCAAATCCCTGTCTAAGGAGCACTGTGTGCTTTGCCACCCCTGGCTGGGGCCTGGAGTTGGGAGCTTTCCTGAAATCCTTTTGAGACCTACCTCATCTGTGCTACTGAGAAGCAAAATTAAGGTTTTATTGTTGTTATTACTGTTTTCAGTTTTTCTTTATAGGAAATGAATGTGTTGCCCTGACTTTCTGATGTTAAGTGCATAGTAAATAGGGGTTACACAAGCATTCAACTTATTAGACATTATATTTCAAAGGAAAAAGGCTTTCTTTGTTGGTGAAGGGCTTGGAACATGATTTGACCTGTCAGTGAAAACAAAAACACTATTGTTGCATATTCTTCTTTGAGGCTGACAGTCCTGATTCCTTCCTATAGCATGAGCAAGGTGGGAGCTGATACAAAGATGCTGGTTTTCTGCATTCAAAACTACCTTCTAAACTGCTGAATCATCTTGCTATGCTATTAGCCTTATTCTCTCTGAGATAAGATATTAAAAAAGTCTTACTTTCTTTTCAGGGGAAATGAAAGTTCTTAATGGGAGCTTAGAGCATTTTAGAATTCAGGGCAATGTGTGTGTGTGTGTTTAAACTTTCAATAAAGTGATAACACAATCTGTTATAATTATTTTCCACTCCCAAATTTTATGCTTCACTGTAATGAGGCATATTCCTTCATTGGAACAGTGCCTTCACAGTATTTACTTGCTTGCATGTTCGCCTTATCATTAGACTAAAAACTCATGAAGAACAAGGACTAAGATTTTAATTCTGTTACATAAGAGAAACTCAAAAAATGTGCCTTGATTAAAAATTAAAAATTGGCTCTCTTTTGGGAACTGGAGCTCACAGGGCAAGTTCACAGGCAGAGTCTGGTATGGGTTGAATCGTGCCCCCTCCCAGAAACATATGTTGAAGTCCTAAGTCCCAGTACCTCAGATATGACCTTATTTAGAAAGAGGATTAATATGGATGTAATTGGTTAAGTTTAGATGATGTCATATTGGAATACGGTGAGTCCCAATTCCAGTATGACTGGTCTCTTTGGAAGAAGACAGCCATGGGGAGACAAAGACACCCAAGAATGACCAGGGACCAGAGGGATGCACCTGCAGGCCAAAGAATGTCAAAGGTGGCCAGCAAGACTAGATGCTAGGAAGAAGCATGGAAGGATTCCTGCATAGGTTTCAGAGGGGGTCCCAATGCCTTGATTTTCCACTTCTAGCATTCAGAACTGTGAGTCAATAAATTTCTATTGTTTTAAGTCATCCAGTTTGTATCACTTTGTTACAACAGCTCTGGGAAATTAATATAGACCCTCCTCGTGAAATATTTCTTAATTATAAGTCTGACAGGGTCTTAAGGAATGTTCCCTTTTATGATGATATGGTAGTATATTTTAGAGATGGGATGTAACAAGCTTATCTAGGCCAGTTTGGTGGTTTATGTACTGTATTTCCTTCTGCTGATATCAGTAGCCTTTAATTATTAGAGGTAGCTGATGGTTGTTGGCTCCCACACAACCTCAGTATGTGGTCGTATATTAAAGCAAAGCAAGTGGCAAAAAAATGTTGCATATATAAAAGCATATATGAGAGGGCAGGGAAGGCCCCATAACAATCATTCCTGTCATTCTTTTAAGCTCTAGCTCTGAGTCTTTGGGCTTCAGTCATGTAAGACTGTACCCAGGGGCCCTGAGGTTCAGACCGTTCTGTACATTTTTGAGCAGAAAGCTGAACAGAGCCCTAAATTGCAAACATCACAGCCTACTGGGTGTGTTAGATTCTATACCATGTTCATGCCAGGACTGAAGGTCTTATGACGTGTTTCTTGTCAACCCACCTTTTGCAATCCCTCTACTAATTAAAGATTTTAAAATCATTTCTGCCAACTCATACTCTTTAAGTACTTATGACAAAATAAAGATTCTTAAAGCTTTTGTAGAAGCTGCCTCTGGAATGAGAACTCCTGATAAGAGTGTTTAAAATGCTAACTAACCACTTTAGAGTATGAAATCCTGATTAAAATATTGTGCATTTTATCAAGTTGCCCTAGGCTGAACTGTTACACCAACCATCATAGTAATTACATTCAAGTGTTTTAAAAATAAATGTTATAGTATATGAGAGTTAATGATTTCATCTATTCTATAAATATTTATTGAACATTTACTATGTGTCAGACACTATGCTAGAACCTGGAAGTACCAAGACACATAAGATATGTTCCTTGCCCTAAGGTTGTTCAAAGTCTAGTGCTGAGAAATATGCATGTTAAATAGGCAATTACTTGTGTTCCTATGGGAGTTGGGTAGGTAATGCAAAGCTACATATGGTGCATGTAATAACTCAGATATGTGTCTTTACAGTATCTCTATGCAAATGCATTCCCAGGATCATATATTGGGAATCTCTTTAAATCTTCTAAATTCCTTTACGACAAATGATGGGACTCCATGGTTTTTGATATTTAATTGCTGACAGTGTTAAACTTCACCTCTTGATTTTCTTCTCTATATCCATGCACGTTAAGAAAGTCGGGATTCTTCCTCCTTTGTCACTGATTGAAAATGCAAACCACATTAGCTCTTGCCCGTGTGTGGGATCCCTCAGCCAGGCTTCAACTACTCAGCACAGTAAAAACTCCAAACCAGGCTACCTTTCTTGCTCTCTCAAGAAGAAAGCTTGGGAGACCTGCCTGCTCTCCCTAAGAGCCTCATTATATAAAAACAGAGAGTAGAATGGTGGTTGTCAGGGTTTAGGGAGATGTTAGTTAAAGGGTGTAATCTTCTACTTATAAGATGAAGCAGTTCTGGGGACCTAATGTACAGTATGGTGGTTATAGTTAACAATACTGTATGATATACTTGAAAGTTGCTTAAGGAGAAAGTCTTTAATTGCTCACCACACACACACACACACACACACACACACACAGACACACACTGGTAGTTGTGCCAAGTGCTGGAGGTGTTAACTAACCATATTGTGGTGTCATTTTTCAATATATAAGTGTATCAAATCAGTGTGTTGGACATCTTAAACTTATACAGTGTTATAGGTTAATTATATCTCAATAAAGCAGGAAAAAATAAACACACATATATAACAAAGACAATATATGCAAAATTACCAGAGTCCTGATTTCCATAATTGGTCATGGGGTCATAGTTGATATCTGTAGCTTCTCCTTTCAACTACCCATTCCATGTTTCCCTTGCCCACAGCCAGAACCCCAGCTGCTCTTAGTTCCTTATTTGGTGGAGTGATCCGATCTTTCTTTCCAAAATGATCTGAATTCTTAATCATTCTGCCTTTTCCTGGTGCTTGTAGTTTTCTATTCCATTCCATGACAGCAAGAAAATGGAATGTCATCTACACAGCTGAGTGAACTGAATTCTGACAGCCATGGGAGCTGGGAAGAGGATCTTGAGTCTCAGCTGATAATATAGACCTGGTCAATACTTTGATTTCAGTCTAGTGACACCCTGAGCAGAGGATTCAGCTAACTGGTACCCAGATCTCTGACCTACAGAAACTGTGAGATAAATTTGTGTTGTTTGAAGCCAGAAACAAAATAATCAAAACCCCCACATACATAAAAAGAAAAGTTTTTTGGCTGGGTTTGACCTAATCATGGGGGGCCCTTTGAGGAAATAACTTGAGGTCACAGAAAGGGGAAGCAATAATAGCTCTTCTCCTGTTGACTTGAACAAATAATTTGCGGTATGTAGAAAGGATTCTTGGCAGGGAACTTCCAGAAGTTTCTAGAAGTTAAAAGCTTCTGTTCTACAACCATAAGAACTGAGATTAGTGGATTTGGGAGACGAATACAGGTTTCAATGGGGTCCCAACTCTGGTGACATCTGGAGCAGAGGACTCAGCTAAGTCATGCCTGATCCATGGAAACTGACATACTGTAGGTGTACTGTTGTTTACCAGCCAAGTCTGTGGTTCTTACACAGTATAGAAAATTAATACACATGTTTATGTGAACATCTTGTCATTTTAGAAAGATTCCTTGATAGTGAAGTGAAAAATAATTCAGAGGGGTATGTATTAGTTTCCTACACTGCCTTAACAAATAACCACAAGCTTAGTGGCTTGAAACAACACCATTTTACTATCTTACACTTCTATAGGCCAGAAGACGGACATAGGACTCAACACTGGGCTAAAATCAAAGCAACGGCATGTTACATTTCCTTCTGGAAGCTCTAGAGAAGAATGTGCTTCTTTGACTTCTTTAGCTTCTGAAGACAAGCTGCAGTCCTTGGTTTCTGGCCCCTTTCTCCATCTTTAAAGATAGTAACATTGCATCTCTCTGACTCTCCTTTGTCATTACATCTCTCTTTTTGACACATTCTGGAAATGTCCCATTTTTAAGGACTTGTGTGGTTTGATTGGGCATAACTTGAAAACCCAAGATGATCTCTCATCCCAAGGCCTTTGACCCTAATCACATCTGCAAATTCCCTTTGCCAAGAAATGTAACACATCCATAGGTTACAGAGACTAGGTCTTGCAAAGTCACTGTTCTGCCTACCAGGACACATAGTTAGAGGCAGGGACTTGAGTTTGGAAATTAATACAGAATCTTGGTAAGAAATGATGACAACCCAAAGGAAGTTGTAGTGGCCAAGGAAGAACAGCTTAAAGAAATGCTAGCAAGTAGAAGGCTAGACCAGACTTGTACATGGAGATTGAAGGAAAAAGGAGATATAGAAGACTTGAATAAGTCTAATATTGAAACAGGCTCTCATGATGAGAAGATGATAGAGGTAGAATATGAAAATGAGATCAGTGTTCAATAGGTTGAATTTAAGTTTTTGTAGGACATTGAATTATAAATGGGCAGCAGATGTACCTTCAAAAATAATCACCCTAGACATCTGCTGGTCAAGAAAAGGAAAGTAGAGCATGTGAGCCAATTAAAATGTCCTAGAAGACAGAAAGGTGGAAGTGACCAGCAAAAATAAGAGTCAAAGTCATAATGTGAGATTGTAGGTGAAGGTTGGAAAGAGACATCAGCTGGGGAGAGAAGTCTGGGAATGATTCAATGTATAGGTGATAAAGAAAAGAGAAGCCAGCCAAGAGGACTGGACTGGAATAGAAAAAAATATAAGAGGAGAAACAGCAGAGAGCACAGACAGGAGAGTGAAACAGATTTTCTAAGGAAGGGTCAGGGGACAATACTGCAAAGGGATCAGGTCAGATAAATCACCAAAAGACCTTACACTCAGGAAGGTTTACCTGTTTCAGTGGAGTAACAATAGTGGCTGCTGGCAAGAAGGTGGGTTAAGAGAAGGGGTTTTGCTTGAGCCATAGAGGTTTATGTCTCCTTTTCTTAAAAAGTTTCAAATAACTTTGGTAATCATAATGAAAATTAGAGTTTTTGTTTTGTTTTGCCTTTTTTTTTGTTTTTGTTTTGTTTTGTTTTAATTCAATTTTTTCAGTATTCCAAGATTCATTGTTCATGTACCACACCCAGTGCTCCATGCAATACATGCCCTCCTAATACCCACCACCAGGCTCACCCATCCCTCCACCACCCTCCCGTCTAAAGCCCTATTTGTTTTTCAGAGTCCACAGTCTCTCATGGTTTGTCTCCTGCTCTGATTTTCCTTAATTCACTTTTCCTTTCCTTCTAATGTCCTCCATGTTATTCCTTATGTTCCACAAGTAGAGTTTTTGTCACTGTCTTACATATATATGGACATACACTTCTGGTTTTTCACATTGGCATTCAAAGTAAGTGATGAGAATATTAACAGAAGGGTAAATACATAGTAGTAGTACTCAAAAGGGAAAAATATTGAGCCAATTTTCAGCATCCTTATTAATATGGCCAAGATGGGTGTTTTAAGTGTAAAAATTTAATTCAGATTTTGCATAAGTGGGAGTTGCAATTATTTTCTTACACAAAGGAATTCCTACTTTGAAGAAATAACTTCTAATTACGTTCGGTTTAATTTGAATGTAAATGTGTTCCTGGCATTAGGACCCTGCTGAATCTAACACCTGCTGTCTCAAAAGGCTAATCATTTGAAGTTGTTGCAGCTTGAAACAATCCCTTTTCATAGCTCCTGTTTCTGAAATGACCATTTTGAAGCTCTCGTGTTTGAAATTCTAGTTTTTTTGAAAAATTAAAAAAAAAAATTTTAAAGAAGAGAAGGCACCAACAGAATGGCAAAAGAGAGAGAGAAAAAAAAAAGAGCACATTGAAATATGTTAGTTTTAAAAGTGAAAAAAATTTCTTGGTCTTCTGCTCAATGCTAATGAGACATAGACCTGGGCCCATGGGGAAGATAAATCAGGTTTAACATTCTCCCTAGTTACTAAGAAGGCTATTATATCTGAAAACACATTTTAGTCTCACATAAGTAAAGCCTGTTAAGAAAAGGTTGACCCTATGGTTTGTGAATCACCAGCCTTGGCATTGTTCGATTAAGAGCTGTTGATTCCTTCCAAAGCCTGGTTTAAGTCCCAGGAGTCAGCTGATTAACAATGAGTGTGGTTTTGTTGAGCCCTCTAAGGAGGATGACATCAGGTTCCCAGTCAGAATTTTTCTGATTCTAAAACTCTCTTTTCTTAGGAAAGGGTGGGTCTTAATATTCAGCTACAAAATGATATACGAAAATTGCTTGTTCTCAGGTTGTGACAATTTTGACTTTACCTCTCTGAGAAGTTTTCCATTAAGTAGTCATTTTCTTCCTTTGGTATTAAATCCACATTATTATGGTATTTGTTAATTACATAGGATTTGTTATGTGTCAGGCATTGTTCCAAATGCTTTACATATATTCATTTATTAACTAGTTATGTAAAATGACAGTGCTCTTGGACAGAAATATGTCTTCTTTTAGAGACAAGTAAATTTCCACATATAAATCACAACAGCTTAATTATTATCTTTTCAGTTAAGGTATAATTGCCGACTTCCTATAGTATGCTCTTGGAGTTAGCAGGGGATTGAGAGATAATACAGTGAAAGGCACCGAATAAAGGTAAGATATTAAATGGGTTAACATTAGATTAGTTTCATTTAATTATGTTCATTAATATAAATTATTGTTGCCCTAAGGATTTTTTTTCATGTCAAAAAAGAAAAAGGATTTTGACATTCAGTTGACTGACAGCCGTTTCTCCTTGTGCTGATATTTCTAGTTGGATTGGATGATCCTAAATGATTTTTCACCTTTGGGCAGGGCTTATTTAGCTTTTTAAATAAGGGCCACTTCCTTACAGATTAATCTGTTTCCAAATCTGATTCGTAAGAACCTTATTATCTTAAAATTCATTTAGTATTTTATCAATTAAAACAGAGTACAGTTGCTATGGCATAAAATTAACAAATTCTTCAGTCCATGAGATGTAAGCCACTGATTTCTTCCTTCTTCATTGTTTGTATAATACAATCTAGACTTTTTAAAGAAACATAAATGCAAATAAGAATGAGAAATACCATTAGAAGTCAGATGTAGATTCAATTCCCAGCCCCTTTCCACTGTTTATTTGCCAGCTGCAAATAAAGAAGGCCACTTGAATGAGAACATGAAGAGGCTATTCAGAGTTTGCTATAGCAAAGGAATCTGCTACTGTCACTTGCGTTTGTCAGAGACTCAAATGCAGGTGAGACAAGGGGGAATGGGAAGGCTTTAGGCACATCTGACTGGAGAAGCCAGGGCAGAGAGAAGCTGGCTGTCAATAGTCAAATCATGACTGTTGTGAGCTGGTTGTTACAGAGGCTGTGGCTCCAAATTCTATTGTCATATATGGTCTGGCCACTGTCCCTTTGTATCTTCAGTCTCTCACTGGAATCTGAGGGTTGGGGCAACAAAGATTCATTTGTATCTATCACATATGTAGGCACAAGTCTAGACCTGGAGGGATTCTAGGGGTCTATGAAGACCCCTTAAACTGGAAAAGATAAATTGGATTCAAGACATAAAGAGAAAATCTAAAGAAACAAATAAAATAATGTTTAACTAAGTGTCCACAAAATGTAATACTATGCCATCTTCATAATTTGAAAATGGTTTGTGGGCTAGTTTTTTTTTTTTTTTTTAATTGACAACAGTTGCAGAGAAATAATAGTCAGTTATAATTAAGTGGTGGGCCCATAGGCAAATAATTTTAAAAGCAAATTCAAGACACTCCTTCCAAAACTTTGAAAACAAATCTAACGTGATTCATGAGGGTATGCGATGGATTTGATATGATGTGGGGTGAGGTCTCTCACTGCCAGAGTGCCCTGTGCCTGTGGGAGGAAACCACCAGCTCCAGCTCTTGGCCTCCGTGAGATCCTAAAATGGCGGTTCAGTTGACAATAAGGATAATGGTGAAGGTGCACTTTCACATTGTCTAGACTCATTCACTTAACTCTATTTAAACTAAAAGTTCTGTTATCATTCAAGCATCATTATAATTTAGATTGTGGAGGAGGAGCCTTCTGGGATGCTTGGGATGCATCAGAGTGGCAAAGACATATTGTGCAGTTAATTAACCTCACAGAAAGATGAAAGAAAACTACCCAGCAGCACAAACTTGACTTATGTTTATTTTTGTATTTGTGCTTTTGTCCTCATTTGGTTTTCTTCTCCCCAGCCCACTGCCATATGCTGCTGGGACTCAGCTGTAATTATCTTACCCACAGACGAAACACAAAGTGAAATAAAGCAAACAGAAACTTCACCATCACAATTCCAGACCCTGCTCTACAGAAAGTGTCTGCAAGTTAGCATGAGACAAAACAAGTTCTCTTATGTGGACAAAGAATATTGAAAGCGTTTTTCGTGCAAACTTATAGGTATGGCCACAACCAACCCATGACTCAGACGTCTGACCCTGTATTGACACCCACAGAGATTTAAAAAAAATTCTACCTACCACAGCTGCACATTAGAAATAGCTGGGGTACTTAAAATAAATTCAGCCCCCAGCTCTACCACAATCAAATAAATCAGAATTTTTTTTTTTTTTAATTTAAAGATTTGATTTATTTATTAGAGACAGCGTGCATGCACACAAGCAGGATAGGAGCAGAGGGAGAGGAGGGAGTCTGATGGGAGGTTCTGTGCTCGGACTCCAGGTTCATGACCTGAGCCAAAGGCAGATGCTTAACCAACTGAGCCACACAGGTGCCCCTAAAGCAGAAATTCTGAGGTAAGACTCAGGCATTGGTATTTTTGCACCACTGTTTTCCACCTTACCTCTGCTACATTTGGCTGGTGATTCAGCCTGACTGAAAGCAACTGAATCAGGCTCTCCCTATGTCTGAGATCACCGTATAGCTATGTGTATTCTCCATGTGTCTTCTCATTTGGGATAGTTTTTGCTGATGAGTAATTAATTAGTAGCCATTCTCTTGTGGAATAGTTAGTAAAGATAAACTATCCAGTTGATTTCCAAATGTAAGCAACTCAGAGCTGCAGATGTGAAGCATTATGAAGTGAAATTTCCGAGCCTTTTTTTTCTCTTTTACTCTTTTATATTGCTATGAGAGACTTCTAGAAGTCAAATTTAATTATTCTGACTGAAGAGATAAATTGGCCAAACAGAGGAAATTCTTTCATATTTTCAGAAAAGTGATCGATGCGGTGTTCTTGCAGATCTACTCTGCTTAAAGTAAGCCAGTAAGTTTACTTAACAAATAGATTAGAAGGTGGTAATTTACAACTATGCAAAGATCCGATTTGGAAACCAATTCCCAGGAAGTCCATTTTTTCTTAAGTTTAGATGACAAAAAATAATGCATGTTTAATGTTTCTCTTTTCACTTACTTATTTCATAGCCAGAGAAACTTTACTAAAATTTATTGCTTGATAAACAGAGAGTAGTTTATTAAACTTTAGTTAAGTACTGTCAGTGACTTTTACAAAGAAAGGAATGGCCCACCTGAAAAAATTGTAGGGCAAAACTTTATGCTACCTCCCTAAAGAAAATACACAGAGGACAAGTAAGCATATAGAAATAATCTCCACCTCCTATGTCATCAGGGAGGTACAAATAAAAGCAACAAAGAGACACAGGTACACACCTGTGAATGTGTGAAAGGCCAAGGTCTAAAACTCTGTCAACACCACATATTGGTGAAAATGTGAGCAGCAGGAACCGGTACCCATGGCCGCTGGGAATGCAATACAGTGCAACCCTTTTGGAAGGAAGTTTGATGGTTTCTCACAAAACTAAACGTACGATCTTACCATATAATCTAACAATTGTGTTCCTTCATATTGACTCAAAGAAGTGGAAAACTTAGGTCCATACAAAAATCTGCACAAGGATATTTTTAGCAGTTTTATTCACAATTACCAACGCTTGGAAGCAACCAGGATGTCCTTCAGTAGGTGAAGGAATAAGGAAATTGGTACATTTCGATAATGGGATACCATGCAATGTTAAAAAGAAATGCACTATCAAGCTATGCGAATATATGGAGTAATCTTAGAGGCATATTCCTAAGTGAAAGAAACCAATCTGAAAAGGCTACAGACCACGTGATTCCAACTATATGACATTCTGGAAAAGGGGAAACTACAGAGATGATGAATAGGTTAGTGGTTGCTAGGGACGGGAGAGGGAAGGGATGACTAGAATGAGCACAGGTGATTTTTAGAGCAGTGAAAATATTCTGTAGGATATTATAATGATGGATATACATCATTGTACACTTGTCCAAACTCATAGAATGTACAGCACCATGATAAACCCTCAGGTAAACTATGGACTTTCGGTTCTTATAATATGTTGAGGTAGGCTCATTTTAACAAATGTGCCTTTATGGTGAGAGATATTGATAATGAAGGAATCTCTGCATACATAGGGTCTGGGAGTATATGGGATATCTGCACTTTTTTCTCAAGTTTCAAGTGAGCCTAAGATTTCTCTAAAAAAATAAAGTCTTTAAAAAACTTATGCTAATTGTGGAATAGACAAGAAGGCTGCCATCTTCTGGCAATTCTTCAAATTTTTTTTTTTTTTTTAAATCAGAAAAGTTGAATCCATTTTAATGTGTCTAAAATCTCAACAAATGCAAACAATTTTACTAGTTTGAAAAATGGGCTTATTCCACTGTTGGCTGTAACATTGTTAGCAGCAGTCAAATGAAAAAGATTAGACCTTAAAACGCAGGGCTAAAGCCTTCTTTTAAATTACGTCTTGGGAAATTCTACCTCCTATCTCTGAGATTACAATTTAAAGCAGTGAAAGAATGTATCTAATTTGTAAAAGTTCAATTCACATATACTTGCTTAGGAGCATGGAAGTTCTCTGAAAGTAAAGTATGCTTATAAACCTGGGCTAAAATCTTGTGCTTGCTAAAGCTGAAAGGGGCTATCTGCTTTTCAGGATAGAAAAGAAATTTATAGGCAAGAACTTTTTTCCACTTAGACAATGCATACTGCCCCCACCCCACCTTTTTTTCTTTTTTTGCCTGAGGGACATTGACATCATCAAGGTATACATTTGATCAAAACCTCTACTATGAGAGCCCTTGTTCTAAGCTAAAGTATTTTTTCTTTCCCTCTCTCTTTCTTTCTTTCTTTCTTTCTTTCTTTCTTTCTTTCTTTCTTTCTTTCTTCTTTCCTTCTTTCTTTCTTCTTTCTTTCTTTCTTTCTTTCTTTCTTTCTTTCTTTCTTTCTTTCTTTCTTTAATTTCTTTCTAGAAAATGTCCAAAGAGTCTTTATCTCAAAGTCAAAAATAAAGTTGCTAAACTATTTCGGGTTATATGTCAGCTTGGGCTATGAACTAAAAATAAAATAATGATGGGTATCATGACTTCTCTGAAAGAATAAAGATGAAAACTAAAAGCAGAATGAAAACTGGGTGAGCATTAATGTCATAAAAGGGACATACAGAATTGAGTAGGCCTGAAACACAGAAGGTAAGTGCTTTGCAATCTTGACAAAAGCAGTTGAGTTACAAGAAGGGTCTGCTGAATGGGATGGGGTTCGACACTGAACCCGACTCTCATAGACAGGACTGGCTACAAAATTTACAGGGTCCACTGCAAAATGAAAATGTGTGGCCTCATGTTAAAACATTATTAAAATTCTAAGCTGGTGACAGGAGAGCATAAAACGAAGTGCAAAGTTGTCTTATGTGTGGGTCACAAGTGGCAGGTTGGTGGAGCCCACTCTGCTCACCAAAGCTCTGCATAGACTTTTGGTTGAATTGGAGAGTTTTGGTCACAGAATAAGAAAAGTTATTGGGGAACAAATATCTGATTTTGCTGACCCTTGAACCTGGAGGGTTTTTGCAGAATAAGTTTTTTTTTTTTTTTAAGGTTTTATTTATTTGACACAGAGAGATCACAAGTAGGCAGAGAGGCAGGCAGAGAGAGAGGGGGAAGCAGGCTCCCTGCTGAGCAGAGAGCCCGATGCAGGACTTGATCCCAGGATCCTGAGATCATGACCTGAGCTGAAGGCAGAGGCTTAACCCACTGAGCCACCCAGGCACCCCGCAGAATAAGCTTTTAACAGTCTATCTCCTAGGTTGTGGATAACTATTGAGAGCTTGGTGGTGTAAGGTAAGCACAGAAAGCAAGGCTCAGTGAATGAAGCTGATGGGATGGATTACAATGGATAAAAGACTGAACACGGAGGGGCACCTGGGTGGCTCAGTGGGTTAAGCTTCTGCCTTCAGCTCAGGTCATAATCTCAGGGTCCTGAGATCGAGACCTGCATGAGGCTCTCTGCTTAGCAGGGAGCCTGCTTCCCCCTCTCTCTCTGCCTGCCTCTCTGCCTACTTCTGATCTCTCTGTGTCAAATAAATAAATAAAATCTTAAAAAGAAAAAGACTGAAGACAGAATAGATAAAAATGAGGCTATTAAAATCGTCTAGGAATAAGATGAGAGAGATTTGAATCTGTACCCTGTCAGAGAAAGCGAAAGTTATACATATGATTTGGAGGAAATGGGGCCGTTCTACATGGCTGTTGAGAACATGAAGTGATGCAGCTGCCTTTCCAATATATTGACCACTGAGTTACCACATGACTCGGCAAGCCCCCTCCCAGGGGTAGGCCCAAGAGAAATTAGACATCTGTTTACCCCAAATCCTGTATACGAATGCTCACAGCAGCATTATAACAGCCAGAAAGTGGCAACACCCCAAATGTCCATAAATCGTTGAATGACCAAGCAAAACGCTGTCTATCTATACAATGGCATATCTTCCGTACCAAGAGAAATGAAGTTCTCCTGCTGATGTGCAGACAGACTTTGGGAACATTGTAAGTGACAGAAACCAGACACAAAAGGTGGTGATCCCATTTGTATGAAATGTCCAGAATAAGCAAATGCATAGAGATAGAAGGTAAATTAGTGTTTGCCAGGAGCCAGGAGGAGCAGGGAATGGGGAGTGACTGCCAATGGATACAGGGTTTCTATTTGTAGTGATCTGCTTGTGAAATGAGATCGTGGTGAAGACTGCACAATTCTGAATATACTAAATTGAATATACCTAAACCAAATTGTTGGTGTTAAAGGGTGACTTTCGTAGCATGTGAATCATATCTCAATAAAGCTGTTATAAAAAAAAAGTAATATATAAGTCAGAAATGACCAAATTGTTTGTGTTAAAAATGTAGAATGGATCACACATCCATTATACCTTGACAAAATTGTAAAAAAAAAAAAAAAAACCTTAAAAAGGTAATGCCTATATAGAGGATGAAAAATGAAAACAATTGAGTCTTGACACACGAAATATTTTTAACTATTTATAAATACAAAGATTTCTATGTGGGTATTGAGAGAATTTAGAATGATTCAAAACTGAGATTAATACTTAAGAGATTCCTTTTTTTCTCACTATAAACTTGTTTTATTTGATAATGTGAAAACCTGAGATAAAGGGCTTAATCATTGAGTGAGTGGGTTCTAGTCTAAGTGATAAGGAATAAACTTGACACAGGCTGGTATGTGAACAGAGGAAGAAGTCACTATTAGCAGATATAGGAGAAGTTCTTTTAAAATTTTAGATTATTTAGGGCAAAAAGCTTATCTCTCTTATTCATTCCTGAATGTTCAGTAGCTATGGCAAGGGTAGGCCATCCAGTCCACCACTACTCGTTCTATGGCCCACGACAAAAAATCAAAAGAAAAATAACAATTTGTGATACTTTAAAATTGTATGAAATATAAATAAAAATTTCAGCATCTGAAAGTACAACCATGTTCACATTGTAGCTTTTGGGCTTCAATGGCAGACTTGAGTAGTCATGACAGAGACATAGAGTCTGTAAAGCTGGAAATACTTATTATCTGGATTTTATAGGAAGTTCATTGGTCCCTGATCTAGAAGTAAGTCAGCATGTAGTAGGTATTCAAAGATTATTTGTTGAATGAAGGGCTGAAAGGAAAGAGAGAGGGGCTGTGAAAGGGTAACACATTTTCACTGGTGATACAATTAGCTTGAAGTTCCAGGAGATCGTGGATCGGCAAATGTCTATCAGCCACTAGGATAAGGAACAATGGCACAAGAAGGAAGGGGATGGGATAGAGGCATTGAATTGGGGGTTATTTCCTTACAATGGAAGTTGCACTATCACTAAGAGGAATCACTTCAAGGAGAAAGAGTAGATAAGTGGAGATATAGAATGCAGGAAGCACCCTATTTTATGGACTGGCAGGAGAAAGAAAAGACAGAGAAGAGGTAGAAAAGGATCTGTTAGGTAAGGGGAGAATGCTTGACAAAAATAGTCACACAGAAGAAAGATGTTTCCGGAGGGTTAGTTTTGCTTAGTGTCAATGATGTGATGATAAAGTTGTTGGTGACCTGGAGAATACAGTTGTATTATGGAGGAGAAGGCAGCCTTGGATGCTTGGATGAAAATGGTAGCCAAATGGTATTACTAAACATGATATTGGCTAAAGCACTGAGGATTTAAAAAAAAAAAAAAACCCTTTTCAAATAGTTATTATATAGGAAGCTCCAAAAAGGAAATCATGCTGTGTTCAATCTCTCAAGATATTTTGATCACCCAAGCACAAAGACACACAGGATAACGAAGCATCATTAAAAATAAATTGTTAAGTTAATTCCTTCATAACTCAGGCCAAGAAATCCAACCTGAAGCACTTGACCACATGTTTCTTTAGAGCTCAGAATGTCAGAATAAATGTTTATGCCTTATGCATTCTTGAAAGGAGAAAGATAAATACTTTAGTTTAAACAACAGACATTTCCGCCATTTAGTCCTTGCTATTATTTTATCATTTTCAATAAATGGTTCAATAAAAATAAAATATGATTTTTGTCATCATGTTGTGGTTTTCTTCTGATGTTCAGTAAGCACTGTGTTGCATACAAGTCATTTAGCTTTCCCCTAAGGTCTATTGGCATTAGGTAGAGATCCTGATTGATAACTGTTTATATGCAGCACTAAACCTTCTTGTGTTTTGCTTATTTCTAGTAAATGAAAGCAAGTCCCTCTAGACCTTGAGGCAAAATTTAAATCAGTATTTTACCTCATGCTGTACTATCTTGCCTCTCAACTGATCTCATCCTGACACAGCAAATGCTCCTTTTCTATAGCAGCCAAAGTGATCAGGCAAGTTTAATTGTTTCAAAGGAATGCAACTGAATTTATACTTTTTTGACTAATTTCCAGTTCTAGCAAAGCCTGGCAGTCAGAGCACTTGCTATCCTCAAGTCACTCTTACCCAAGTGCTTACATCCGGTCCTTTAGTTTTGTTCTTTAAAGTACTCAAGTATCAGCAAGTTCCATTACAGGATCACCAAAGAAAAGATGTAAAAATGAATCTTCTTTAAAGGCTCTTTCATTTATTTTGGTTATATTCTATTTTATCTTTTTCATTTCAGACCCATTAGGGGCAGTAGAACATAACTCAGAAAACTGGATTATAAATACAGGGTGTCTTTTTCATAAAACTGCTTAGTTCAACAATAATTTGTCTGAAAGATGAGTATTTTAGACATTCTATTGATTTTGATAGAAATCAATAAATGCCTCAAATATAATAAATGTAGGAAGGAAAATAATATTTATCAAAAGAATGCTTATAAAACAGAAGGTAAAAATTTACACTGGCTTATTAGTAATGTAAGATAACCTGTTTTTAATATTAGTATGTTGAATTTCATTTTCATTTTATCCATTGCTCCCTCTTTTGAACTACATCGAGCTCTTACTCTTAGTTTGGTGTGATTTTATTATTTGATTTTTTTTTTTTTAAGATTTTCTTTATTTGTCAGAGGGGTAGAAGGAGAAAGCACAAGCAGGGAGAGGGGCAGGCAGAGGGAGAGGGAGAAGCAGACTCCCCATTGAGCAAGGAGCAGAAGCTGGACTTGATCCTAGGGCACTGGGATCGTGACCTGAGCTGAAGGCAGATGTTTAACCAAGTGAGCCACCCAGGCATTCCTTGATTTCTATGTACTTGATTTGACTGAGAATGTACTTGGTTTGCTGGGTCCAGACTGAGACTTGTCAGGGTACAGCTCCTGAAAGCTGAAATGGCAGGAATCTGAAGAACAAGATGCCAAAAGGGAATTTGCTTTCTTTTGCCATTTTCCTGGATCTGAGCTTTTCTTCTACCCATATCATTGGTAGAGGTTCTCTTCCTTCAACAGCTACTTGGGTAAATGGAAGTAAAAGGTACTTTGAGTTAGATGTGTGGCTAAAACTTCACCTTGAGTGTTTTGAAATCACGAGAGTAGGTGTGGGGGAGAAGAGACACCGAAAACTTTCTTATTTTAGAACTATAAGTAGTTTTCTATCTTAAAAGCAAAGCTTTGAATACACTTCAGTGAAAGTTCAGGTTTTTGTTTGTTTATTTGTTTTTTGTTTGTTTGTTTGTTTGTTTTTTGTAATGGACAGACCAAAGTAATGGACTGTTTTCTTTTTTTTTTTTTTATTTTATTTTTTTATAAACATATAATATATTTTTTTCCCCAGGGGTACAGGTCTGTAAATCGCCAGGTTTACACACTTCACCGCACTCATCATAGCACAATGGACTGTTTTCTTAAACAAGTCTATTTAAGATGTCCATAAACAGCGTGTATTAAAGGGTTAACCCAGCTGGTCTAGTTGTCTAAACTGTACACTCAGAATGTCTTCAAGACTGGATCTTAACTAGCTTCTGGGGGATAACCTCAGAGTCCTCAGGAACATTCAGCCCCAATAAGAGTATTTTTCTATACTTGGTACCTGAGGTAGGTTTTTTTTTTTTTTTTTTAAGATTTTATTTATTTGTCAGAGAGAGAGAGAGAGAGAGATCACAAGTAGGCCGAGAGGCAGGCAGAGGCAGAGGAAGAAGCAGATTCCCTGCTGAGCAAGGAGCCCAATGTGGAACTCGATCCCAGGACGCTGGGATCATGACCTGAGCCGAAGGCAGCCGCTTAACCAACTGAGCCACCCAGACATCCCGGTACCTGAGGTAGTTTATGCTAATAATGTGATTTACCCTGAGCTGGTTTTCTTTGTTTGGGGTCATAGACTGTGCTGTATCAGTTTGACCTCTGGGGGCGCTAGAGACTGAATAGCTAAAGTCAGTAAGGCAGGGGCTCCCCATCTCCGTGGCCTGGCCCCAGTGAAGACCCTGAACGATAAGGCTTTATGATCTTCCCTGGTTGGCAAGACTTTGAATGTCTTGTCACACATGGTACTGGGAGAATTAAGTTTTGCTCCTGTGACTCTGCTGAGAGAGGACGACAGAAAGCTTGGATCTGGCTTCTCCTGGACTTCACCTCATGTGCGTTTTAATTTCGTTGATATTTATTTATTTACTTATTTATTTAGTTTAGATTTTATCTATTTGAGAGAAAGTGAGAAGGAGAGAGATTACTGAGGAAGAGGAAGAAATAGACTTGCTGCTGAGCAGGGAGCCCTGAGGTGGAGCTTGATCCTAGGACCACCAAGATCATGACTTGAGCTGAAGACAGATGCTTAACTAACTGAGCCTCCCGAGCACCTCAGTTTGCTGATTTCAATCTGAATTCTTTTGTGCAATAAACTGTAATCTTGAGTGAAATAGCTTTTCTGAGTTCTGTGAATCTTAGCTTGTCATCTAACCTGAAGGTGGTCTTGGGGTCCTGGGGTCTCTACCACAAGCAGATATTGAGATATGTGAGAAGTTGGAACTCTAAGAAGTTAAATTACCTTAGGTAACAATGTATAATATTTTTGTGTTGTAAGCAGAATTGCATCTCTATATTATGTTTCCTCTTGAGAAAAGTATCTTTTTCAAAATAGATTTTAATTATAGTGTGATTGCAAATTGTTGCTTGTTTTTTGGAGACACATATATTTTTGTTTGAGATGCAGCTTGGAATTGCCTGGAAGTGAGAGACTTATAAACTGCAGGAAGGATACGAGTTATGTGCTTTATGTTATTTTAAGGGAGAAACCCCCATCTCTCTGAATTTGTGAAGCTCTAGCTGGATTGTAGTGTTGAGGACATCCACAGTTATTAAAATTCGATAACCTGAATATCGAGAAATGTAAAAGAGGACAGAGTTGTGCTTTCTTTTGATAACTTGGAAGAAATTTGATAAAATATAATCCTCTGCTACTTCACTCCTCATACAAATATTAGGCTGTTTTAATTGCATATTATTATTCTGCAAGGGCCATAGATTAAAGTCAAGGTAGATGGAGAGGAATCTGTTAAAGTATGGGTTCATTCCAATTTCAATCATGATGGAAAGAAGCAAGTCTTATGACAGTAGATAAGCCTTGGGGCCACTGATTTTCCTTTTCTAAGTCTGGACTCCAGAGAGTGTGGTTGTGCTTAGAACCATCCTGGATGCGGGGAAAACAAGTTCTCCCTTCTGTCACGGGAAAACAAGTTCGGAGCAAGGAAGGGGGAGAACCTGCCTGAGGTAGGAAGGCAGGTGTGTGGCCATCCCCTGAGGAGCAAACATTTTCAACTCTGGGAGCAATGTTGCTAAGAGCCAGTTGTGGAAGATTCTGAGGGTATTTTTCTTTGCTGCCATTCTCAAGTGCTTTGTAGAATATTTTAAATGATATAAGGCTGATTTTCTCTGTGCTGTGGGAAATTAAAGAACTCTGCCAGATCTTTTCTGTTTGCCCCTCCATATCTATTTTCCGTTCTTCCTTTCTGTTGTGTGCTCCAGGAAGCAGACCTGTGGACGGCTGCCAACACTTGCTTACTGGCTTCCATTGGGCAACATGAGAGACAATATTAAGGGATCAGATGTTGGGAAGAAATTAAGCCCAAGATTTTCATTTCCCTGGCTCCTTCTCTGCTTGGGTGTAGCAGTTTGGCCACATCTTTCTGCCGAAGGCCATGCCTCTTTTTAGAGCCTTTCAGAACTAAGTTTCTCCAGGTTCAGGTAATTATTTCCTCCCTCCCATTGTTCTTGTCCACCAAGGATTTTAACAATTCCTAGTGTTGCTAGTCCTAGTATGAATTATTCCCTGTTGATTTTGCATGACCTTGCCCATAACTTGTGATAGTCAATTACCTTCTTGGAGTGTGCTATGTCCTGCCAGGACCCTGAATGGTTCAGGAACAATCCGTGTAATCTCGAGTATTCTATGAAAAGAGCTATAAATAAACTGAGACAATATCTGAATTATAATTTCTGCCCAGAACAACTCCCTTAAATCTTCCTATCTTCTTAGGATTAGTTTAGTAATCTTTCCAGACTCAGGATGGCCACCTCTTTCTCCAGAAAGTCATCTCTTATATTTTCCCTCATTTTCTGCCAACCTTTCTTTCCTATGAGTGAGTTTTGTTTTGATGATTTTTTCTATATTTACTTTATCATTACTGTATTGTAATTATCTGCTTATTTGCTTGTTTTATTTTATTTTTTTAAGATTTTATTTATTTATTAGACAGAGATCACAAGTAAGCAGAGAGGCAGGCAGAGAGAGAGGAAGAAGCAGGCTCCCTGCTGAGCAGAGAGCCTGATGTGGGGCTCGATCTCAGGACCCTGGGATCATGACCCAAGCCAAAGGCAGAGGCTTTAACCCACTGAGCCACCCAGGTGCCCCTACCTGTTTTTAATAAATAGGCTATAAGCTCTTGGAGTGCTATGCCTTCATATCACTTAACTGCTTGAATTTTGGAGAGTTTTTCTTTTGACGCTATTCATTCCTTCTTTTGTTAATAAGGTAGAGTACCAGTTTGAAGAATTGGAAGTGACTTAAACTGTAATCTTTAGTCAGTATTTTGTTTTTTTCTCAGAAGGCTTTTCAATCTTGAGGTTTAACTGGCATTACTGATTCTCTTGGTTTTCTGTATGATACAAAGTCTCTATCATATGGATAGTATTAAGCAATATAGAAATTATTGAATACTCTTCCTGATACAAACGATTGCTAATGTTATACCTGAGGTATCTCATTATGAAGCAGGTCCTCAGTGTGGTAAGGATTTCCTGACAAAGTAAATATTCACCATCAGTGTTCTCTGTCAGAAAGTCTTGACTCAATGTGCCAAAGCTGTAAGTGTGTCAAATAATCCTTTAATTAGTTACAAAATACAGCTATTATATGTCAAAAATCTATTGATCCCAGGAAAAAACGGCTTGAGGTTTCTTAAGTATGCAACATCAAAATTCCTTTGCCATGCAATTAACTCCAAATTACCTCCTTGGGAAATTAATATTAGAAAACATGTTTAGGCATGTAAAAGCATATAATTGACATTTAACAAAAATCTTAGTGATGGATAATACAGGGTTTTAAAAACACTTATTGTCAATATATACACAATTTAGCATTTTGCTCTCTTATTTCTGGTTTTAAGATGCATTTACGTAAGAATTTGTATGTTTAGATAACAAATGTAAAATTATTTGAGCTCTGGGAAGAAGGGAATTTTTCTTAGAGCAACACAATATTTGAGCATCAACTCTAATTATGCCAAAGAGAGTTGAAAGGACTTATGATTCTGGTCACATAGTACCTACCTCATGGGAAAGTGAGGCAGTAATTATGGGAGGAAGAGTGGCAGTGGCTTAGGCAGGACCAGAGCAATGGGGCAAACAGCAGAGGAAAAGGAATACCTACACACAGGACCTCATCTAGATAACTTCCCATTCTCTTCTTGGGTTCTGGCATTTTGGTGTAAGAGATGGACTTTATTGCAGGAGGTGGATGGGCCAGGGGCTCAACACAGATGCACTTGCTAAGGAGAGGTGGAGATAGCGTTGGTTTCTGTGGAATGGCCAATACCAGCACTGAGAACTGGAAGAGGGGCAAGGACAAAAAGTTGACTAAATGTTCGAAGACATCTGAGTAGGGAACAGTGCTCCAGAAAATCACCAGTGCAACTACCTTTACCTACTAGGAAGCAGACCTACAGAAGCAGCAGGCCCAAAAAGCTGGTTCCTGGGTTGACAATGGGAAACTGAGTCTGAGAATGACGATTGACCTCTGCATTTAGGATGAGATTCAGAAGTCAAGGAAGAGATACCTGCTTTCTTTACATGTTTTCCCTAGAATTTATAAAAGATATTGAGAAATATTTATTATATGACACTCTGGGCTCTTTACTTCTAGAGGCTATTCCTAATTTGATGTTGACACTGTTGTCTGAATAATATCTTTCACACTGTGCAAATTTAATAGCATGGTAGGTGTCAGATTGCCCAGCAGACTTCTTATCTAAGTTTCCGGGTGGAGGTATGAGTGACACTGCAGACGGTCATCTTTCCTACTACCATTCTCGGTTGCTGATGAATTCATTAAATATATTTACACAGTTGTCTACAAATATATGCGACACATTTCCCCAAATCCATACGGTTGCATTAAGGTAAAAGAGAGCGAGAAAATACATTATATTTTTATGCTGTCTACAGACACAAAAAAGGCTACCAAATTTCTTGGGAGACTCTGTAAACACTGGTCTAGGAAATCCGAATATTCGGTATTTTAAATGCTCTGAAAGCCAAATACCCTAAGGAGATAAAGGACAGTATAATTGATATAAGAGGACCTAGAGTGATGAATAAAAAATGAACAAGAAACAAAGGAGAGAATGGGAAGATAGAGGATATTCTCAGCAGAGGTTTGCATGTATTATCATTGCTGGATCATTTCCCAGGGAAGATCTGATCCGTTTACTTATAAGGTTTAGGAGAGAGGACTGTGACAGTGACGGGGAAGAGAAAGAGTAATTAAACAAAAAACACAGACATCTATTAATTTCTCAGTTTATCTGGGATGCGTTGGTGATACCCATGTAACAAGTGAATAATGCAGAAATTTTTAAAAGGGAATAAAGCAGGAAAAGAAAGGACGGATTTAGGAAGAGAGGAAGAGTGAGGGAAGGAAGAAAGAAGTCATTTAAAATAGTGTTACGTGGTGCTAACATTGTGGACTCCGCATGGAGTTGGTTCAATTTCTGTTGACTGTTAATCAACTGCTCATACCTGGAGACCAGCAATGCTGAAAATTAAAAGCTTCAGAACTGCTGTGAGGGAGGTGATTCATGGCAATATTTTGCTTCCCACTCCAGGCAAATCTCTATTTATCTCCTACAGAGTTAGATAGTTTGGGGTTGACTTCTAAGACAGGCTGTCTTTCCCAACAGATAGCTCATCTTTCCGAGAATCCAGGGCACAGCTTTTTAAAAAGACAGTGTTTATATTTGGGTGTGGGATTTATATAAGGAATGTGATGAGTCTAGGAGTTTTTTTTTTTTTTTTCTTGAAGCGGGAGCTTCTCTTCCATAGTTTTAGTTTAAGACCATATCACCACAGTTCCTGACAAAAGTCTGACAATTCTAATTAAAAAGCTATAAGAAGAACAAATGAGATTTCAGTTGGTTTTTGCAGTTTTCATTAAATTATGACCTGAACCTAAGACAGCTATAGGAGAAGCTAGCAGATTTTAAAAGAAAGAAATGAAAAATTACATGTTACAGAGTGAGATGTGTCTGATCCTTAGTAAATGTATATTTTAAACATGTTTTTGGAGTAACTGTTGTGGTTCATTATTGGCATTTGTTAGGAAGTAGATGTTGGACAATTTACTCCTGGCCCCACTTTTCCTAGCCATTGTGATTTGTTCTACAAAAATAGCGGTTACTCATTTGCAAAGTGGAGTAAGACTAGTACCTGTCTCGTAAAACTGTTTTGAGGATTAATGTCAGTCCTTCTGCTTAGGGGTTAGCACTGAGTGAACATCCACTATTAGCTATCTGATTACCTGCATAATGTCTATATTTCTATGTAAATGTGTATATAGCCTATGGCTATATAATTTTAGAAAGTGTTCACATTTGCAATATTATTTTTCAGAAGTTGTTATTTGAAAATTAAAGGGACAAATCAGAGGATGACTAGTATTTATCCCAAATGCCTAAGTGTGATAGAGAGCTCTACTGGTGAATTTTATATTATCTCATTTAATTCTCAAAACTGTCTCATCGTTTGTATTGTGCCTCTGAAATCAAGATGGGTCCCCATCAACTTTACTGGAACCCCCCATGGAAATGCAGCCAGTTTTTCACTCTTTCCATGTGTGCTCTCACAGCATGGTCTGATCTGGAAATACGGCCTCTGTAATTCCTGCCACAGCTTCCAATCACTACACACAAGATAGAGGCTTTATCACGTTGGACGAATCCACCTTTCCTGAATGAATTGTCTCAGATAATTATGTTTAATGTCTGTTTGGATATCTCAGAAAATTCTCTTTGGACATGGCATGTTAAAAAATAAAAAGCTTTAATTAAAAAACAAAAAACCCCTTTTATAGCCTTTTGAAGTATATGTGTTTTACTCAGCTAGAGAGCCTAGGCAGGAGGTCAAGACAGAATGACTTTCCAAAAGAAAAGGTTGGTAAAGCCTCATATTGGAATTTGAACCCATCTTTTTCCACTCATTCAGTCCATGGTCTTTCCATGTTGCCACTCTGTATCTCCCACACAGAACTGAGAGAGATTTTGTGTATACAGAATAAATAGGCTTAATATAAGAAGTGGATGCAGTCAACATCCACCCATTAGTGCTATCTTGGTTACTTCCATTGAGTGCCTAATGTGATAAAACATCTGTTCTTTTGTTTTTATGGAGAAAATGGGTAATAACTTTAATAGACATAGAATGGTAAATTAATAACGGAGTGAAAATTTCCTTGCATTTTACTATTTTCCTTTCGAAATGCAATGAATAGGAATTGAATTTTAAAAGATGGTGCAAAATCATTGTTATATAATTGTACACTTTAAGCTTAAAAGCATTTGGACTCAGTTTAAATACAAAAACATTCATGTGGTTGGGGATTAAGGGGCTCAGAAAGTAATATCCTTGGGCTATCTATGGGGGATGCATTTCAAGCTATTCTGATGACAGTAATTCTTCATTTGGACCAAGCACAGAAACAAGATTTAAATGTGGATCCAACATAGTGGATCTTTATAAGAGGATTTAGATGTTAAATTCAGAAGAACCATAATTTAGTTATTCTTATAAAATCATGTTATTCATTGTCTTTTTTGGAGTTTGTCTTACTTCTATCTACAGCTACTAACAGATGCTATTATGCGTGCCCATAGGAAAACCTAAAAATGCTCTGAATTTTGTATATACTAAAGCTTAAGCTTTAGACATGTTATACTTTTAAAAAATACTTACAGCATGTGGTGGAATTAAGGTCTGTAGCTCAGGGGCACTGTAGAAGTTGCTAAGGAAACACTGTGGGATATAATATAACATCTCTAAGAGCTGCTTTTAAAATAAAGGTAGTATAGAAATGGATAGCAGAAAATGGCTAAGATCAAGATTTTGTTTAGGTCAACTCACAGGCTTACTTTTGGGTCCTAGAATTAATAATGGCAACTTTGCTATAAGAAAAGATTATTCTGACTGCAAATGTTAAGAAGCCAAAGAGAGGTTAAATATAAACTAAAGGATCTCAACCAAATCCGATAAATAGTTGAGATAATTAGATGGATAATAATGCTAGGCTTCAGGCTTTATTTTGGAACACCATTTAAATGTTTGCCTTAGTATCCAAATATAATGCCTTTGGATTGAGTTCTCTGAGTTTCATCTCTCTCTCTCTCTCTCTCTGAATGAAAACAATTTCATAGCTCTGCTGTGGATGTGGTACTGAGATGTGTAGGGCGTAAGGTCTAAGCGTTTTTACTGTAGTATTTGTTCCAGATTTTTTTTTTTGATCATTTAATAAAAATCGTTAAAAGCTTTTTAAAAACCACCACTTCCTAAAATGAACATGTAATCTAGCGAGTGCCAAAGTCACATAATAATTGTATATAGGATTACAGAATAGGTTCGGTCACTAATAAACATTGGAATGAAGGGCTGAGATATTACTAGTGCTGTTCTTACTCATTCATCATGGCACCATGCCACCTGGGCTATCCCTCACTTTTACAGCACCTAATGCAAAACCATAAGCAAACAATAGAACCAAACAACAGCACATAGTGACCAATCAACAATAAATACTGTTTCTTGATGATGAAACTTTATTGACCTTAACCACTTAGAGGAAACTGTGATTCATAATTGGATGCAAAAGTGACACCAAGTACTGTAAACTCTCATTTGAACTTTGGGTGCTTAACAATGAAATAAACACAGATACTCATAAGTTTATATATATTTAATAGGCAATTTTTATTTTTTTAAAAAGATTTATTTATTTATTTTAGTGAGAGAGAGAGAGAGAGCAAGCAGGGGGAGGAACACAGGGAGAGGGAGAGAAAGAATCCCAAGCAGACTCCCTGCTGTGTGCAGAGCCCCACAGGGAACTCCATCCCACCACCCTGAGATTATGACCTGAGTGGAAACCAAGAGTTGGTCCCTTCACCTACTGAGCCACCCACGTGCTCCTGGCAATTTTGATTTTTATCTGGTCTTGCTCTCATTTTGAGAAAAGCTGTGGTGAATAACAGAAAAATTGTGAGCAAGTGATGAGAGAAAAATGTTGTCCTAGATTCAAATGCTATCATAGCAACACGACTTGGAGAACATGTATTTCTCTTATTCTTAGACTTCAGTGTGAAACAGCAGCCATTAAGGGGCCCCTTCCTTAACACTTTGTTTTAAAAAGAACATTTGATATTTACATATAGATTACTTTTATTAAAATGGTACTATCATTTATATTCCTTCCTTGTGAAGGTAGCTTATTATATATGCATATCAATTTTATAGCTGGATATACAGCATTTCTTTAGACTTCTGTTTTTGTTTCACTGGCTTCAGAACTCATCACTTAAAAAACCATCCTGAATATCTTATCTTTGAGAACTTAATTTTTGGTCTGATAATGATATATCTTCAACTATTTAAAAATAGTATATGTTTACAGCTCTGTTCTTATTGTTTCACACTTGACAAATGGCTTAATACGAAACACACAGATCCTAAACTGCACCCTCTTTGTAAAAATGAAAATTTATATTTTGAGATTGTTATAGATTTGCAAGCGGTTATGAGAAATAAGATAGAAAGAGCCCTTGTACCCTTTACCCAGTTTCCCCCAGTGGTAATAGCTTATAAAGCTATAGTACAGCATCACAACAAGATGTTGACATTGATACATTCAGGGTACAGAATATTTACATTGCTGCAAGTTTCCTCATGTTGTCCTCTAAAAGCAATACCTACCTCCCTTCTGCCCCCATGTTCCCATTAAACCCTTGGAACCACTCATGTGTTCTTCATGTCTATCAATTTGTCATTCTAAGAGGGTTATACAAAAAATATAGTATGTAACCTTTGAAGGTTGGCTTTTTTACCCTCTGCAGCACTCTTCTGGAGATTTTTCAAGGATATTGTGTGTATTGGTAGTTTGTTCTTTTATATTGTTGATTAGTTTTCTGTGGTATGAATACACTACATTTTAACCATTCACCTGTTGAAGGACATTTAAATTGTTACTAGTTTTAAGCTATTATGAATACAGCTCTGTGAACATGCCTGTATAGGTTTTTGTGTGAACATATGGTTGACTGATATGAACAGCCAAAGGTACAATTGCTGGGTCTTATGGTAATTGCATATTTAGTTTTATAAGAAACTGCCAAACAATTTTACAGAGAGGGTATACCATTTTACCTCACCACCAGCAATGTGTGAGTGATCTAGTTTCTCTGCATTCTTTTTTTTTTTTTATTCTTACCAGATTTTGGTATTATCACTGTTCTTCATTATAGCTTTTTGATGGCAAGTAGTGCTATTTCATTGTTTAATTTGCATTTCCTAAAGGCTAATCATGTTGAACGCTATTTTTTTTTCCTGTGCTTATTTGCCATCTGGCATATCCTCTTTGTTAAAATATCTGCTAGCATATTTTGCTCACTTTCTAATTGGATTGTTTTATTACTGTTGAGTTTTGAGAGTGCTTTATGTATTCTAGATACTAGTCCTTGCCAGATATGTGTTTTACAAATATTATCTCCGGGTTTGTAATTTGTGTTTTTACCTAATTAATACAGACTTTGCCAAAACAAGTGTTTTGCTAATACCCATTTTAATCAAATTTTCCTTTTATTGGTTTTGCTGTTGTTAACAAGTCTAAAAGTTATTTGTCTAGCTGTAGATCTCAAAAATGTTCTCATTAAATTTTTTTCTCATTTAAAAAAATTTGTAGTTTTACATTTTACACTAAATCCATCATCCACTTTGAGTTTAGGTTGAAGTTCATCAATTGCCTGTAGATAACCCATTGCTCCAGCACCATTTATTGAAATGGCTATTCTTTTTCCATTGAACAGGTTTTGAATCTTTGTGAAAAATCAGTTAGGCATATCTCTTGGGTCTATTTCTTGGTACTATAGTTTGATCCACTGATCTAAGTACCTGTCCTTTACTAATAACACAGTTTTGATTACTGTAGCTATATAGAAAAGCTTACTATCATGTAGAGTAACTTTTCCCACTTTGTTCTTTGTAAAAGCTCTTTAGGTAGCCTAGGGCCTTATTGGGGGAGGTCACTGAGAGGATATGGCCACCAGTTGATCCACAAGATGGACCCAGGCAATGGAACACTCCTTATTCCTGTCTTTGGAATGTACATTCCAAATTAGGAATACCAATTCCACATTAAGAGTTGTTTCAAACAGACAGCCTTGATAGAGTAATGTGTTGTGGTAATATGAACTAAATGCATTACTGAATTCAGTTAAGACCCCTATATAAACGTTTAAGATTCTAGCAGATGGATACAGATATCTACTGGTCTTGTGGCCACCAAAGACAAGCCTTGTATTTCAGTTCCCTTACTTATTAAAATTGTCACCTACTGATCTAGAGTGGCATGAATTTTTTTCACTCTCCTTGCCCTCTGTGTAAGGGGCCAGTTTATAAACCAAGAGTGCTTTTCCATATACATTTTAGAATAAGCCTGTCACCATTTCCAAAAATCCTTGTTGATATTTTGGCAAGAATTGCCTTAAATCTACAGACTTATTTGACATCTTTAGTATATTGAGTCTTCTAATCTTGGAGCATGGATTTGTTCTTACATTTATTTAGGTATTCTTTGATTTTTTTTTTTTTTAATCAGCAGTTTGTAATTATCAGCTCTTGTTTTGTTGAGTTTATTCCTAAGTATTTCATTTTTTGAGGTGCTTGTAAATGGCATTGTGTTTTAAATTTTGATCTCCACATATTCACTGAAGTCTGATTCTCTATATTGTCTTTCACAGAGTGGTAGTTTTTAATTTTAATGAAGTCCACTTCTTTCATGATCATGTCTTTGGTGTTGTAGCTAAAGCATTGTTACCTTAGCCAAGGTCATCTAGGATATTTCCTCTGTTATATACTAGGAATTTTATAGTTTTGCATTTTACATTTAGGTCTGTGATCCATTTTGGGTTAATTTTTATGAAGAGTACAAGGTCTGTGTTCAGATTCATTTTTTTGTTTGTTTGTTTGTTTGTTTTTTTGCTTGTGGATGTCCAGTTGTTCCAAAACTATTTGTTGAAGAGACTATCTCTTCTTCTTTGTAATGCCTTTGCTCCTTTGTCAAAGATCATTTAACTTATATTTATAGGAGATCTATTTCTGAGATCTCTGTTTTGTTTTGTTGATCTATCTGTCTGTTCTTTCACCAGTACAACATTGTCTTGATGATTATGGGTTTATAGTAAGTCTTGATGTCAGTCAGTGTCAATTCTCCAACTTTGTTCTTTTTCAATATCATATTAGTTATTTTGAATTCTTTGCCTCAACCCTAAATTTTAAAATTCAATTTGTCAACATCCAAAAAATTGCTTATTGGGGTTTGGACTGAGATTGCATTTGAACCTATAGATCATGTTGGAAAGAACTGACCTGTTAACAATATTTTATCTTCCTGGGGTGGCTTAGTTGGTTATGCATCTGCCTTAGCTCGGGGCATGATCCCAGAGTCCTGGTATTGAAACCCATATCCAGCTTCCTGCTCGTGGGGAGCTTGTTTCTCCCTCTCCCTCTGCCTACTGGTCTGCCTACTGGTGCTCTCTCTGTCGAATAAATAAATAAAATCTTTAAAAAAAATTCTATCTTCTTATCCATGAAAATGGAGTCTCTCTCTATTTTGTTTTTAAATTTTGTTTATAAGAGTTTTATAGCTTTCTTCATATAGATCATGTACTTATTTTGTTAGAGTTATACCTAAGTATTTAATTTCATGGGATATGAATGTAAATGTAAATGGTACTTTGTTTTCAATTTCAAATTCCACTTGTTCATTATTAGTACATAAGAAAGCATTTGACTTTGTATATTCTCCTTGTATTCTGACATCTTGCTATAATCACTTATCAGTTCCAAGAATATTTTTGTAATTCTTTTGGATTTTCTACATTGATGATAATGTCAACTGTGAAAGAGTTTTACTTCTTCCTTCCCAATTTGTACATCTTTTTATTTCATTTTCTTGCCTTGTTGAATTATCAGGAACTTCTAGTAGAATGCTGTGTTGATTTTGGTTAATATTTCAACTCATTATGAGTAATCATTTGAAGCCTTTTTGCATGTTGATAATTTTCTTTTTATTGAATGCCAGAGATTGTAAGTTTTCCCTTGTTAGATGCTTGGTATTTTTGTATTTCTATGAATATTTTTGAGCTTTGTTCTTGGAAACAACTATGTTACTTGGAAACTGTTTTTATGCTCAAGTCTTTTTTTTAAGATTTGTTATGCACAACCAGAGCAGTAATTAGTAATTAGTATAGCACTAATTTTTCTCCCTTACTGAGGGAAGACCCTTCTGAATAGTATGACCAATTCTGTATAATTTAGGAAGATTTCTAATCTGGCTTTTGGTGTCAGAACATGCTTTCTTGCCTTGTGTAATTTCTGAATGCCACCCCCTCTATTTCCTTCAAGTGGTTCTTTTATGGGACATAGTTAATTTCCTTACATGCATACACTAATTATTACTCTGCTGAATCCTGAGGTGAACCCTCGGCATATGTCCAGAATCTTGCTCTGTGTGGTTTTCGCTTCTCTAGTATTCTGCCCTGAAAACTCTAATCATTTTGGTCTCCTTGGATCTACCTGTATTCTGCCTCCTGTACCACAGTCTGAAAACTCTGTTAATGCATTAAGCTGAAACAATTGGAAGAATAACCTTATTTGCTTCCTATATCTTAGAAATTACATTTTATTGCTTTCTGATGTCCAATATCCTGAAAACCATTGATTTTGTATTTTCATTGATTTTTCAGTAGTTTAGATAGGAGGGTAAATCCAATCTTTATTCATCTTGCCATAAGTGAAAGTCTCTTTTCCTTATTTTTTATGATATTTTTATTTTTATTTTTTATGATATTTGATGCATAAAAAGAATATATGTAACTTATACACAAGTTATAAAGAATGTAAGTAACATCAGTAAATCAACCATGTGATCCAAGTAATATAATATTACAAATGACTTATAGCTATTTCTGTTTACTTGTCCTATACTGTCCAACTTCTGAACACTATCATTCCTTTGGTATTCACAATTGCCTCATTTTTATGTCTCTTTTTGCTTTGATATCTAAAAACAGCTTTATCCAATGCATGTATGCTTAATCAATACAGTATTTATTGGATATTTTTTGAGCTGTACAAAATGAATATTCCTTCTATTACTTAATACCATGTTTCTAAATTTCAGCCACATTTTTAGTTGTGAATAATTTATTTTTATAGCTTATTAATATTCTATTTTATGACTATACTGAGATTTATTTAGCCATTCTCCTGACAGTGTACTTTTGTGAGCTTTCAGTTTTATGTTATTTAGAACATTGACTTTTATGAACATTTTTTGTCTAACACTACTCTATTTTTTTGTAAGTCACTTGGTTGTTGTTTTCACACCAGCTGTCTGACTGATGGTAGGACCCTACTGTTGTCATTAACACATTACAACAAAGTGTAAAAATAAGTCTCTCACATAAGGTTTTGCTTTAAATATGTTGAATTTTTAGAATTATCAGATGCAATTCCATTTTCTTTGGGAAATTATCTTTTTAAAAATGTCTTTGAATATTTCTTCTGTGTCATTGTTTTAGTCAGTTCTTTTTTTTTTTTAAGACTTTATTTATTTATTTGACAGAGAGAGAGAGAGGTCACAAGTAAGCAAAGCAGCAGGCAGAGAGAGAGGGGGAAGCAGGCCCCCCCGCTGAGCAGACAGCCTGATGTGGGCCTCCATCCCGTGACTCTGAGATCATGACCTGAGCCAAAGGCAGAGGCTTAACCCACTGAGCCACCCAGGCACCCTGTTTACTCAGTTCTTAAGGAAATTTATCACATGTAATTAAGGATTTCCATTTTCTAGTCTCCTTATCTACCAGATTATCTTCCATTACTTTATCTACTTGTTTTTTCATTTCTAAAAAAGCATAAGTTTACAACTCACAGTTATTTTTCCATGAATTGAATGATTTAACTCATATTTATTGAGTTCCTTATACGGGTGCTCATATCCTCTGACTTTGCAACCCCTAAAGTAGTTTCTAATTTTTTGTTTATTTGTATCCTTTCTTATTTCATCTACCTATTTTTCTTCTCATTATTTCAATATTCCATTTTATCTTGTTGCATTTTCATAGAAGCCTTAACTTACAAACTATTAGTTTTCTGCCTTTCTCTTTTGGATCTTGGACTAAGTATGATTCAGATGACAATTCTTTTTCTGATTAAAGTTCTTTTTCTTTCTCATTTTCTGAACTTTTCCATAATTTAAAAACAAATGCTTTTAGTTTCATGATTTTTTTCTTTATTAACTTTCATGTAAGACAATATTTTTCCTTACTCAGTATATGTTAAATAAGAGACTGGTTTTATTGCCTATGATTCTACCTTCTCTCCATCATAGGGGTGAAAAATTATATTCTCAGAGAACAGGTGTTTGTAACTCGTAATTCTAACTTTTTAATAGTCAGTCAGCAGTTGGAGTTCTCCTCTACTCTGGTGTTATTTTCTCCTGTCTACATGACTTTGCTCTGTTTCCCACTCAGATTGTGTAGTACTATATTTTGTTACCAATGGCTTTCCTTTCCACACCATTAGCAAAAAATTTTAATTTTACAGTTGGAGCTCTTACAAATCAATATATGGATAGTCAATTTTCAATGCTCCCTTGGTAATTATGTCAATGCTTTATAAATTAATCTAGACATAGAATTTACTTCCACTTACAATAGGATTTTATCAACTTGTTAACATCATTGTAAATTTAATCTCAAATAACATACACAAGTATATACAGTAATATTTCTTGAAGAATTATATTCAATATAAAATAATTCAACATGGCATGCATATCCAGTTAAAAGAGACTATTTAAATAGAATATGCTAATCAGTGTTATAGGTATTTTTTTTTTTTTGTGGGTTTGGGGGGGGTTCTGGAACGATATAACCATCTTTCACTAAAGACCTTAATGCAAATTGTTCTGTTTCCTTAGAGATAAAGAGATATCCTAATAGAGATTTCTGTTGACGGCTGTTTTTGGATGTTGGAGAGATAACAGGAACTAACTGGCATTGTTTTCCCTTGGTATTAACCTGTTAACTTCCTTGTATCCCACACTTGCTCAGTGTTCTTTGGTAACAACAACCTTAGAAAACTTCCAAGGTACAACCAGGAAGAATATCTGCTATATATTTTGTAGCCATGTACAGATATGTTCTAAGTTTCAGATCTTCATCCCCACTTTATTTCTTGATACAACTTGTCTATCTTTTCTAAAAATACGTCACAATGCCTAGTCCACTAATCTCCTTTTTTTCTCTGCTGTTTTCAGCACTTTTATGATTTATTCCTTTATGTAACTTTTCAGTTTCATTTCAATAAAATTTTGGTAGGGTTAGTAAATAATGCATGTGTTCAGTCTACTCCCTTAAACCAAAGTATAAATTTACTTCTATAAGAAGAAAAATGATTTTACATTTTGGAATAAAAAAGCATGTAAGCCTGAAGCTAGTAAATGTTAAAGTCATTTCCACTTTAGGAAAAATACTGTTTCACTAAAAGGTTCTGATTCAATTTTTAAAAGGTGCTATATATTAAAGGATTTAATATTTCAAATCAACTCACTAAGGTAATGTAAACAAATGAAACTGTAAGATATAGGGGTAATGGTGGGCTCTGTGACATTCAAATTCCTATGCAGTCTAGACAAAACTTGATCCTACCAGGAGTCTGCCTGCAAGGAGAATGTAATCCTTGAGGTTCACAGAGGTATAGCCGGATTCTAGCTCAGGGGATATTAGAGTATTAGGGTGAGTCCAGGTCATGACTATGTTTAGGGCCTGTTCTAGGTGTGAGAATGAGCACATAAACCACCTTCTATGCATCCCATAATCTGGCGTGTACATTGTTTCTTCTGCTATTTTTCATCATAATCATAAAAAATGCTTTATCAGTGTGTTACTCTGAAAAATTCTGTTAAAATATTGCTTTTGCTAGGGGATGTGTTCCTTCCCCCACAGACATGACATGGAGTATAATGAGTCAAAGAGAAGTTAAGTTAGAATGGTTAAATAGTTAAAGAACACTTTTTTGAAGACTAGAAATAGAGGAGAGAGATGGAACCCAAGTTCACTGAAACAGAAAGCATGAAGAAATTTTAGGGACTGGTATAAGCTATTACAATGTACTCTGTATGATTATGTTCTCTGTGCTTGCTAATTGTCACTGTGGAGTAGCCACTTGTCACTTATCCCTCAGGGACTGGGAGAGAAGGGTACTGTGTCTTTCTTGATGATTATATTTCAAAGGAATGGCTTTCAGGTCCTCAAGAATGATATTCAAAGGTTGTGAAACTGGCAAGAAGCTGGGAAAATATTTACATCTCAAAGTGGTAAAGAAAGAACAATTACCAACTTTCTAAAGTACATGCTTTAAGCAAAGGGAGACCAGTGGTCTGAATCAGGAAGAAACATGCTTATGGTTTAGCCAACCTGAGGGTCATATTAAGCCCATCTTGGTAAATAGGAAGATGAGAGAATATTTAAATTAGTTATATGATTTTTTCAGTCATATTCCAGAAATTTTAAATGAACATAAATTACACTTCTTGTAAAAATCATGAAAATTTTGTAAGTAAATTTATAAAATATGTATCAATGGTAACAAGGTCATCATTATCATCGTATAGTACATAATGAGGCATAATAGAGTACTTTGGAGAATAGTTAGAAAAAAACACACAAAATCTTGTTATTTCTTAATTTACCAGAAGATATTAGAGCTTCTGGAATGTTCAACTAGCTAACAGGGAGATATATTGGTTGAATTCATATATAGATGTAGTGGTTGAATTAATACATATAGATGATTGATTTCCAACTAAAATATTAAAATTAGATCAGAACATCTTTTTCCTTTCCAATTAAAAAAAATATTTATTTGCAGAGAGAGAGAACACAAGTAGGCAGAAAGGCAGGCAAAGAGAAAGGGGGAAGCAGGCTCCCTGTTGAGCAGAGAGCCCGATATGGGGCTCGATCCCAGGACCCTGAGATCGTGACCTGAGCTGAAGGCAGAGGCCTCAACCCACCAAGCCACCCAGGTGCCCCTCCCTTCCAAGTTTTAATTAGAATTTTTAGTTAGAAACACTTTTGAAAACACTGTGATGCAGAATACCTGAGATGTATAAATAGTAAAATGAACAAACTGAGGGTTTTAGAACGGAGGTGGATGGGGGAAGGGTGAGGCTGGTGATGGGTATTGAGGAGGACATGGACTGCATGGAGCACGGGGTGTTATGCACAAAGCATAACATCTGAAGCATGGAACACTACATCGAAAACTAATGATGTACTGTATGGTGACTAACGTAACCTAATAAAAATTAAAAAAAAAATAAAGTGCATTAAGACACAATCCTGACATATATTCCAATACACACAAAGTTAACTTCATACCTTTGGTTTGGTTTGTTTTAATCTTTGCTTTCGTTTGATCATAGTTGATGACTATAGTTAGATTTCAAAAGAACTGGATCAGATATGTTGGACTGTTAACTTTGAGAATAGACTCTGAGGACTGTGAGTTAAATTTATATCATTTGACTATGAATCATACTGATGTTTAATATTTTACTTTTAAGTTAAAGATTCTCTCTAGACAACATGATTAAACGTATCTAATTATAAATTAACAAAGTGCTCTCACACTGTATGAGAAGATACTGTTTAAATCAATTCAACCCAAACTGACTTCTACATATCTTCAATATTGTTAGTTTTCAATCTATCCAAGCTTCTTAGTGCAGTGAAATAAAAATGAGTGGGGGGAGCTCTGGCAGATGGCAGAGGGGGATGCATACCTTGCTTGAAATGTGCCTCTTCTGCCTACAATCTCTCTGATTCTTGTGATCTTGTTTGCATACTAATTCCTCTAATTACTTCTCATCACAGTTGTCGTAGTCATGTCAATATATTATCTTTAAAATTTGTTGATACAGTGTCCATATTGAAGAATCTTCTCAGAGGAGCATCTATTGGCCAGCTAGAGTCATGGTGAAGTGAGACCGCCTGCTCAGTGGTGGTCTCAGGGGAATGGTTCTTTTATATGAAACACAATACACATGTCTAAGCTTTACTCCTTTCATGTTGTTTTCTTGTCAGTTGTAGAGCCCGACAAGGCAGCTCAATCTCATGACCCTGTGATTATGACCTGAGGTGAAGTCATGAGTCAGACGCTTAAGGGACTGAACCACCCAGGTGCCCCTAGGAAGGATTTTCGAATAGGTTAGAAAATAAAACTGTTCTATGAAAACATTTTGTTTGTATCAATATTCCTGAGTCTCTTTTCTTTTTTTCTATGCTTTTTAAAAAATCTGCATATATCCCTTACTGTTTCTTACTTTTTCCCTTGTAAGTGTCCACTAATTGGCCTAAAATATAAAATGGAATTATATATTAAATTAATTATTACATTTTTAATAAACATGCATGTTCTGTATTATTTACTTTAATTATAATGTTTCTCTTTTCTTTCCAGAAACAAACTAAAGCCCAGATTATGTTGGGGTTTCTTTATGTGGTTCACAATTAGTATGTATTTTTTTTTTTCTGTGCATCAGGAGATCCATCTTTTGTCCCTATAGAACTAAAGCTTTTTACTTTGCTCTTGGTTCATTATTGATGATTGGTAAACCTCTACTGTGTCTATTTCATGTCAAAGGATGGTTAGAGATGCCAAGAAATGACGAATGTAGTTAGGAAGTAAGCACTTCAAAGCATTGAGAGTTGTTAAATATAACAGTAACTTATGCATGGGCAGAATTACTGCAAATGGGTTGTTATGGAGTCTGACACCATGGCAGCAAGAATGTCTATTATGGGGATAAAGAAAGAATGAGACTTTATATTCTCAATTCATTTTAGGGAAATATTTGTCATGTGACTTCATAAGCAATTTTCTGTAATAGCAGTAAAATTGACTTGGACAGGCATCTCTAAGTGAATTAACATAATTAATATGATTTTATTAACACAGCCAAAATGTTTTCCTCCCAGAAAATTTGACAGAACCTAAGCCTAGCAGTACTTGGCCACTAGCAAAGTACAACTATGTCTCCCGCCATGTCCCCTGCCACATCTCCATCAGTATTGGTCCAGTGAGTTTTCAGGGGCAGAACTCTTCAGGCAGGTGTCAGATGCCGGGAATATGAGAGATCTCAGTTAACTGAATGTGACAATTAATAACTTTTATTGAGTGCCCAGTTTGTTCAGAGCCCTAGGCACTGTGGGTGATCAGAAAGAAACAGAAGGATACAAATCTCTTTCTGCCTCTTAGGGGTTTCTAGTCATGGCAAAAAGAGGTTCTTTACTGTGTTCATGCAAGAAGAGAGAGCGGAAGTTAGACAAGACAGCAGTCTAAGGTCTATAATGGCCACATGGAGGTTCAAGGGACAAGAATGGAATTGTTAATTGAATAAATGTTGTGAGATTTGTGACACTTATGTGGCATTTTGTTTTTTTGTGATTTGTGAATCCTCCCCCTATTAAATTTAATTCAGCAAACATTTTTAAGAACATGCTGCCATGTGTGATATACCACATTGGGTCTCCTTGTTACCATAACGGTAATTAGAGTTTTATCTCTATCTTCAAAAATTAATATCCTTCTCTCCCTTTTTATCTCTGCATTTTTTTCTGTCTCTGTCTCTCTTTCTCTACACACATAGACCCACACACATTTACGTATCTAGGTTATATTTACACATAAACGCATACACATATTTAATGCTGATGTTGGCAAGAACAATAACTATAATTACAAAAAGAAGATTATGATAGCATAGAAAAAGGAGCAAGTGCTTTCTGATAGAAATAAATTTATATGGGGAATCTCTATATTTATGTTATTGTTTAGAAAAATCTCATATAAATGTTAATTACAATGAAGCAGATGTAACCATAAATTCATAAGCAATAAATGATCAGCAAAATAATGAATCAAAAACTGATCTATTGAAAACAGAACAGCACACAAGCAACTAAGTGATGGATGGGAAAGGATGGTGTGGGCTGTGGGCAGTAGGTAAATAAGAGACATGTAAGTAACAGAACAAGCATAGGAGCTACTTTTTGCCAATGCAGTGCTATGCTTTGTATATCATATTTATTTATTTTATTATTTTTTAAAAATATATTTATTTATTTGAGAGAACGAGAGAGAGGGGGGAGGAGCAGAGAGTGAGGGACAAGCAGACTCCTCACAGTGCAGAGACTGATGAGGGGCTCAATTCCAGGACCCTGAGATCATGACTGGATGCAAAATCAAGAGTCAGACGCTTAACCGACTGAGCCACCCAGGCCCCTCTACATATCATATTCAATGTGATTCTTCTAACAACTCTATGACCTAGGAATTGTGTTCCTGTTTTACATATAAATTAATAGATTCAGAAGATTTGCTTGGTAAGGACACTTATAAAGACTAGACAGATGAGTGAGAATCCAGGGGACTACGTACAACATCCAGTGTGGAGAAAGATTATTTACATGGATTTCTGGAGGAAAAGGAAGGACACAACTGTTTGGTACTGCTAATTGGAGCAGATGAAACCTATATACAGGGTACTACATGTGTAATCAGAGACAGAACTAGACCAGGAAGTCTTTGGGGAATAGAATGATAATAATCTGAAGAAATGTGGATGTTATTTATTTTCCTCCTCTGTATTTTGTGGAGATAAAGTTTAGGTTCCCCATGTGTAGTTTACATATTGTTTCTTCAACTATGGTGAAATAGTATTTTTGTATGCTCAATGGTTCACCTAATAATATGGATGGTGACTAAATTATTATGAAAAGAACTGGAAGTAACAGAAGGGTCAATGTTATGTTGATAACAGAGTAAAGAAATAAATAATCTTTCTTCTTCCCTCAAACTAGGGGAATAGTATCAGAATTTGCACAAGAGAACAGGCAGGATGCTTTACCCATATGCTATTAGATGTCATTTTATCTAGGCTTAGTGAAGACCCTAGTTCATATGGTATTTCTTTGAGCTCTTTTATGATGCAAATGGGACAAAATTGTGTTTCTAGGAGCTATTTTCAATACATTACTAGCAAAATAAAATAAATTGCAAAAATGTCAAAATTCTCAGCCTGATTTACTTGACAAAAAGCTCCAGATTCAGCTCTTTTGATGCATATCAGTTGCAAAGTTTCAAGGATTTTGTGATTTATAAAAGTGGCTAAGCATTCAGAACTCTCAATTATTTATACAGATCTGTTTGAAATAGTCAAACTCTTTAGTTTTTACTATTAGCCCAACAATTTTAATGACAGCAGACAGGATACTTTCTGAGATGTACATAAACAAAAAAACAAAGGATTTAGTATTTTTCTTAGTTGGCCAAGACCAATTCTTCAAGATATATCACTGTAACATAAAACAAGTGTCAAAGCAAAGGATATCCTCATTTTCAAGAATTGGTGAGAGAAAAGAGTTTATAGTAATCTGGGCATATTTGGCAGAACTGTATATCTTTACTTAGATCATCTTCAAAGAGTACAATTTTCCTTGACACTCTAAGACTCTTCATGAATTTGGAATTGGAATACAAATTATTTTATCCCCGCCTAGGCTTCAGGGATTCACTATTAGTGAGGCTCTTTATGCACACTCTATGAGATCTTCTAGCATAGAACTTTTCTGTTTCTTCACATATTGGGAAGAGAGAGTCAGGCAAATGGAAGGTAAGTGAAATCACTCCCACGTTTGTCAACGTGATCTCCGAGGGATAAACTGACGACAAATTTTTCATCTGTCTGTTCACTACTCTATCCTCAGGGCTTATAACATTGCTTAGCACACAGAAGCATTCCATACATATTTGTTGAATAAATGAAAAAGTGAATGAATCTGTGTTAATCGTACATAACTTTTCAGGATGGCGTCAAGCCAAATGATTAGTGAAGAATTAACTTTGTTACAGACTTAGAGGATGAACCGATAGATAATCAATTTCTTAAAACACAACATTAGATAATAGTGAACTCTATCTGTTGATAAAAGGAATAAAGTGTTTTTCATTTTATTAATCATACTTGTTAATACATTTATTTTAAACTTTCATCTTTTGGAAAATCTGTGAACATGAAGATATCTCAATTTTGCAGTCTTTCCTGAAGGCGAGACTGGATCTAGTGTTGGGAATACCAAAAGGGGGTATTTTGACTTAAAAACCAGAGACCTTTATCACTTGGGAAACTTTATCACCTCAGAAGGATTCCATATTAGTGAATGTTCCAAATAATAATTCTAAGATTTCTTCTGGTTAGAAAATTTTCTGATGTTATGACTCTTCTCCCGATTTCTTTGGTCATTATTTCTTCTGAATTCCTACAGGTTATATTTATCCAAAACTTAATCTAACCATATGTTTCTTAACTGCCCATCTTTACTAGAAGTCCTTAAGGGCAGAAATTATGTACTTTCATGGTATCCCCCATAGACCCTAGCACAATGTTTTCTACAAAGTATGTCCTAACTATCTACTCATTATCAAGTATTTGAGTAAGATACAAGAGAATCTTATTATTTGCATCAATAGGGCTGTAGGTACTTTACTTATATTGCCCAATTTAATCCTGACTATAACCGTATGAGATTAGTAGAACTGAAACCAGAATTTGGCCCGTCTGAATATATCTCTGCATAATCCATGCCATTTAAATGATTATCTGTCAGCATTTCTAATCTGAAGTTATGTTTTTATATGGTAATATAGTTCTCTTGGATTCTGTAATTTGACCAAGTCATATATAGAAATTCTGATTCCTCTGGGCATTTCTTTGACATTGATGAGGTAATATCTTTTCTTACATATTAGATGTTTGGCTGGAGGAAAAATCATGATGGACCATACATAAAAACTATGAATTTTGACTCAAAATTGGTAATGAAAGCTAAGAGTTATCATGGTTAACAGTTTTCATCACTTTTAGTTCCTTGAATTAAATACAGCTATGATTTAGGTTGGCATAAGTAAGTGAAGGAAAGTATTGTTTAAAATATATTATTCATAATCTCATTTTTTTCCTGGTAATTGGCAAACAACATAAAGCAATTTAAAACTTACTTAGTAAGTGCTTGTAGAGTATTTAATAAAAATACATGGTGTTTTCATTTTCTTTTCAGACTCTGTCCATTTTTAATTACTGGAAAAATCTACCAATTTTTAATTCTAATGATTATTATAAGAACAAGTGTATGCAGAGAAATAAAGCTAGTCATTTTATATAGGAGAATTAGAAACCTACTTATCTCTTGCCTGTTTTAGTGCTGGTGTAGACTCTCGTTTATCATTTTATCATCTTTCAATGTGACCCTGAGGTTTTACTAACAGTGTTTAGAAACTCAAGTTGGTCTTCATTTTGCAAATGGTCATTTATGTTATTATGCTAATAAGTTGAATAAGTTTAACATTGGCCTAGGAGTGGATTTGAGTAAGCTTCTGGGAAACCTCCACAAATTCACAAAGTTAATGGCTTGACCTCCCAATTCTCCAATGTAAAATAAGCTATAATGATTTTTCAGGCTCTTAGCTCTCCTGCATTTCAAAAAAATGAGCTCTCATTTACTTCAAATGACTTGACTTTCCTTATAATCTAATTGTAAATGAATAATCCTTTATTTATCTTCTCAAACGATTCTTGTCCATATTTGGTTGGGAGCCTTCTTCATGATAAAAAAGCTTCTAGCAGATGTTCTGAACAAAAACAGTGAATACTCTGGAATTTATGACACCAGGAGGATATTTCAAAGAGACAGCTCATATATTTGAGCAAATACCCAAAGAAGAAATATGATAAATACTTTTAATATTTATTTACATCATTTAGCAGAAGGTTGGTAGAGAAGGAAGGAATGTGTGTAATATATAAAGATTTGGATAAGGGTTTGGCATATGCTCTTTTAAGAATGTAGAAAGGAACAGTGTATTTTTCATTTTTTTAACACTACTAAATTCTAAGGTTTCCTTTTTAAATTGAAAATTTGCCTATCACATTATATATATAGCTCTGCTCTTAATGATTGCTTATTTATTCACAATTAATACTGGAGTAAATGGATGCTGTCCTAAGAAAGTTTCACTATTTTTCTGAAGTTGGAATCTATGTAAATAGGGGAAAAATAGCAGGGTGATTTTCAAGTATTGTAATGTTGGTATCAAGTTGTATTTTTGCTATACAAATGAAAAAAATATTATTAATAGCATAAGCTAAAAACATAGGTTCAAAAACAAAGCTAATCAAATACTTGTATAATGTGGTAAGGACTGATCTCATTCTGACCAACTATATTTTTTTCTATTTATGAAAGAGATAGTAGCAAAAACTCCTATTTACAGGTCTCTAGTTGCAAAAGACACCATATTTGAGGAATGATCACGTTATGGGGTATATTTTGATAGGGTTTTACTCTTGATTTTTCTCCGTCTCTTGATGAAATTTACAAAGCAACAGATAGATTGTTGTATTAGAAGGAACAATGAACATCAGTGTTCCCTGATATTATAGGGGAGAAAGGGAAGGCCAGAAAGTCTCTCCTTTAAAGGGTTCCTTAAAGTTGTTCACTTACTCTAGTGTTTTCTAATCAACACCTTGATCAGTTTTGAATTTTAGGAGGTAGGTATGGAAAGGCTGGTTTTATAACACAAGCTTCCCTCTTAAAAGGATTTATTTAGAACTGACTATAATTTTTTTAAATTTTTTTTAATTTTTTTTTATAAACATATATATATATATATTTTTTTTTCCCCAGGGGTACAGGTCTGTGAATCTCCAGGTTTACACACTGTAATTTTTTTAATCTTTAAGGTCCTGGATCTGAGCAGAAAGAGTTCACATACTTAATTTCTTTCCTATGTTTTAATAGTCAAATAAGGCAGTGGTATAGTTAAGCAAGGATCTTAGGAACTAAACATTGTGCCTTCTGTCCTTTAGGATTTGTCCCTCAGCCATTTCACATTAAGAATATGATTAAAATCTAAAGGAGAACGAGGGGCAACTTTGACTGGAAAGCTAAAGCCCGATGTGAAATATCCGGTTTTCCCTCGATTGACCAGAAGGGAACAAGGTCAAGGGAAGACACTAGGGAAGACCTAGAGCCTGGTTAACAAAACAGGTGGTTCTTCTGTAAACTGAATGGCTGTGGCTTTGCTGTCTCAGGCCATTGTGTGTTGTTGACAGACAGAATCACTATAAATCTTCAGCATAGACAACTGTGCTGAGAGGTACTTGTTCAGATAATCAGCTGCAAAAAGTAAGTAGATAAAATCCTCCAAGATGCAACTTATGTTTCTGATAGCTTGAAACTGGCCTACTTTTTGGAAAACTTAAGGCATACACCCTTAAAACAACATTCTTTTTTTTTTTTTAACTTTTTTTTTTTTATCGGAGAGAGTGAGCACAGGCAGACAGAGTGGCAGGCAGAGGCAGAGGGAGAAGCAGGCTTCCTGCTGAGCAAGGAGCTTGATGTGGGACTCGATTCCAGGATGCTGGGATCATGACTGGAGCCGAAGGCAGCCGCTTAACCAACTGAGCCACTCAGGTGTCCCTAAAACAACATTCTTATCTCTCATTAACAGCATCTTTGAAAAGCATGTACACGTTAAAGTGATATTTACAACAAGAATAATTTGCTAGGAGACAGGGTTATTATAAGAGTAGAACTAAGAAAATACAGCATCATGAAAGTTGGTTCTGAGAACTTTATAATGAGGTTTTAATGCAGACTATGAAAAATTAAAGGGAGATATAAATTATGGAATATTCACTAATTTTTCTACCTAGTGGTTAATTTATATACTTTTTATAACAACCTATTATTTTGCTCATATTTTTGCATTGATTAGTGGGTTCCTGTAGCCAATAATTTAAAAAAACGGAATTGAAATGATTGAAACATATAGAAGCCCTTCTATTCTGGAAAAAGGGTTGCTTGGTTGCCATTATAATGACATATAGGACACCTAAATGTCTATGCTTGGCATAATTTTGGCTTCTATAGTGTATACAGGCATATTGGACTTGTGGCTTTAGTCCTTTGAAATCAATGACTTTGGGGCTTGGGTAGGGTTTTGTCATTAATTTATCTGGAAACTTCTGGCTCTAATTGGAGCTTCTTTCTGTAGAAAGTTTTAATCAATGTAACAAATAGAATCACAGATAGGAAGGAACTTCAAGAGATCATTTATTCCCTTCCATGTCTTCAGGCAGTAAAAAAAACTAACTCTTTAATAACATCAAGGTCTACTTATCTAGCTAAAAGTAAATGGAGATTGTATAATTCTGCAGTGAATTTTGGCTGACATTACAGACAATGTAAGTGTTTTTTTGAGGAGTAATTTCATTTTTGCCTGCATGATCCATCTTAAATTAACTCAGAACTTTCTGTAGTATTCCATGTTGAGGTAATTTGGAAAGAATGGTTACATGATTTGAGGTTTTTTGAGAAAAATAAAAAAGGAACAATATGTGTCCCTTTCTCCTTTTTCCCTTTAGAATTGAGTCCTCCCATGTTCACACTTGGACTCTCTGATCTTTCCAGCGTGAATGGCTGAGTTTATGATAACAGTGGTAACTGACGTTGCATTTTCTCTCTCTCTCATTAATAATGACCCCTCGATCCCCTGTAAATCTTTTCTCCTTACAAACACCCATTTTATTTGTGCTGTCACTTATTTTCAGAAGTCTTACTAAGATTTTTTAATTTAATTTTTATTTTTTTGAAAGTAGGTTCCACATTCAGTGTGGAGTTCAACACGGGTCTTGAAATTATGATCTAAAGATCCCAACCTAAGCTGAGATCCAGAGATCCAGAGTCGTTCTTTAACTGACTGAGGGACCCATGCACACAGCCCCCTGTGTGTTTATAAAATGGATTGTTTATAAAATGGAATGTTTATAAAATGGATGTTTTAAAAATGGATTCACCAAAAATATCTTTCGCAAATTCTCTCCCCAACTACTGGAGATGCTTTGCCAGACACAATTATCAAGTATAAATAAGATTCCCACAACACCACTATTGCATGCTTAGAGAAAAAAAGCCTTGCTCCTCTTATGTGATGTTCCTATAGGTGTAGGTGGGTGGGGGTTTGAATGTGCTACAGAGGTTTAGTGCCAGAGTTTTCTCAGTTTTTACATAGTTTCCTTGCTCTACAAAAGAAGTATTTAGGAGACAGATCCAAGGGACAAAATCATGCTTTTAGAATCTTCCTACTGTTAATAGGTGAAGAGGCATGTGTAGTTTAGGATCATGGCACCTGGATTCATTTCTCCTCAGGATGAATTTTTCTGAATCTTCCTGAAGACAGACTTCCAGGGAAATCCTTTCCTTATTTTGCAGACTGACCCTCATATATCCAAGTACCACTTAGATGCATGCTGGGACCTCCTGCACACTCTATCTGCACAGTTATTTACTACATGACTTTATGAGCTTTATGAATTTGAATTTGGTAGCAAATTAACCTTTCCTTTATAACTTCTTTAATTGCTCAAGGCTTCAGTTATTTTACTTACCTGAAGTAAAGTGTAGAAAATAGCATTTATGTGTGTTTCACATAGCTTTTTATTTGGAAGGTATATGTACTTAACAAGCTTGTGATTTTACTCACACCTCTAGATCTCTTTATTTCTTCCTTATGATGTGACTGTAAGATTGGAGACATGGTTTTCTAAATCATTCCAATCGAAACTAACTAGAGCTCACACTTTCTCTTCTGTGAAACCCACAAAATTTGCTCTTTTGGAGAATTCCCATGTGGGAGGAATAGCTAAAAGGTTATACCTGGAGAAGCTTAGCAGTTGGAGCCGAACTCTATCGAAACTGTGATGTTTCTTTCCATGTGCTGTTCTTGGTTAAAGCATTTTGTTTATTGGTCCTAACATGCTGTTTGCACTACTTAAAAATTACTTCGACTTCATTGATATCAAGGTAAAGAGAAAATAGGATTTACATAATCTGTGTAAGTGCCCAGTTAGGCTGACACATGGCAAAGCGAGCTATCCGTTCACCAGGATCTGACATTTCTGCAAACAGAAGGTGGTGCTGTTGATTAGGAACAATACACGGCCCCACATTTTTCTATCAAACTCCTGATCAAGTTATCATTGCAGTAAAGTCTCTACTGAGGAGAAAAAAAAAAAATAACAGTCAGCTGGAACTTATTCTGGCATTTGACTTCAGTTACTTTCTGGCTTAGATTCGACCCAAAGAATGCTCCAACCATGTTTTTCTTACTATTTTATGTAAATCTTGGAAGGTGTGTGCAAAAAATAGGTTCTCAAATATAGGACATGTTGTTTCCCTTCATTCAGTGAAGTTTAACATTATGTGCAAGACTGTAAAGCATCCAAGGGTCTGGATGACTTCCTGGTTACAAGAAAAAGACAGACATTTAAAACCAATGCAATATTGTTGCATTTGAACATGAATATTTCAGGAACATAGAATAATGAGAAAAAAAATTTTTTTGACTCTAGTTTGTTCACGACATACATACTTCTATGGTGTTGTACTCAAGAAAGTTCAGGTGCTGGGAAAGATGCCTTCCCCTGCACATGTCAAACAATATTGTGGTCATATCCCAAAACCCCTGGATGTGGTTCTGGAGAAGGATGACAAGTACCAGATGCAGACATGGGCTCACGTCCTCGTGAAAAACCACAGGAAGAATGGGAAAGACCCAGGGGAGAGCAGGATCACCTAGAATCACCTGCAACATCATGTAAGCAGGTCAATATCCCAAAGCAGTTTTGACGTTTAAAAGTAAGGTGCGAGGCTAAAAGTCAAATCAAAGGAACTGTGGGCTGACTAAATATCTAGGCAGTAAGAGTCAAGGTACACAAGGGCTTGTTTTATGTGACTGAGCAGAGCGAGGTCCAGATGGCTCTTATTAACATATTGGTTAACACCAATTTGGGAGAACTGTGGTTAGCTCGAAAGATCTGTTTATGTCTTGTGATATATGGTGACATCCTTTGGAAGAAGCTCAGACAAGTAGAGAATCTTAATTAGCAATAGTTGTAAGCTTGAATCTTTCCACTGAGCTGAAAATATCTTTGCTCTCTTATTTGAAAAATCCCCAACATTTCTTTTTAAGTTTTCTTTCTCTGGGGCTTGTAGGTGACTCTTTTTTATCTCATTCTGGTGGGAGGAACCAGCCTAAAGATCTATGGCGGGAGGCAATGTTATATACAGGTTTGAAAACAGATTCTGAAACCAGATTGTCTGTATTTTCTTTTCCTTTGTATTATTTATTTATTTGATTCTCTGTATTTTAAATCCGGTTCCACCATTTACTGGCTTCTTTTCTGTGTCTCGAGTTCTCATCTGGGGATAATGAGAGGGCCTAACTCATGGGGTTGTGTGGAGTCAGTGAGTTTATACAAGTAAAGGATGATGACAATTCTCCAGTACTTGCTGTTATTATTCCTGGTCCCTCAGAGAAGGCTAGGGAAGGATGGGAAGAGTGGAAGCTTTACCAGCGAGCATGCTTTCTTTCAGATGAGACCCATCTTCTAAGCCACATCATGATCCCTTTTTGAAATACACCCTGGGACTTCTGGAATTACTGGTGCTTTAGGCCTCATGGTGTAAACATACAGACAGGAGGAAGGGGGATGTCAACGATGGCCGTAATTTAACACTTGATAGCCAGAAACAATGAGCTCGTAAACTGTATACTTAGTAAGTCTCTAAACGACCTTCTGGACCGAAATACTTTCAGAGAGGTGCCTGGGTGGTTCAGTTTGTTAAGTTTGTTAAGTGTTTGTTAAGTGTTTGCCTTCCGCTCAGGTCATGATCTCAGATTCCTGAGTCTGCTTCTCCCTCTCCTTCTGCCTCTCTCCCCGGTTTCTGCTCTCTCTCTCTCTCTCTCACTCTCTCTCAAATAAATAAACAAAATCTTAAAAAAAAGAAAGAATCACTTTTAGGAAGAAAAAAAGATGTTTGGTATAGTACTGAGTTTATACTTAAGTGGACATATATAGGTGATCTTAAACATGAAGATTAAAAACAAAAACAAAAGGATGTGTTTAGGGAAACTGGATACTAACGATCCTTTTCAGTGAGTTGGTGAATTTGATACTCTTCCATCAGAATTCCCACAGAGCAATTATCCTTTTTCCAAAGTGCCTTAAAATACCATCTCCAAAGAGTACCCTCTCAGACTGACATACTTTGCATCTGTATATTTATTTCTGATACCATTTTTTTTGTGCATTAGTGTTTGATGTAGGCTTTATATTTTTCTTCAAAAATTTAAGTTTCAGTTTCTTCAAATACTTTCCAACTTTATTTTTTTTTTAAAGATTTATTTTAGGGCGCCTGGGTGGCTCAGTCGGTTAAGCGACTGACTTCAGCTCAGGTCATGATCCCGGAGTTTTGGAATCGAGTCCCACATCCGGCTCCCAACTCCATGGGGAGTCTACTTCTCCTTCTCACCTTCTCCTCACTCATGCTCTCTCTCACTGTCTCTCTCTCAAATAAATAATAAAAAAATAAAGATTTATTTTATTTGAGAGAGAGAGGGAGAGTATGTGCAAGTGAGGGGAGGGGCTGAGGGAGAGAAGCTCAACCGGACTCCCCACTGAGCACAGGGGGCGCGGCACAGGATATCCATCCTAGGACCCATGAGATCATGACCTGAACCGAAACCAAGAGTTGGACACTTAACTGACTGAGCCACTCAGGTGCCCCCGATATTCCGATTTTAGACACTTTATCCACCCTCCTCTTTTTTTTTTTTTTTTTTAAGTACAGTTGACCCACAATGTTACATTAATTTCAGGTACAACATAGTGATTTGACAACTCTACATACTGTGCTATGCTCACCACAAGTGTAGTATGACAACAGTGTCTCATACTACATCTGTCACCACACCAAGCTACTACAACACATTGACTATAGTCCCAAGGCTGCACCTTTCATCCTTGTGACTTATTCATTCCATAACTGGAAAACCTTACCTCTCATTCCACTTCACCCATTTTATCCATCCCCTCACCTCCCTCCCTCTGGCAGCCACCAAATTCTTCTCTCTACTCTCTATTTATGGGGTAGACATATATATATATATATATATATATATATGCTAGAGTACATCATTTAAGGGTAAAATCTCAAGGGTAAAAAATGGAAACTGGAAATGGCACCTAGGATAAGAGTTTTTGAAAGTGGGATGCTGCCAGAGTTGTAGTTTCATTCCTGAGCACTGGTCTACAATTGAAGGTCAGGACAGATAATTAAACAGAGACCTTCAATTCAAGTCTAGGTGAGCAATTTAATTATATTATTGTTTAATAGAGTTATTGCTACATGAGACTTGGTTTTATTTCCTCACAGACCATAAAGTCTCCCCAATTAAATATTTTTTTCATTACTCATGGATCAAATACTAGAGACCCTAGAAATATGACAAGCAAGTATAAAATAATTTCTAAACTTCCCTTTAGAAATGTAGGATGATACTTTATTTTTATCCTTCTTTTTAATACTGCTGTAAATTTCTAAAGGCATGACGAACAGTACCGTTCCGCTGAATTTTGCCTATAGCAACCATAGGCAACTGTATTTTAAGCAACTATATTTTAAGTTTTCTGTTAGTCAAAGTAAGAAAATTTATGTGGAAGTATTAGATGTTATTATAACTTTGGGTACCAGTCAAAATCGAGCTTTTGTTTTTTTCTTACTTTACATAGCTAATTAACAATCTAACTTGACAGCAGATTTTTTTCCTTATTGCATTTTTATGGAAGATTGTAATTCAAGGGACTTTGGGAAACAATGTAATTCTGAATTTTAGATCCATATTTTAATAAAAATGTTTAGTAACCTCATTTTTTCACAGAAGCTTTTAGATAGCTCTCTAAAAGTACCAACAGTGTCTTCAATATTTGCTACTTGTAACGTACATAGGAAGTATTTCCAGGGTCTGCATTTTAATCTTGTGATTTTCTCTATTTGAAAAGAAAAAGAATATGCATGACCTGACAGTCAATCTGAAGGCAGTATTTCCCCTTGATGAATATCTCATCTTTTTTCTTTAGCACTGCAAAGTACTTTTGTCCTTTATTTGCCACTAATGCTTATGATAAAAAATTAAATTACTGTTCATCCTTTCAATATGTTTTCCTCAGAGGATCTCTGCTGAAGAACAAACATTTAAAAGAGGATGCGGAAGGTTTAGTTTTATACACAGCCCTGCTATATTATTCACTGCAATGCATTTTTAATGTTAGAGAAGGAAAAATAAAATATATGTTAATTTCTAAGGTGAGACAGGCAGTGATCGAGGGAATGATAAATGCACAGAGGCTAGAGATGTGTGCGTGATAATAAAATGAGAAATCTCTCCTGAATCCTGGGCTTTTTTTTTTTTTTCCCCTGTATGTGGAAGGGAAACTTGGAAGTCTTTTTGAATGAAAATTTCAAGACATCATCTCCAATAGTTAATGGGCCTCTGACTCTTCATATTTCCAGTTGAGAAAAAGGTCACCGGACTAAGACTATTAAAAACAACAATAATATAAGCAAAACAAAATGGAAAAAAAGAAACTCTGTTAACATAACTGATAGGATTCTGCTACATCTCATATCAGCTCCCCAGCTCTCATCTCTCCAATTCAGTTTACATTTCTCAACAAAATCTGTGCCCTTGTTGTTCAAAAATAAGCCACTTATTTTTCCTAAGTAGGCAAAAACAATTTTAGTGAACATTCTTTTAACTTCTAAGACTTGATACTATTTTACAAGAACAGCAGAAGAATAATGTGCTTTATTTGGTCTGTGAATTGTTGAGGGTAATGGTTTTCTTTGTCTTGTGCTCTTTTGGAAGTCAACAATTTCTCTTCAGTCCGAAAGGATTACAGCATCTGGTAAGGAACCAATTTACAAATTTCTCACAGTATGAGAGAAGATTTAACTTTCTGGAATCTGCTCTTCAAACCCCCGCAAGGTTTTCAGACCTGGAGAAAGAGATGGGCAGCGTTGCTTGATACAAACAGGAGATAGTGAAAGCACTTGGGTTCTAGGGTATTTTCTCAAATTCTCCAAATCTATATGTACTCTGTTGTCATCAGAAAACATATTTTGAATTTAGGGAGGATGAATGTGTGAAAAAATAAAACTGTCATGTGGAGAATTGTCTGGTTTTGGTTGTCTGCCAAATACCAAGTCCCAGTTGAGTCAGTAGTTTAAAAAAAAAGGGTGTTTTCCATTTTCTTTTGTTGAGTACTGATGAGCAAAAAGTGGAGGAAAACATGTAAAAAGCATGAGTTGCTTTTTCAAAATATTTAATTTTATAACCCTTAAATCAAAACCAATACACTTTATTATATACAGTTAATCTCAGTATAGAACATCTTACATAATTCAGTTTTCCATTCACTCTGCTTTAGCACTTCTTTTCACCTCTTTCAGATGCATTAATGTAAAATTGGAAATACCTACTCTTAGGACAAATGTAATTTTATTTCACTGCTCTAACAATATATAAAGTAACAAATGCCTACTTTTGCAGTTATTACCTCATTGATTTTATTCTAGACATGTACTGGTCTGAATTTTATTTTACTCATTTTATAATGACTATTGCCATAGCAACTAGGCAGATTTTACCCAAATGATAAAACATTCATTATATGTAGCTACCTACAATGATTCATGATAGACAGGCTACACACCAATACTGAGTAAATGATAATAAAATTCAAATTATTACTCACAATCAGACTAACAAAGCCAATCATCCTCAGAATATGTTGTTTTGTCTTATTCATTTCTACTTTTTTTTTTTTTTTTCTGCTCTACTGCCAAGGCACCTAGACATTTCATTAGTTCAAATTACAGAAACATTGGATTCTTGGAGCAAAATTTCTGCTTAAAAAAAATTGCTCCTGTTATCTAAGTCTGTTCAAATTAAATCTGATAGGGAGGTGTGCTTTCTGTAGCAGAGAAGTAGTTAATGTGCCTTAGGCCACCCAAAATTTTTAGCATGGTCCCAACATGTGTCTCAGAAGGCAATGTTTATATAAGGATGAAATATTTGTTCTGGAAGGCAAGAGGGAGTCTTGTCCCAGGCCCTTGTGAACACGCATTAGTGTTTGATGTAGGCTTTTCTGGTTGTGTAGCCTTAAGTCATTGATCTGGAAATGCTGAAGCTCATTTTTTTAAAATGAGGTTTCTCCCCATGGGGATGGGGTTTCTCCCCATGAACCCCCACCCTTCTTGTCAAATTCCTCATATGGGGGGAAGGGACGGAAAAAATGAAACAAGATGGGACTGGGAAGGGAGACAAACCATAAGAGACTCTTAATCTCAAGAAACAAACTGAGGGTTGCTGGAGGGATAGAGGAGGGAGTGATAGGGTGGCTGGGTTATGGACACTGGGGATGGCATGTGCTATGGTGAGTGCAATGAAGTGTGTAAGAGTGATGATTCACAGACCTGTACCCCTGAAACAAATAATACATTGTATGTCAATAAAAATAAATAAATAAATAAATAAATAAATTCCAATAAAAATAAAATAAAATGGGGTTTCAGCCACGCAAGTGAAAGAAACAGAAAAGCAGAATTAAACATATAGATATAAAGAGCAAACTGATGGTTACCAGAAGGAAGGGGATTGGGGAATGGGCAAAATGGGCAAAGAGGAGTGGGAGATGCAGTCTTCCAGTTATGGAATTAATAAGTCACAGGAGTAAAATGTACAGCATAGGGAATATAGTTAATAATACTGTAATAGCATTATATGGTGACAGATCGTATCTACACCTGTGGTGAGCACAACGTAATGTATAGAGACAGTGAATCACTATGTTGCATCGCTATGTTGTATGCCTGAAACTAATGTAATATTGTGTGTCAGCTATACTCAAATAAAAACAAAATAAGCTAAAATGGGATTTTTGCAACAATTAATTGAAGCAAGTGTCTATATCTCCAAGCAAGGAGGCCGATACATGAAAATTGCTCAGAAGTGTTAACTATGATAACGATCATGTTAATAGTGGCATAACGACACGTTTCCTATAAGTGCATATTTCTTCTTTTCCATCTCAAACCATATTTATTCATTATACCCAGTGGAATTACAGTTAAAGTTCTGAACTTTTTACTTCCGTATAGATTTATCAGGTCAACTTTACAAAACAGGTCCATCTTTTCTCTCAAGCATGGGATGTGGCCATATGAGGTCTGCTTCAGTGTCAGCCTCTAACAACATTTCAATCCTCTGTTTACTCATCTTGAAAAGATACTTATATGTGCAAAGATGAAACTTTCACCAATAAAATTTACATATTATTTACAATGACAAAATATTACTTTGAAACTTTTGACAGTATTTTCTTTTTTTTAAAGATTTTTTTTCTATTTATTTATTTGACAGACAGAGATGGCAAGTAGGCAGAAAGGCAGGCAGAGAGAGAGGGGAAAGCTGAGCAGAGAGCCCAATGTGGGGCTAGATCATCACCTAAGCCAAAGGCAGAGCTTAACCCATTGAGCAGCCCAGGTGCCCCAGTATTTATTTTCCCTCTCTTTCTTTCTCTCTTTCTTTCTTTCTTTCTTTCTTTCTTTCTTTCTTTCTTTCTTTCTTTCTTTCTCTCTCTCTCTCTTTCTTTCTCTTTCTTTCTTTCTTTCTTTCTTAGATTTATTTATTTATTTGACAGACAGAGATCACAAGCAGGCAGAGAGGCAGGTAGAGAGAGAGGGGGAAGCAAGCTCCCCGCCGAGCAGAGAGCCCGATGCGGGGCTCGATCCCAGGACCCCGGGATCATGACCTGAGCCAAAGGCAGAGGCTTTAACCCACTGAGCCACCCAGGTGCCCCTATTTTATTTTTTTTAATGTGTGTTCTTTGTTTATGAAACAGTCAGAGAAAAGTACTCTGTGCTCACAAAAAGCAGAACAGCCTTATTAAAGTGCCAGGATATGGGCACTTTTGTTTACAATCCCTTTGCACAAACTAACCAGCAACACATGTGTCAGTGAGAGAGCAGACACATATAATCATACATGTGTGTAAATGTCAATGAAAAGAGAGTCCCGGCAGCTGGGGTTCCAAAATCAACCTCAGACTGTGATTTCTTTAATATTTCCCTTCCCACAGTTTGAGAGCAGGCAAGTAAAACAGTCTTTTCTTGAAATGATTTTTTTTTTTTTCTCTCTAGCTCTACTGGACCCTGGCCAGACATTAGCATCACTTTACCTTGGCATAATGGAGACCCGTCAGTCTCAGACTTGAGTACTATAGCTCAGATCAGAGAAAAGGGAATTCTGGGTTTCCTTTGTGCTGACTGATTATGAGCCTTTTATGGTTATTGTATTCAACATAAGACATAAATCAGAATACAATCACTTGGAAAGTTACTTCTGGAGATTACAGTCAGAGAGATGCAAAGACTAGACCCTGGAATGAAATCTGGGTCTGCGTTGATTCTTCTCAAAGGGTCTTATTCTTTGATGCAGTCAGTGAAGCATATTCATAAAGCTCTAGGGAGATACCAAAAGAGGTAAGCGATGGAAGTCTGGAGATGGATTCAAAATTCACTTCCTAATCCCCCAAATTACTTACATAGCACCCACTCTTTGTTGTGTACAGCATGGTGATTATAGCTAATAATACAGTATTGTATACTGAAAGTCACTAAGAACTTACATGTCCTCACCACAAAAAAGGAATGGTAATTATGTGACACAATGCATGTGTTAGCTCCTATGGTGGTAATCCTTTTGCAATATATAAGTGTATCAAATTAACATGATGTACACCTTAAGCTTACACAACCATATATGTTAATTATAACTCAATGAAGCTGAAAAAAAAACAGCATTCCTTCTTTGTTGTATAGCTATTATATATTGAACATAGTACTAGACACTCTAAAGACATCCTGTATTTGACTGACACAACATTTGAGATTAGATATTTTGAAGTTTACAGAGGATAAATAACTTGTTCATAGCTACAGATGATACTGAACCCAGGTCTCATGGACCCCAAGGGTCCTTTACTCAAACACTGCAGTGCCTGGATCACAACCCTGGAGTAACCACTGCCTAGGAAATGTATTTCTTTTTCTTACCACTAAATACCTTATAGGAAGATAGGTATCTTTTTTGGAAATACTTCTGTATGCAGTCTTAGGACACATGGGGGCAGGGAGGCATAATTGTTGTCAGATATCAAAACATAAGTAGGGGAAAGCACCTATACATATGATAAAGTAAGCAATTAGGAATTTATAGATTTTTTTTTTTTTTTCTCCGCAAGGGAAGAGAAGACAGGAGTAGGAGTGATGAGAAAGAAGAGAGGAAAAGGAGGAGCTCATAAAATGAAGAGGTGCTGTAATGACAGAGATCAGTAAACTTTGGGGAGGTGGGTAAGCTAAAGACCAGTGAAAACTGATGCTGATTCATGTTCCCATTATAGTTGTCTGGCTGTGATAGAAAGGACTCTCTCATCTCTCCTGGTGAAATTTACTGGGCTTATGAGACCTTAGGGAGTGGTTCTTGGGACCATCTCATTGATTCTTCTGAGATTCACATCTAGAGAGACATGGTGAAGCCGAGATACCACCTAGGGAACCTTTGCCTAGCAGCCAACGTGGATGGCGACAATACATATCTGAGACATTTGCAGATCTTTTTGTGTATTAATAATAATCTGCTATTAAAAATACTCAAGTCAAGTGTACCTTGCTTACAAAGGTGATGTGCTGACATCTGTGTGACATTTTAAAATATTGAGTGACTGTTGACTTCGAGGGCAGGATCAGAGTGAAGCTTCCTTCACTTACTTTTGCTTCTTAGAGGCTGGTGTAGAGCAGAGACTTCTTACCATACCTCTCTGGAATGCAAGAAGTCTTAGAGGTGTATTGCAGACTGAAGCCCCTGACTATGCTATAGCAATCATCATTATCAAATCCTCCATACTCCCTTGTTACCTATGAAACCTGTTCCAAACTTTGTGTCATCACCATTGTTTACTTTTTCCACTCTTGCTTTTGCTTCTGTTTCTAAGAGACTCATCGTTGCTGAGGAAAACCAGAAAACCATGTTGATCAAGGCATCTACTTTCAGGCTCTGGGATCTCAGGTTTAAGAGCTTGCATCTACTAAGACCACCTATTTATCAGATATAATTACACATTTCACAATATAGCACAACCACTCTTGTGTTAGGCATGGTTATACCCATTAAGCAGATAACAGAAACTGGGACTTCAATAGGTTATAGAACTAAGAATCAAAATATGGGTAGAACCATCATTGAACATCCAACAACAGCCAACAACAAAAGTGTGCTGTCTGCAGTCCAATGGTGGTCACTTGAAGTCGGCCTATTTAGACAAAATTGTTCTCTCACTTTCCCAAATTGGATCTGTCGTCTGACTCTCTTGAATTCTTAGGGGTATCATTATTCTCTTAGTTGTCTAGACCGGTATTTTAGGGCTATCTCTGAATCACCCAGCTTATCCAGCACAGCCAATCCATCCCCAAGACTTTCAAATTTTTCATTGGACTCTTCTTCACATTGGTTTTGTCTTTTCCATTTCTATTGCTGCATACATCCTCCAGGCTCTTTTCCCATCTGGATTATATCACTTCCTTTGTTCCCTAATGGGTTTTCTTATTGCTAATATTTCTTTATTCTGACCTGTTTCATATATAGTTAAGATCAATCTTCTTTAAAGTAGCCTATAATTTTCACCCTCCCACCTCAGTGCTCTTCTATAATTCAACACTGCCTACTGAATAATGTCTCAAATTCTCCCTCTGGAATCTACATACTATGAATGTGATTCCTCTCTACTTCTTTAATGTTATCTTTGCTCATTATCATTATCCTAGCCAACTGGAAATGAATTTTAATTCCTTAGTTTTCTCTTATTTAGCTAAATTATATAGAATAGATAAAAACATTTTTTAGTGGAACTAATAATACTATCCCTTTTCACAAAATAGTTTCTCTAAAACAATTTGACTTCTTTCAAATTAACCTATATCTTTGACAGAGTTTTTGACTCTACAGTCTTGGAAATGGATTTTGTGGATAACATTTTAAACAAAGACGTTGTTTTTGTGTCTAACCCTAAGTATTGCTTCTATCTTCCACCTCTGACAGTGAAGAAGATAATTTTTATCACTTAAATGTACATGGAAATTCACCATATATTTTGGAGAAAGAGTGGGGGTGGGGAGGGCAGAAGGAGAGGGAGAGAGAGAATCTTTTTATTTTTTATTTATTTATTCATTTAAAAATATTTTATTTATTTATTTGACAAAGAGAGAGAGAGACAGTGAGAGAGAGAACACAAGCAGGGGGAGTGAGAGAGGCAGAAGCAGGCCTCCTGCTGAACAGGGAGCTTAAGGCAGGGCTCCATCCCATGACCTGAGCTGAAGGCAGACACTTAATAACTGAGCCACCAAGAGAAAATCTTAAGTAGGCTCCACACTCAGTGCAGAGCCTGATGTGGGGGCTCCATTTCATGACCCTGAGATCATGACATGAGGTGAAATCAAGAGTAGGTTGCTTAACCTACTGAGCCATCCAGGGGCCCCAAGAAATTCACCATATTTTTAAAATAAAGTTTGGTAAAAATGTATAATTTCTGCTAACATGATGGCACTGTTCTGTTTTTGGTGCTTTATAGTATTTAAGGACAATCTGTGGTGTGATTTCTACCTCAAAAGTGAAAAAATACATTTCAAAAGCAATTTGCTTTGGGATTTGAGAAAATGCTAACTGTTGATTAACTCTATAGTTCTGTCAAAACAATAAAATATTATTGAATAAGTATTATTATTATGTCTTTATGAAATAGCTCAATATCTGTAAAATATCTGTAAAATATATGTAAAATATAAATAATATATTATATAAATAGTATTTTCCCTCTTTTCCTTTTCAAATTGCTCATTGATCTACACGTGACCCCTTACAGTTACAGATTATATGGGGATTCGATGACAAAGATAGAAGTGGAAGCTATAATCATCAATTTCTATTCCAGGATTATTTTACCAGTTGGCATTTCCTTTTATGCTTCACTAAGTTAAATTTTTTGAGTTTTATGAGAAAAATTGAATTCTAATTCTATTTTATGTCTCATTTTTTATTCCCAAGAAAATCATTAAAGTGATTTCCTGTCTCAATTTCAATAAATATGAAGACAGAAAATTTTGAGGAAAATCCAGAAAAACAAAAATTAAAATTTTGAGTATTTTCCCTCTGTGAGAAAATGAGGCCATTTGTCGTATCTTTCCACCAACACCGTTACTCAGTTTATGGATGTGTTCATATCTTCAAATCCTACAGGAGAATAGTGACCAAAGGTGTGATAAGTTTAAGGGGCTTAAAAGGGCTGCTACATGAAAATATTTCCTTCATTAGCCCCTCTAAAATTTTCACCATCAGAATGCTTTCTGACATAAAGCACTATTTACATTAAGTAGCTGTTAAAATATATGTTATCTAGAAAAGATAATACATGTCCTAGTCCCCATTTTCATTTGTGCAACGGAGGTTGTCAGGTTTGCCTACTGGATACCTGGATAACAGAAGATTCCTGACCCAAAGAAACTCAGACCAGATTCTTTTTGATGGTGATAGAAGAAGGTCAGTAATGTTCTACATACACACACACACACACACGTATTTCCATTATGCTCCTATAGTTCATGCTGTTAAAAGTTGTCCCTCAACATTTTCCTTCTTCCACATTATCCAGTTGCTTGGATAACTTGGAATTCAACTCTGGCATAAGAGAAGTAAAATATCATTTTATTGATATGCTGCTTTTTAAGCATTAAGGTTGTAACTTTGACATAATGAATTAACTCTCCCACAAAATAGACTTGCATAATTTGGAAATCTGAGCAGCTTCATGTTAAAATATCCAATAATCATTCAAAATTTCACCTTGAACCTGCTCTGTGACATCTATGCAACAGGGATTTGCAGATGGGTTATAATCTGTCTTTGCCCTCCTGTGGAATGTTACTTGACTAATGAGTAGTTTACTAATGAATTTTAATTTCATTCTGACTTCCTCAATTAGGATATCCATTCAGTGCACACAACGCTTTATCACTAAACTAGCACATTCCACGTGATTTCTTTATCATCATTCTAAGAAACAGTGGACCAATGGACAGCAAAATAGTGGCAAAGGCTGAAATTGGTCACAAGGGCTTTTTCCCATACTATTTGATATGGTTCTTATATAATCTGACTCCAAAAAAATATTTTATTTTATTTTTAAAGATTTTATTTATTTACTTGAGAGAGAGAGAGAGCATGAGAGGAGAGAGGGTCAGAGGGAGAAACAGACTTCCCACTGAGCAGGGAGCCTGATACGGGACTCGATTCCGGGACTCCAGGATCATGACCTGAGCTGAAAGCAGTTGTTCAACCAACTGAGCCACCCAGGCGCCCCTCCAAAAAATATTTTAAAGTGTAGAAATGTAGACACCTGGGTGGCTCAGTTGGTTAAGCATCTGCCTTCAGTTTGGGTCATGATCCCACGGTCCTAGGATTGAGTCCCACCCACATCAGACTCCCTGCTCAGTGGGGAGCCTGCTTCTCCTTCTCCCCTTGCTCCTCCCACCTGCTTATGCTTTTTCTCTGTCTCTGTCAAATAAGTATATAAAATCTTTGGGAAAAAAAACAGGTTTTAAAAAAATTAAGTGTGGAGATGTGGTCATCACTTTTGTTCAGATCCTTATTTTTCTCCTTCATAATCCATGAAGGGATATTCTTTTATCATTTAAATGTTTTAAATTATGCTCATACATGTGTGCAAAAATTAAATTAAAAGGGCGCCTGGGTGGCTCAGTGGGTTAGGCCGCTGCCTTCGGCTCGGGTCATGATCTCGGGGTCCTGGGATCGAGTCCCGCATCGGGCTCTCTGCTCAGCAGGGAGCCTGCTTCCCTCTCTCTCTCTCTCTCTCTCTCTCTGCCTGCCTCTCTGTCTACTTGTGATATCTCTCTGTCGAATAAATAAATAAAATCTTTAAAAAAAAAAAAATTAAATTAAAAAATAATTTGGGGGGGCACCTGGGTGGCTCAGTGGTTAAAGCCTCTGCCTTCGGCTCAGGTCATGATCTCAGGGTCCTGGGATCGAGTCCTGCTTTGGGCTCTCTGCTCAGCAGGGAGCCTGCCTCCTCCTCCTGTCTCTCTCTGCCTGCCTCTCTGCCCACTTGTGATCTGTCAAATAAATAAAAAAAAAAAATCTTAAAAAAAAAATTTGGTACCACTGCTCCCCACTTTTTTCACTCCACTGAGACAACTTTTTTTAACTATATATATATATTTTTTTCTTATATTTTTAATATTTAAAAAATGATTATGCTACTATTTCTTTTCTTAATACATCTATTTCTTGACTTTTCAACTTTAATTTTGTGTTTTAACATAGTACCATGCTAGGACTTAGTTCTCACGTTTTCAATGTTACTTTTTAAGAGTATCTGATTCTCATTTTGTGAGTGTAATAATGGATGTCCTTGAAGATGCTCTTTAGGCTCTCTCCCTCCCTCTCTCTTTCCTTTCCTTCTGTCCCTCTTTTGTTTCCTTCATTGAGTTTGTTCTGGTTCCCTGAATTATCTTAGTATCTTCTAGGGTCCATTTTCTTTTTATCTCAGTTTCCTTACCTGAGTTGTAAAAATTCTTCAAATGTCCAATAGTTCTCATTTGGTCATTACTAATAAGAGAAAATGAGTGAGGGCCTTTCGATAAATTGAGCTGGTAGAGCCGAGGACGGACAGAAGATGGAATGCAAAATCAAGGGAATATAATCCATGGTAATGTAACAGTGTTGTATGGTGACAGATGGTACCTAGGCTTGTGGTGAGCACAACATATAACATACAAAGTTGTCAAATCCCTATGCTATATACCTGAAATGAATGTAACATTGTATGTCAACTATATTTCAATTGAGAAAAACATAGAGTGAAGGAATGGGAAACTGAGCTGGGTTTCTGTTTACATGGATAGAACTTTGGGGTGGTAAGTAGTGTTTAGCACATGAGGAATTGGCTATTTCACCAAAGACTCCTCAAGTGCCTGAATCTAGAGAATATTCTTCCACTATACTACACAAAAATTGTACAGAATTTCCACAGATTTTCCTGTGTTTAAAAGGTTAACAATTGGCCAGAGTTTTCAATTAGTACATAATTAGTAACTTTTTTTTTTTTAATCCTACTTTTTACTTTCTTCCTGGGGTAAATCTGACATAAGTGAGTTTGGGATCATTCCTTTTTTTTTTTTTTTCTTTTTCTTTAAGCATATTCTTTTTTTTTTTTTTTTTCATTATTGTTAGTCTCACTATGCAGTCCCCAAATATTCTCCATATGTTTACTGAGCAGGGATCATGTGCCAGATGTTGTTCTAGGTGTCAGGAATGTACTATACAAGTAAGCAAGTAAGCTTCTCATGGAGCTTATATCCTAATAGGGGAGACATTTCTTCTACTTCTCATGAGGCTGAACATTTTAAAATCTGATTATTGGCCTGTGGGATTTCCATTTTTGAATTACCTTTTCATAAGCCTTGCGCATTTTCCTATTGGGGTGTTTTCTTTTGTTATTATTTTGTAGGAGGTTTTGTATTTCAGAGAAAATAACATTTGTGTCCTATGTTTTATAAATTAAATCAACAAAGAGATACCATAATTGACTCATCAGATTTAGAAAAATTGTGAAAATAATAATATCTAGTACTAGTAATGATGCAAGGAAATGGGCACCATCTTACATTGCTTATGAAGTGTGAATTGATGCAACATTTAAAAAGTAACTTGGAGATTTCTATTCAAATTTAAAAGTCAAATAGCATTGATTAGTAATCACATTTTCAAACACCAGCAGATGAAGATATTGCATACTGAATACATTATTTTCCTTAGTAGGAATAGGAGACAATATAAAAATGATGATGACTAATGTTTCTGCTAAAGTTATTTGTGTTGCTGTTATATAAACTCAGTTCTTTATCTATTTCTATAATTATCAATAAAGTACATTGTGTCCAAGGATATACTAGACTTGGAAGTCACCTAAAAAATTCTCTTAGATTTCACCTCTGGGACCATTCAAAGTAGGACAAAGAGAACGTATGTATAAGCAATACTTAAACAGACCTCAGTGTGAAAGGACTTTATATATCGTAATATATCATGGTAAGAAATATTGTACAATTTAAATTATGAATTTGATCTAAATCTATTGATTTTATTTCTTAATGCACTATTAAATGAAAAGCAAGTTGCAGAATGTATACTATATAACGTTATTATAAAACAAAAAAAAAACATATAAATATGTTTATTTGACCATAAAGGAAATCAGAGAGATTCATATCAGATTGTTACCTAACAGGTGTGGAAAAGGAAGAATACAGGGGCATACTTAGCCTATTCTTTATGACTATTTAGACTTCTAAATTTTTCTTTAAACAAGTATGCATTATTTTTAAAATAACTAAAGGAAATTTTTATAAAAGAAACCCCAAACAACCAAGTATATTATGATCTGTGCCTAAGAATTTTCAGATGAGAGTCTTTGGGATGAAAGTATTAGGATTTAAACTTTTAATGTGTTCCTAATATGGTTCTAAATCACACTTTAATGTTGGACTTAGTCACTTAGAGGAAATAGATAATTAGGAAAATAATAAAAATTATTTAGTATACCCAGATTAAGATTTATCCATATATATACAAACAACATGAATTAAGTTTAATGACTAAATTAAAGAACTCACCATAATATTATGTAGTCCTAAAGGACAAAGTTTTTTGGACATTGAGCACAAGGCAATTTGCAATATGGTTATCAATGAATTTTGCTATTTCAAAATAGTCAACAATTCCCTTTTCTGAAGATGTTCAGAAGAATGTGTATAGTATGCTAGGAGAACCATTTCAAATGAGGACTTACAAAAAGTTTTTATCAATGTAACATCATTGGAGTGGGTGCATAGTCCCCCAGAACAATTCATTTGATGGTAAAGACTGGTTTTATGTAAAAATTCTGATGTGAATACAATCCACTGGGTTCTAACGTATTCAAGGGTACCACTTACAGGACAAAGCATGGTAATAAAAAGTAGGAATCCTGGGGCGCCTGGGTGGTTCAGTCATTAAGCGTCTGTCTTCGGCTCAGGTCATGATCCCAGGGTCCCGAGATTGAGCCCCACATTGGGATCCCAGCTCTGCAGGGAGCCTGCTTCTCCCTCTCCTTCTTCCCCTGCTTGTGCTCTCTCTCTCACTGACTCTATCAAATAAATAAATAAAATCTTAAAAAAAAAAAAAGACGAATCCTGGATGTGGGTCATGGGGGAGGCAGAAGTCTGATATAGAACTAACTGCCAGGCAGAGTGGGTAGCAAATAGAAATAGGTAAAGCCCCCCCCACCCACCACACACACACAGAGCATGAGGCACTCTATTGCTGCCAGAGTTGGAGATCAAAGACAATCCAATATCATGGTAGCAGTAATTTCCAGAAAGTGACAGTAGCCAGACTCTGAGACGTGGCATAACTACTATCGGTGATCTCTGAAGTTTGAATTGAGTAAGAGCAAGGCTTTCTTATGCCAAGTCTGTTTTACATGTCTTGTTTCTGGCTGCTGTTTTTTTTCTGTGCTTTAAAAACTTATGAATGCACACACACATTTGCTTATCATGTATGAATACGTAATTGTGTGATGAACAACTGCTGTTTCTGTGCCTCCATATCCCTTGTTCTTTTGAGAACAGTAAACTGACTTGGTTCTAGAGACTGTTCTTTTCTCCAACACCCCACTGATGTTTCTCACTGGAGCTGACTTAATTCCTGGCTGGAGGAGTGGTCATGGATTACTGAGATCAAGCAAATCGGAGTTTATGGGCCCCTACTCACAGTGATTGGTTTAGGAATGCACACGTGTCCCAAACAACTCAATTGGGCATTCCAAGAAATATCCCAGTATTTTGTCTGTATGTTTGAGACTGGAAAAAAAACCCTACAAAAGTAACAGGATTTGAACCTGGGAGTATGATCTAAAGTTGTGGGCAGTGATGGTGTTACCAAATATTGCATAGACTATCACTAACACAGAGCCAGCAGTTGGAAAATGAGCAGGTCCTAGGTATAGAGATCAAGCCCCTACTTAGATCAAAGCCCATGGATTTTTCAATTATGTAACCAACAATTTCTCCTTATTGTTTAATTCAGTTTAAATTTTGTTTTCTGTCATTTACAACTGAAAGAGCCCTGGGTAATTATGGCAGATTAAAGATGGCTGCAAATTCTTTGACACTGTCTTTATTTAGAGATTGAGTCTGTGATCCCTACTCCTCCCCCTTGAATCATGGAGGGCTCCTTGACTGCTATGCCTCATAGAAAATGGCAGAGACATACCGTGCCAGCTTGTAGTTCCAGGCCTTAAGAAACTGGAAGAAATAGAATCTCTGGGAGCTCTGAGACACTGTGGAAGAAGTCCAGCAGCCTGGAGTAAGTGCTTTGGGGAACAGTCCCAGATGAGAACAGCCTTCCAGCCAAGACATAGGGCATGTGACAAAAGCTGTCTTGGATTCTCCAGACTGGTTTATCCATTTGAAACCCATTGAATTAGAGAAAATAGGTAGCAGAATACCAGAGTGACTTCTGTAAGTGATACTACATGGAGCCAAAAGAGTCACCTAGCTGAGCCCTGACTAAACACTTGACTCACAAACTTGTTGGATATACTAAAATGGTTAGGTTTGGCGGTCTTCATGCAGCAATATGTAACCTAAAAATAATTTTTTTTTACTTATTAAAATTTAGACAGCTACTTAATTATTCACCTGTTGCTAATTAGTTTCTTTTTCTTCTTTCTCTTACTGTTATATATAGCCAGGAGGTGTTAAAGAGTAAGAAAAGGTTTTCTTTCTTAGGATGATGGTGATAAACAAGATGAGGTCCTTCTCATGTGAAAGGTGAAAATAAGACTTCTGATTTCTTAGGTGTGAGCTGCATCAGACAGAGTGTTTGGTCAATATTGTAATTTTAATCCAATTATGTAACTTGTTTTGTCCTTGTTCTTTAGTTAATAAGGTATACCCTATTATATAGCTAAATATAAGTTTTAATGAATATACACACCATATATATGTATCTTATATAGCATAGTATATATGTAAAAGCATGTCATAAATTATAATTATCTATACACAGTTTTAGTTACCATTACACTTCCACTCCTAAATTCATATATAGAACATGTGCTTCAAGAACATATTTGTGATTAAAAATCGATTCATATTATGACCACCACCACCTATATTTTCTTTGGTGCAGCTGTACACATATTCTGGTGTGAAAAGCTATTTACATTGGAAGGAAGATTTAAAATTATAGCTGAGAAGAAACAAATTCAAGGGAAAAATAAAACCTTCACAGAAGATTTGGTGAAAATGTGGGAATTCAAATGAATAAGACATTTGTGGTCAAAAGTAACATGTAAGTATTACACTGAGGAGGAAGTGTGCTATGACAGATTTTGGCTCAGAATATACGATTCAGATTCTAGCCCTGACACTCACTAGCCATTGTATTTAGAACTCATATTTGTACCCTTTATAAGCTGTACAGATAATATTGGTTTCTTTTCTTTTCTTTCCCTTTTTTTTTTTTTTGAAGATTTATTTGTTTGAGAGAGAGAGAGAGTATGCACGAGTGGGAGGGGCAGAGGGAGAGGGAGAGAGAATCTGAAGCATACTCCCTGTTGAAAGCAGAGCCCAACTCAAGGCTTCATCTCAGGACCCTGAGATCACGACCTGAGCCGAAATCTGGAGTTGGATGCTTACACCCAGGCACCCCCAAATTGTCTTCTTTTGTGCATAATTTATTAACTAATCTTGAGGGTAACCCTTAAGTGTATGAGTGGTATTTGCAGAAAGTCTATGATCTGAAAAAAAGGAGTATCTGCAATTATTTCTTGTATGTATATGTTCAGAAGGTATCTGTTAAAAAATGTGTCATTCCTTTACATGCTTGACATCTATTGTTTCTTGTTCCTCCAGTATTGTAAATGAATGGAGAAAGATACAGCTGTAGGCCATTGTTCACAAAGATCCAAATTTACTTAAAAAGTAATGTGAAATTATGTGCATTGAAAATTGCTTTGATGTAATTAAAATTTAATAAAGTTAGAGCTGCTCATTTAATTATTTTCTGACATTCTATAAATATTAAACAATGGTTTATTTCTTTATTTTCAGAAGAAGATAATTGCAAACATTACTGTTGTCTGGAAAGAGTCACTGTCGGGGCTCCTCATTCCTTTTGTTGTTTTGAAGAAACATTTTCATAACATCCTTTTTAATGGGTCTTGAGTGATGCTTGATTTCTTTGCCTTTCCTGCTTTGTGACTCAGAAGCCTAATTTTAAATGATGTAATTTTTCATTTTAAAACTTTCTTAGGTCTCTGTAATGATTTAAGCCTATCAATATTTCCTGCTTGGCTTCTAGCCTACAGCTGAGTTGTGAAAAACATTATGATTTTTTTCCTCCAGAAGTTCTATTTGAGGCTTTAATTCATATAATTGAAAAAACCAAAAAAAATTTGCAGTCCTATTTCTATTAACCAGCCCCTGACATGAGGCTTTATTTCTAGACATCTTTCCTAGCATGGTCACACTACAACTGATGCCCTGTTTTACCAGTTCTTTCTACCTGAGCATACTAGATTAGAGTTCGTGGACCACCTCAATCAAAATTGCCCTTAGGAGCTTGTTAAAACTGAAGGTTCCAACATCTCATACAAAGGATTCTAATTTAGTCAAGTGGAATGGAACCCAAGGATCTACATTTTTAATAAGTGTACCCAGGAGGTTTTTATGGATACCTACAATAATCAACACAATAAATACTAGACCCACTGGTAGTCAAGTTTCCCTATACATATAATGTTTACTCACAGACAAAATCAAATGGAAAATAGTGATAATAATTTGACTAGTTTTTTGGGAAAAATCCTTAGTGTGCAAGAATATCTACTTGGAGGATTATATGACTCATTTAATTATAGAATTGAAAATCTTACAACCTCATTTACTTCTCTCAATGGCTATAGCAATGGATAAGAGCTTACGTAAAAATCAGCTAAACAGTTGTTCCCATTTTTGTGGTATTAAAATATGTTCACAAATTTGATATTCTTCCCTCCAAAAAAGGCAGCCAAAGTCCTCACTTTTTTTTTCTTTTCTTTTTTTTTTCCTCCCTTTTCTGAATGTGAGCTGTATTTAGTGACTCTCTTCAAAGGAATAGAATACCATGAAACTGACAGTGTTATTTCTGAGGCTAGGTCACAAAAGACACTGTGAATTCTTTGTTCAGCTTTCTTTATCACTTATTCTGGGGGAAGCAAGCTCCCATGTTGTGAGGCTTCCTCAAAAGCCCTGGGAAAGCCCACGTGTGGAGACTCAGAGATCTCTTGCTGGTCAGTCATGAGAGTAAGCCACCTTTAAAGTAGATCCTAAAACCCTAAATAAGCTGTTGGATGACAGTCGCTCTTGTTGACATCTGGGCTGACACTGAGTCAGCACTGCCCAGCCAAGCTATCCCCAAATATCTGACTCACAAAAACCAGAAGAGCTATTAAAGTTCATTGTTGTTTAAGCCACCAAGTTTTGGATATTCACCAATAAATAACCAGTAAACACAATCAGATAGCTACATTACTTGCTAATATCCTTATCACTCCATTTTATAAAGAACTTATTGAAAACATTTACATATCCAGTAATCTAACAACTCATGCTAAAGATTGAATGTAGCTCATAGGCCTGTGTTCATCTACTTTTGCATTCACCATACCTTTTTGTTATCCCCCCAGCTAAATGGCTAAGCTTCTTTCTAAACACTATTTATTTATATTTTTATATATATTTTTAAGACAGAGGGGGCAGTTAGAGAGAGAATCCTGAGTAGGCTCCATGCCCAGTGCAGAGCCCAATGTGGGAATCTATCTCACAACCCATGTGGAGGCCAAGAAAAACAAGGCTGTACCCACCTCGAGTCTAGCCATGACGTAAGTGCAGCCATCTTGATGTTCCAGATTATCACAAAATATTTCTTGGGTTCTGACCTACTCAGGTTAGCACTTTAAACAGTCCCTCTCTCCTTTAATGATTGATTTAAACCCCTGGACTGGAAAAGGGTTTTTTGTCAAATAGCAAAAAAAAACAAAAACCAAAAAACACTTATTTGAGCTTTATTTTCTTTTTGTTACACTAATCATGTTTTGCTATTTTCTCCCATGTCTCCTCACCTGACTTCAACTCCTTTGCTGTCATAACTTCCACAGATGATCCTTTCCATTTGGGAAGATCACCTGAGCAGTCTCCCCTGGACTCAGCTGCCTCTGTCTTTCATACCTCCCCTACACATTCCCCAACTGACCAGTGTTGACCTGAGTAGGTAGGGACAACTCTATGCCCCTATTCAACAGGAAGAAGTTACAGAAGATGAGACGTTCCACCTTCAACAACCTTAAAGATTTAAGGGTCAAAATTGTTCAGGGGGGGGAATGATGTGGGAAACAGAAGCAGAAGAAAATCATTAAAATTCCTTACCTACTGACAAGCCCTTAAAAAAGAGAGGCTCTCCCCTGGGGACTCAACTGCCCTCACATTGAGGTTTTGCTAAGGACAATCCTAGCCTGACCGACCCCCTACTCCAACAGGTCCAACCAGGATCCTGTAAGTCTATTTTAATAATTCCTTTAGGAAACTTTATCTCTAAACCTCCAAGATAGTGTCAGCAATCATTCCCAAGCATATGACCCACTGATATACATCTAAAGGGTCTCACGAGAAGATTTTTATTACTTGTAATAAATAACCTTTCTCCCAACAATAGCTAGCCCCTCAAGGTCCTGGAGACCTTGCTTCCAAAATTCCTTAGAGACTTACATCATCCCTAATCCCCTTTGTCCTCACCTACCTCAAAGTCCACCCCTACTCTGCCTTTAAAAGCTCTGACTGTAATCTGGTTCAGGGTCCAAGTCCCTATTCTGCTGTGGCTGTGTCGGGTATACTTGGGCCCAAGCTTAAGCTTGTCGAATAAACCCTCCTGTGAATGCATCGGTGTTAACTCCTTGGTGGTCTCTCGGACACGAAAACTTGGGCACAACACCCGGAGATCCTGTCCTGAGCCAAAATAGAGTTGGATGCTTAACAGGTTGACTGAGCCAGGTCCCTCTAACCACTACATTTTTTGAAAAAGGGCATTTTAGCAATACTATTACTCAACAAGTAAGTGGGAAAATGGGTATTTTTTTTTCCTCTGGGTCATCTATTGTTTCAACAAATATTCATTGACACCTATTATGTGCCAATCACTCTTCTAAGAGCTTAGTATACATCAGTCAGCAGAAGAGACCAAAAAAAAAAAAAAAAATCCCTGCTCCCATGGAACTTACATCTCAGTATTAGTTAGTAATTGTTCGATAAATAAAGATGCATTGAGGACATGCTATGTACACACAGAAAATATGTATATGGCCTAGACCCTGCCTTCGCTAAAGCGATCATGTATCTTCCACATGAATGCATTATTGTGAACTCAACAGTCTTCAAAAGTGAACTTTTAGACAACTTTTGTGTCAATTAAAATGTATATTACAGTGACAAAATAAATTAAGATAGCAATTTTGCCTGTCTCCCATCTTTTGATTATTCATACACATGCAATAAGAGTGTTTGAGTTCTTCAGATCATTCTCTCTGTCAGCCTGTCACATTTTAATGTCAACTCTGTTCATTAGGGACATTCTCCCCAGGGGGCTTTTTATCTTTTGTTTCATTTAGTAAAGAGTGAGAATGTCACAAGGCATGTGAGACGTTCTTGTATAACAGCTTCCTGATATACCAGTACGCATACAATAAGAAGGGAGACAGGATAGCTATTTTTTTTCTAAGCTGAGGATGATACTGTCTATCATTTTTATAGCATTTATATTAATACTGTATATTCTTGGATTTATCAGTGATCTGTAAAAATATACGTAAACATAAAATGATAAATGCAGGTTTACAAATGTAACGTACAATGGCAGTGTAATTAGTAATAGTTGTTAGTGATAACAGATGTTTGTAGATTTAAAAGTTTCATTCTTTTTAAAAAAGTTTATAGACCAGTAGTTACTTAAGTTCAGATTCATCAGTTTACAGATGAGAAATCACTCAAGAAATTTTAGTCAAAAATAGCTGTTGGCAGAAAAGTGACAAAATTCCTAGCCTGTGACTAAGCCTATGGTCTTTGTCAACACACTGAGGTTTTACCTCATTATTATGTATAGAAAGAAGCAGAGAAATAGTCATTTCACAAGTGCTTAATTTTTCATCTTACAGAAAGTAACTTCAAACTTTAATGTCTTACATTCTCAATTATTTGTCAGGCCAATGTGAATTCTTTGTTATTTTTATTTTTATTTTAAAATGGAGTTAACTGGAAAAAATGGCATTACAGGAAGTTTTTAAGATAGAGAAAAACCTATAAAATCACTGAACCAAAAATTTGCATTTACTGCTGTACTCTTACATTCTAGTTTTTAAGGTAATTGTACTATAGCAAACATGCAATTATGTGTATTACTTAATACTTAGTACTAATTATTAGCTTAATAGTTAATAATATTACTTAATATTCCATAGGTTGCTTAATTTTTGTATTATAAACACTATTGCAAGTAATATTTTGTGTATTGGGTTTTGTATATTTATAATTGTCTTTCTTTCATTATAATTAATTTTTGAGGAACATTAATAAGCTAAGAGATATGGACATATATGCTCTTGATACGAATTTCTATGCCATTTGCCCAAAAGGCATGATGCTAATTCTCCATGCTGTTAGCAATGGAACACCCCTGAAGGTAAATAAATCTTTTTTCTGTTTTTTCTCCTCACTATTTCTCCATCACTTAGTCCACAGACTAGTACAAAGTAAACACCTAAAAGTTATTGCTAAATGGATAAATAAATATAAAGGTACCAGCTTCTATTCCACCCAAATGTTTACGCTACTGCTTTGGACATTACTCTTGTAAAATATTTGGGTTTAATTAGCCATTTATATAAATTTTAGTGTTTTTATTTATAATCAATATAGATCCTAACTTTCCAGTCACTAAGTGAGTATCTGCTCATGTATATTTCCAGAACTTTTTAACTATTTGCACACTGTGAAAACAATCCAGTCATATTCTAGAGTCTCTGGGGTAAGATGAAAACTCAATACCCATAAATTGGGAAAGAACTGGGGCTTGTCATGTATTAGGAAGTGTACTGAATTCCATGTTTCATGTTGTCATCTTTAAGGTTTTGAAAACCATGATAAATTCAGGGTGCCAATTGTTAGAATGACCATATAATTTGTGAACTGAAACACTTTTGATGAAAAGGGGTTATTTTTCATAAATAGGCTGGAACAGCAAGCATAAACTGGGAATCTTCTATAAAAGTCAGAATGCAGTCTCTCTGGTAATGGACATAATAAAAACTTTATTCTAAAGTTAGTTTTGTCTCTAAACTTCCATCTACATCATTAAGCAAGGGTATGCTTCTAAAAGAAAGGTGCTGGGGAAAGAAAGTCCATTCAAACTGTGTTGTTAGAGAGTTTTTGTAGATGGGTAGAGATCCATGTCACAAGGGCATTAGAGGAGAGGAAATTCAAAAACAGGGACAACAAGGTAAATTAGAAATGGCCTTGAGATTTCCCCAGGCCTATAACCCAGTATGGGTGCTGTTAGCAAAAGTGGGCAATTGGAACTGCTCAGAAAGTATTAGAACTACCATGGAATTGTCCAGGCAAGAGTCAGGAGGGAGATAAAATAAGCCTTTTGTGGAAGGTGGAACCACATGGAGACAGAGCCACTGCCAATGGCACATCTCTGAGGCAGAGGTGGGAGTGGGACTTACCCCTGGCTTCTCCCTTCCCCCTGCTCTCTGGTCTGTCTTTGATCCAACCAGATATTAGTTCCCAAAGGAGCCTGGGGATTATACTTTGCAGAGTCAGCCCTACCCCCCACCCCACACCCCCCAAACCCCCTTCTGTGATATCAGACAGAAAAGTGCAAGGGAGGAGGTTGGATCTGAAATCAACTAGGAAAATGGTGACCACACCCAACATAATTAGCATAAAAAGGGAATGAAAAGCAACATAGGAGCCCAGCTGGCTCATTAGTGGGCTGCACTGTTCAGATCTGAGGTACAGCAGGACACAATGTGATTTTTCATGTGAGCTACAGTCATGTATTAGTCATTACAGGATTCCTTGGGAGTTTAGAACCAGGCAATAGGCACTGATATGAAGGGCTCTGGAAGATATAATGTATTTAGTCAAGGGCATAGGGCAGTGCAATTCTGACTTTTTTGTTGTTCATTAGAACTTGTAAGACTTGTTATACTTGTGGGTATAATAAATAAATAAATAACCTAAGATGTGTTTTACTCTTGGCTTAAAATTTTGCTTTTATCTCTTTCATTGAGAGATAAGTAGGAGAAAAGTCAATAAAGAAATAGAGTTCATTGGAATTAAAAATCTTGATGCATATTACTAATTAGTAATTAGAGTGATGTTCTCTTTCTTTAAACTTCAGAAGTACATGGAGTGTTTATCTATCACTTGAGAGGACATGCTGCTTTTGTCTTACCCTCAGTGTCTATAGTTTAGATTTTGATTTCTTACCTTTTGACTCCTCATAATTTGCATGGGCATCAACGTGGTCCATATATCATTCAGACTATGAGACTTTCTGAAGCAACAAGAATCAAGAATTCTTCCATATCAATTGGAGAAAAGCTCCTCTTCTGAGAAGGAAAATAACTGCTGGCTAAAGTCTAATTAGAATTCTAAATTACGGGCTTCAAAATTCTTAATCACTAGGATTCTCTCTGCTTAGTTGATCTCATTTTCTGTAACATTTAAAGTCAAACACTGTGCTCCACAAAAGCGAATATATTCATTTTCACCCACGCAAAGCTCTGCAGACTCAACCTCGAATCCTGGTCTCCTAATTTCACAGTCTAATGCTGACTCATTGCTTTCCACAAGTTGACTTTTAAAAATTTTTGTTTTTTTATTTTATAATTCATCTTCACCATGATGACTTATCTAACTATAGATAGAATAATCATGAGATTTTATTATCCAAATTGATACACTTTTAAGAGTAGGATGTTATTTGTAATTACACCAGGAATAGGCAACATCCACAACTGTCCCTGCCAAACCCAGATATACGGTCCACCCTAACTGTAGCCCTAATCATTCTGTAAGCCTCTGAGCATCATAAACACATTTAAATAAATACAGATTTATACATATATTCTTTCACTCTTCCCCCTCATATTTTTCCACCAGTTATTTATTATAACTTTGATCTTGCTCAAGATCCAAGGAGAATATTATTTCTGTATTTAAATGTATGAATTTTACTAAACTTTTACCTGAGAACTACTTGTTAGTTTGTTCTTTTGGTGACTATTGAGTACTATTGTGTATATTAGCTTTCGGTTATGGTTGTCATTGCCTTGTATATTCTTAACTGATAGGTTTGGAGAAATGGAAGACTTGTGGTAGCTTCTGGGTAAAGGTGGGACACCATTTTGTCATTTTAGGGACTTGGAGAATACAGGTGAGGACTGACCAAAAAAAGTAAGATCAACCCGATTGGCCAGAAAAGCCCATCAGATACTGTGGCTCTAGGTAAGCAAGTTGTTAAGATGAGAAAATTCAGCTCAGGGGAAGGAGAAGAAGCAGGAGGCTGTTCTATGTGGCTGTGCCTCAGGAACCAGATTCCAGAAAACCTGGTGTGAACACTAGCATCGTTGGTGTGAGGCTGTTGTGCACCTCGCTATTTTTACTACAGGATGTGTGCAAGTAACTTTTAAACCACAACTCCTAATCCTAAGATTCACCCTGTGGCTTGCTAGTGCATGCACCCTCCTAACCTAGTCTAGCAATGATTATTCTGGCTAGTATGGAAGGTCCCTAAACCTGTAACCAGAAAGTCTGCCCGAGATTTTCTGAAGTTAGAACTGATTTGACAATATTTACCTGTGTGTTATTGAAATGTCTCGTTAAGTATTTAGCAAATATTTGGGGCTTTTCATGGATAAATAAATTGCTCCTGTTACAAGGAAAACCTTTTGATAATTCACCAATAAAAACAGACATGAATTTTTTTGTTTCCAAAATTGTTTAAGAGGTTTTTACTTTGGAGCTGCCATCTTGCATCCCTGCAAGTGTACACCTAATCTCTCTCAGCTGGTTCCCCCGAGAACCACCTAGCCCTGACGCTTGTCTCCCTCATACCCATTTCTGTTCCAGCAAGTTGAGAGGAAATCTCATAAACTAGGAGAAACTTGCCAAACTGCAAGCACACACGAGCATTGGTGGGAAAGGAACTGTTTGCCAAAAGAAGGTGGTTCATAGAATGGCTACAGAAGATGACAAAAAACTTCAGTTCTTTTTTTTTTTTTTTTTTAAGATTTTACTTATTTGAGAGAGAGAGAAAAGAAAGCACAAACTGGGAGTGGCGTTAGAGGGAGAGAGAGAAGCAGGTTCCCAGCTGACCAGGGAACCACACGTGGGGCTTGATCTGAGCACCCTAAGATCATGACCTGAGCTGAAGGCAGAGGCTTAACCCACGGAGCCACCCAGCCCAAAACATCAGTTCTTCTTAAAGAAGTTACGGGCAAACGATATCTCTGGTACTGGAGAATCGAATATGTTCACAAACCAAGAAACTGTGATCTATTTTCACAACCCGAAAGGTCAGGCATCCCTGGCAGTGAACACTTTTCATCATTCCAGGCCACGCTGACACAGAGCAGCTGACAGAAATGCTGCCCGGTATCTTAAGCCAACTTGATACAGACAGTTTGACTCATTTAAGAAGACGGCCTGAAGCTCTGCCCACGCAGTCTGCGGACGGAAAAGCCCCACTTGCTATCGCAGAGGAGGATGATGATGAAGTTTCAGATTTCGTGGAGAATCTTGATGAAGTTTCCAAGAATGAAGCAAACTGAATTGAATCAGCTTCTGAAGAAAACAAAACTTGAAGAAGTTACCGGGAGCTACTTTTTCATATTATGACTGCTTTTAAAAATTTCATGCACGGATCCGATAAAACCTAGATTTCTAATATTTTTAAGCCCAAGCCCCTTGGACACTGCAGCTCTTTCCAGTTTTTACTTATACACAATTCATTCTTTGCAGCTAATTAAGCTGACGAAGCCTGGGAATAAAGTTTGAAGTAAGGTTAATAAAGTTCTTTGCTAGTTAAAAAAAAAAAAATAGTTTTAACTTTGTCTTATAGTGGATATAAAAAAGAGAAGGAAAAGGTTGGATTTGTTGCTTTTGTTGTTTGTGAATGTGTCAATAAAGGAGTGAGTTCCTTTTAACTATCCTGCCCTCTTCTTTTATCAAATATCCTGTTTATGTCTGGTGGAAGAGATGACCTAAAACCTGAAAAGCACTCACCACCAACAAAATGGTCCAGGAATTGGGAGTAAAAAGAGAGTTTGGAGAGATAATTTAGATTTCCCAATTCATTTTATACCTTCTGTGTTTAAATTAATTTTAATTTAATTTGAAACTGAAGCTTTTAATGTAATTAGTTAAAATTAATTAACTTTAGTTTAAAATTTAAATTTCTATCAATGGCTCTTATTGAACTAGAAATTTCTAGCCCAATATTAGATCATTTACGAATGTCACATTCCTCAATATATACATACATATGTACACACATATACACACATAGATATATAATATGCATATATAGATAATTATGGCCCCTTCTTGTACTTACCTCATAAACTTGTATATTCCTAAGGGTCAGTAACTGCATTGTATTTTCATTTTTCCTTACTGTCCCCAAAATGTCTTCAACAATCATAGTCATATGACCGATGTTCAAAAAGTAATTGCTTAGCAAAGAAATACTTTACTTGTAAAAAATGCTTTCAAACAGACCATGACTACCATAAGAAAGTAAATGTAGTACATAGTTTTTTTTTTTTCTTTTCTAAAACTACTTGAACAATAACAAATGAGAAGGATATCAGAATCATCTTCCTATATCAGGACTGTGTTGTAACAGTTAAATATCAACAATCAAGGAAAGATTAGAGAATTCGTTTTAGAATCAGAGAGATGATTTAAGGGTTAAAAATAAGATCAACATCAAAAAGCAATATCTGGCTAATTCTTATCCCTATGTGATGAAAAGTTGTCCTTTACAAACTTGTTGTCAAAGCAATATACAGATGGGATGGAGGGGGACTGTTCCCTGCTTCCCTGCAAGCCTCAGGGATTAAGTCTGTTTTCAGACTGGTTCTCTGCTGGTGAAAAATATGGAGTAGATCTGGTAACCAACACAGTGGATACAAAGATATAACTGATCCTTGACCCATTTTGTAGGATGTCTGGCCTGAGAAAGATTATTATTTTGAAATTGTACCATATTATTCTTCATCAAGACCAAGAAAGAATAAGGAAAAATGTCCTGTCACTATGCTAGGTTTCATGTATACATAAAAGTCTCTTGGAGATAGGACAGTGAGTGAATTTCTTTGGAAGCCTTCTTAAAAACTTCTTAAAAAATTTCCTCTGGTATGAGGTAAGTGCAGTCTTGCCTACAGACTGAAGAATAGCTGATTTTTAATTCACTTCAAACACCCTCCTTCATGAGTCCCCCAGATACTTGTATAGATTATGCATAATGTGGTGTGCTCCTTTTAATTTTGTACATATGTATAAAATCCATTCATTAAAAATACTTAAAGGACAAGTAAGATCTGTTATTTTGTTTTTGCTTTTTTTTTTTTTTTTAAATAACAGCATTCACTAATATGTAATATTTAAGAAATGAAGCAGATGAACATGGGGAAAAAAGAAGAAGCAAACCATAAAACAGACTCTTAACTATAGAGAACAAACTGAGGGCTGCTGGTGGAGAGGTGGGTGGGGGGATGTGCTAAGTGGGTAATGGGCATTAAGGCAGGTACTTGTTGGGATAAGCACTGAGTGTTACATGTAAGTGATGAATCACTAAATTCTACTCTTGAAACTAATATTACACTCTATGTTAACTAACTAGAATTTAAATAAAAAAAAAGAAACAAAAATAACAGCCGAGTGGTAAGAGGAAAAGGAACTTGACCCAATATAAAATTAAGGTAAAATCTATACTGCAAAGGTGTACAAAAGACATACAATAAAAACCTGAAATAGCTTTACTTTTTTTTTCAATCATAAATGAATATATCTGTACCTTTAATATGTCTGGAGGCTGATAAACACAGCTGTCCATGATGAGAAAGCAGATTACATCATGTTACTCTAAATAAGCCTTCTAATGAGAAATCAGAATTAAGTCGAATCTGGAGAAGAAATTTGGATTTGCCTTGAGAATTTCAAGCTGATCTCCCCCAGGGGGAATGATGGAGCATTAAGAGATTTTAATTTGAAATGAGGTTATGGGATTGTAAATTGCTGACAGATATTTAGTAAATGATTTAGTGTTTGTGTTTACATTCTAGCTTAGGAAAGATTTTGACTTTTTCAGCAAACTGAAGAAATGTCTTCAAAACACATTTAGCTAATCAAAATGAAGTGTCCAAAGAATGGGGAAGAATGAGCAACTAAATCAATGTATTTGAATTATACATTAAAATTCAACAATAAACTTTCATTCTCTGAACAAGCCTCAGTCTTTATTAAGTATTTTAGTGCCACACAACGAATTTATTAGTATCAATTAAAGATCAACTTATTAGTATCAGTTAAAGATCAATTAAAGACCTAGTACCACAATTAATTTATTAGTATCAATTAAAGATTTAGCGGTAATATCCTTGAGCAAGGGATATAACTTACAATATCAGGTGTATTAAAAATACCTCTATACCTGTCCATGTTTCTCAAAGAGATCATAATTATACAAAATCCAAGAAGATTTCTTTTTTGGTGATTTATCACATACTATTTCTGAAAACATTCAGAAAGCAAAGCATACATGGGTAAGATATTGTGTTTATTCTGCACCCACCAGGAGTGAGCAGCATAACTCATGTCCAACTAGCTCTGTAAAAAGGTAGCCCCGTGGGGAAGATGGATAAGACCAAGATTGATACCACCACTTACTTCCTTTTTCCTTTTGAAAGTTTTATTTTCAATGTGACACCTACTATCATACACAGTCCCTTTCTCTTCGTTTGACAAACTCACACAGCTTGCAAAAAGTGATTCAGCCTTCATTAGAGGAATGCCACCCAAAGGGTGTCTTTCAAAAGCTTTGTGTTTTTCAGCTGGAGACAGGACTGAATGCATCATAGTTTCTATGGCCCTACAATTTCTAGTCCAAGATAGACACTACTGTCATTACAGATATTGCAGGAAAATGTGCTATTTCTTACTGAGCTGCCTTGTGGACCAGTGTCACTGGGGAAATATCACAGCCTGGGTTATGGGAGGCTGTCCTCTTTTATATGCAGGCACATCATAAACAGCTTTATGCTCAGGAGGCTAAGAAGGAATACACTGCTTCCCACCTAGCCAAGGTTCTCCTTTTTATTTCATCTGTTGGAAAAAGTGGCTTACCATTTCCCTTTTTATGTCCATTTCTAATTTGGAGTAATCCTTTTTCTCTCAAATTTTGAAATCTGACGCCCAGTTGGGGTTTATGCCCTTCCCCTTTGCTTCTTCACATACATTTTCTTCTACCCTAAAACCTGTGCAATTAACTCCTGTCACCTTAAAAGCCTTTCTTACGGCACATTGCTCCAGCTGTTGAAGCATATGTAATTACATCCTACCCTACCTGTCCTGGGGCATGCTAGTTTCATACAATTTTCATATCACCCTTTTTCATTATTCAAGCAGAGTGAAATTTTAAGGACAGTGTGATTAGGCTGAAATTGGAACTATTCAGGGTTTGGCATTGTGTGAAAAAGCAGGCTCTTTCCTTTCCTACACTGAACTAAAAAGCTATTGTTAAAAAAAAAAAGGGCTCAATCAGCTTGGCACACACACTGGTCACACATTCAGACCATCACAGTTAAGACTTTCCATGGAGTCATATTAACATTCATTAGTATTTTCATGACTGCGTAGGAGTTTAATCTGAGGGAAATGGCTTTAATGATTAAGGATTTTATAGATTTATATTGATTCAGTCCTAATTTTGGCAACGAGAATCACGAAAGACACATTGAAGTAATGTGAACAATACAGGCAAAGTACTTATGTAAAGTAGGCCAGTGAGATACTTAAAGAATATTGAACATTATTTAAAATGTTCATTGTACGAAAAAAGAGAAAAAAGGATAAAAAGATCAAATCGTTGTTCTCTCTTTATATTACATCTAAACAAAAGCCTCTAAAGCAGACATAAACATAGAAAATGAAGTCAATCCATTAAAAATTAATACCAATTTCCCTAACTTCCTGGCATCCCAACCCCAAAGTTTTCTAAGATATACTGTGACTTGATGTAATCAATCGACTTTATTCTTAATCTGAAGGAAGAAAGTTTAATCGATATAACTTTACAGAGTACTTCAGTTACATAGGATTATGGATATAAAATTTCTAGCAGCTGAAATTTAATTTTAAGTATAAAACTTTGCATCGTTGAGTTACTTTCTAGGACTCTGGGAAAATGATTCTGGGTTTTGTCAATATAGTGTACTGATCATAGGTCTCAATGTTTTCTTCTTTTTATTAAATTTTTTTTAAAATTTAAATTCAAGTTAGTAAGTATATAGTGTAGTGTCTGGTTTCAGGAGTAGAATTTAGTGGTTCATCACTTACATATAACACCCAGTGCTCATCCCAAGTGTGCTCCTTAATGCCCATTACTCATTTACTGCATTCCCCCATCTTCTTACCTTCCAGCAACCCTAGTTTGCTCTATGTAATTAAGAGTCTCTTATGGTTTGCCTTTGTCTGTTTTTAATCTTACTTTATTTTTTCTTCCTCTCCCCTGTGTTCATCTATTTTGTTTCTTAAATTCCACATGAGTGAAATCATATATTTGTCTTTCTCTGACCATCTTATTTCATTTAGCAAATGGCAAGATTTCATTCCCTTTGATGGCTGAGTAATAGTCCACTGTATATTTATACCACATCTTCTTTATCCATTCATCAGTTGATGGACATTTGGGCTCCTTCCATAATTTGCATGTTGTTGATAATGCTGCTATAAACATTGGGGTTCAGGTGCCCCTTCGAATCAGCATTTTTAATCCTTTGGATAAATACCTAGTAGTGAAATTGCTGGGTCACAGGGTGATTAATTCTATTTTCAACTTTTTGAGAAACCTCCATACTGTTCTCCAGAGTGGCTGCACAAGTTTGCATTCCCACCAACAGTACAAGAGGGTTCCCCTTACTCAGCATCCTTGCCAACATCTGTTGTTTCTTGTGTTGTTTATTTCAGCTATTTTGAGAGGTGTGAGGTGGTATTTCATTGGGGTTTTGATTTGTATTTCCCTGACGATGAGTGATGCTGAGCATTTTTTCATGTGTCTATTAGCCATCTGGATATCTTCTTTGGGAAAGTGTCTATCCATGTCTTCTGCACATTTCTTAACTGGGTTGTTTTTTGGGTGTTGAGTTTAATAAGTTCTTTATAGATTCTGAATATTAGCCTTTTATCCAATATGTTGTTTGCAAGTATATTCTCCTATTCCATTGGTTGCCTTTTAGTTTTCTTGACTGTTTCCTTTGCTGTGTAAAAGCTTTTTATCTTGGTGAGGTCCTAATAGTTCGTTTTGCTTGTGTTTCCCTTGTCTCTGGAGATGTGTATAGTAAGAAGTTGCTATGGTCAAAATTGGAGGGGTGTTGCCTGTTTTTTCCTCTAGTATTTTGATGGTTTCCTGTCTTACATATAGGTCTTTTATCCATTTTGAATTTATTTTTGTGTATGGTGTAAGAAAGTGATCCAGTTTCATTCTTCTGCATGTGGCTGTCCAGTTTTTCCAACACAGTTCGTTGAAGAGACTGTCCTTTTTCCAGGGATATTCTCTGCTGCTCTGTAGAAGATTAGTTGCCCATAGAGTTGAGGGTTCATTTCTGGGTTCTCCCTTCTGTTCCATTGATCTATGTGTCTGTTTTTGTGCCAGTACCATACTGTCTTGATGATGACAGCTTTATAATATAGCTTAAAGTCTGGAATTGTGATGCCTCCAGATTTGGTTTTCTTTTTTGATATTCCTTTGGTTATTCAGTATCTTTCCTGGTTCCATACAAATTTTAGGATTGTTTGTTCTAGTTCTTGAAAAATGCTGGTGTTAACTTGATTGGGATTGCATTGAAAGTATAGTTTACTTTGGGTAGTATAAGCATTTTAACTATATTTGTTCTTCCAACCTATGAGCATGGAATGTTTTTTCATTTCTTTGTGCCTTCTTCAATTCCTTTCATAAGTGTTCTGTAGTTTTCAGGATACAAATCTTTTTTCTCTTTGGTTAGGTTTATTCTTAGGTAACTTATGGTTTTTGGTGCAATTGTAAATGGGATCGATCCCTTGATTTCTTCTGCTGCTTCATTATCAGTGTATAGCAGTGCAACAGATTTACGATGCATTGCTTTTATACCTTTTGATTTTGCTTAATTAATGTATCAGGTCTAGTGATTTTTTGGTAGAGTCTTTGGGTTTTCTATATAGAGTGTCATGTTATCTGTGAAGAGTGGAAGTTTGACTTCTTCCTTGCCAATTTGGATGCCTTTTATTTCTTTTTGTTGTTTGATTGCTGAAGCTAGGACTTCTAGTACTATGTTAAATAGTATAAAGGGGAGAGTGGACATCCTTATCTTGTTCCTGACTGCAGAGGAAAAGCTATCAGTTTTTCCCTATTGAGGATGATATTAGCTCTGGGACTTTTGTATATGGCTTTTATGACATTGAGTTATGTTCCATATATACCTACTTTGTTGAAGGTCTTTTTTTTTTATCAAGAATTGATGCTGTATTTTGTCATGATTTTTCTGCACCACATTGATATGGTTCTTCTCTTTTCTTTTATTAATGTAGTGTATCACATTGATTAATTTGCGGATATTGAACCACCCCTATAGCCCAAGTATAAATCCCACTTGATTGTGGTGAATAACTCTTTTAGTGTACTGTTGGATTTGATTTGCTAGTATCTTATTGAGAATTACTGCATTCATGTTCATCAGGGATATTGGTCTGTAACTCCCCTTTTTAGTAGGTCTTAGTCTACTTTTGGAATGAAGGTAATGCTGGATTCATAGGATGAGTTTGAAAGGTTTCTTTCATTCTATTTTTTGCAACAGCTTCAGAAAAATAGGTAGTAATTCTTCTTTAAATGTTTGGTAGAATTCCCCTGGGAGGCCATCCAGCCTTGGACACTTGTTTGTTGGGAGATTTTTTGATTACTGATTCAGTTTTTTTTTGCTGGTTACAGGTCAGCTCAAATTTTCTATTTATTCTTATTTCAATTTTGGTAGTTTATATGTCTTAAGGAATTTATTCATTTCTTCCAGGTTGCCTAATTTGTTGACATATAACTGCTCATAATACTTTGTTATAATTGTTTTTATTTATGTGGTACTTGTGAGCTCTCCTCTTTCATATGTGATTTTATTTACTTGGGTCCTTTTTCTTTTCTTATTGATATATCATTCCAGGTGTTTATCAATTTAGTCAATTCTTTCAAATGACAAGCCTCTACTTTTGTTCATATGTTCTATTGGTTTTTCAAAGAGATTTATTTATTTATTTGAGAGCGAAAGAGAGAGAATATGAGTGAGGGGAGGGGCAGAAGGAGAGGGAAAGGAACCCTTAAGCAAATTCCGCACTGATCATGGAGCCTGACATGGGGCTTGATCCCAGGACCCTGGTATCATGACCTGAGCCAAAATCAAGAGTCAGATGCTCAAATGACTGAGCTACCTAGGTACCCCCTGTTCCACTCTATTTTTTTTTAAATTATTTCTATATCATCTACTTCTGCTCTGATCTTAATTATTTCCCTTTTCTGCTGATTTTAGGCTTTATGTGCTGTTTTGTTTTTCTAGTTCCTTTAGGTGTAAGGTTAATTTGTATACTGGGGAGTTGTTGTTTTTTTTTTTTTTTTTTTTTTTTTTTTTTTTGGAGGCCTGTTTGGCTGTGTACTTCCCTTTTTTTACCACCTTTTATTCATCCAAGAGGTTTTGGACTGTCGTGTTTTCATTTTCATTTGCTCCCATGTATTTTTTACTAAAGAACATTCATTCTTTAGAGGATGTTCTTTAACTGCCATGTATTTATGGTCTTTACAAATTTTTTCTTTAGGTTGACTTCTAATTTCAGAGCATTGTGGTCTGAAAATATGCATGGTATGATCTTAATCTTTTTGTACTGGATGAAGCCTGATTTGTGACCAGTATGTGATCTATTCTGAAGAATGTTCCATGTGAGCTTGAAAAGAATGTGCATTCTGCTGCTTTAGGATGAAATGCTCTGAATACATCTGTTATGTATGTATAATAAGTCCATCTGGTCCAGTGTGTCATTCAAAGCCATTGTTTCCTTGTTGATCTTCTCCTTAGATGATTGATCTGTCCATCAATGTGAGTAGGGTGTTAAAATCCTCTACTAATATTACTAATCCTCTACTAATATTGTATTTTTAGTGATGTGTTTCTTTAATTTTGTTATTAATTAATTTATGTGTTTGGCTGTTCCCAAGTTAGGGGCACTAATATTTATACTTCTTAAATCTTCTTGTTGGATAGACCCCTCTAATATGATAGAGTGCCCTTTTTCATCTCTTATTACAGTCTTATTACAGTCTTTAGTTAAAAATCTAGTTTGTCTGATGTAAGTATGGCTACTCTAGCTTTCCTTTGATGTCCATTAGCAGGATAGATTGTTCTCCATCCCCTCACTTTCAATCTGGAGGTGTATTTGGTTCTAAAATGAGTCTCTTACAAACAGCATTTTTAAAAAATCCGTTCTTATACCCTATGTCTTTTGATTGGAGCATTTATTCCATTTGCATTCAGAGTAATTATTGATAGATATGAATTTGATGCCATTGTATCACCTGTAAACTTGTTGTTCCTATAGATTATGTATGTTCCTTTGTAGTCTTTGGTGCTTTTAGTCTCTCTTTCCACTCAAAACTTCCCTTTTAATATTTCTTGCAGAGCTGGTTTAACTCCTTTATTTTTGTTTGTATTGGAAACCCTTTATCTCTCCTCCTATACTAAGTGATGACTTGGCTGGATATATTCTTGGCTGAATATTTTTCCCATCCAGCACTTTGAATCTATCATGCCACTTTCTTCTAGCCTGCCACATTACTGTGGACAGGTCTGTTGCTAACCTTATGTGACTACCCTTGTAGAGTAAGGATCTTTTGTCTCTAGCTGCTTTCAGAATTTTCTCTTTATTTTTGTATTTTGCAAGTTTCACTATGATATGTCTTAGTGTTGATCTATTTTGTTGATTTTGAGGGGAATTCTCTGTGCCTCTTGGACTTGAATGCTTGTTTCCTTCCCCAGATTAGGGAAGTTCTCAGGTATAATTTGTTTAAATAAACTTTCTCCTCCTTTTTACCACTCTTCTGGAACTCCCATAACACAAATATTATTGAGCTTTGTGGAATCACTGAGTTCCTTAAGTGTATTTTTGTGATCTAATAGTTTTCTTTTCCTTCCCTTTTCAGATTCATTATTTTCCATAATGTTATCTTCTGTATCACCTACGTGAGCCTCTGCTCTTATTCCATCCTCGTTGTTAGTCCATCCAGTCAGTTTTGCTTCTCAGTTACAGCATTTTTTATTTTGGCCTTACTAGATTTTAGGTCCCTTATAAACCCTGTAGCCAGGGTTTCTCTGGTGTCTCTCATGCTTCTTTCAAGCCCATCTAGCATTCTTATGGCTGTTGTTCTAAATTCTTCCCCAGATATATTGCTTATATCTGTTTTGAGCAAATTCCAGGCTGTGATTTCTTCTTGATCTTTTTTTTTGGGGGGAGAATTCTTCAGTCTTATCATTTTGTCTAGGTTTCTGTCTTTGGTATGTTATGAAAGCTTGTTATGTTTTCTGCTCCTGAGAGTAATACTATATTAAGAAGGGGTCATACACTGTCCAGGGCCTGGAACTTCAGGAAGTGTCTCCGGTGTATGCTGTGTGCACTTTGCTGTTGTGTTTTGGCTACTCTTTCTCACAGGTCAGTCTTCTGCAGAGTTCCTCCTTGCTTGTAGTGGGGAGTGTTTGGATCTTTAACTGTATGTGTTTTGATTTGTTAAGATAAGATTGATTTTTTTTTAAAGCCTGATCTAAGAAAAGAGAAAAGGAAAAGGAAGAGGAGCAAAAAAGGAAATAAACAGGTGAACAAAAAACTATAAGACTGATTCCAAAGAAAAAGAAGGAAAGAAAAAAGAAAAGAAAAGACAAAAGAAACGTATACAGAAAGGAAATACAAACCAAGAAATGAACAAAAACTAATATGCCTGATTCCAAAGAAAAAAGAAATAAAGAAATAAAATAAAATAAAATAAAAATAAAAAATAATAATAAGAAAATGGAGAGCCTAGTCCTTTTTCCATCAGAACTGAAGCTGATGTTTGGAGCATTCTATGATCAGTAGACTTGGTGCATGTGGAGGGCCTGTGTTGGTCTTCTGAGGGAGAGGTCCGTTGTGCTGGCTCACAGTCAGATCTAGTAAAGAGACCCCCTGCCAGCACAGGGTGCGGGGTTTGGTGTAAGCAATTACAGCCTCCACTGGAGGTGCTGTATTTTTCTCTGAAGTCCAACTGTACTGGTGTGTAGGGGCTGGAAGATGGAATCACCCTGCTCTCTTGTACTCAGGGAGGGGAACTCATAGCCATGCTCTTCAGAGGACTCTCAGAGAAAAGTGAATAATCTCTCCTCCTGTGTCCTTGGCTTTCATCAGATCCCTGCCCTCAACCTTGTTTGTGTTTGGACTATCATCATGCCTGGCACCGTAGTTCTCCTGTGTCTTATCTCTGGATGGCAGGTGGGATTCAGAACTCCAAATCTTTAAAGGACCAGGCAAGTGTGACCCCCTCCTCTGTCTCAGAGGAAATCCTCCCAGTGGTGCCCCTAGTGCTGCTTTGTCCCAGAAAAACTGTTGCATGGATGCACAGGTGCCTGGATTCAATGGTGAGGCACAGTGAGAACTTGCAACCAGGTTATCTGCCCTCTGAGTGAGCCTCTGTCCCCTGTTGTTGAATGGCCTCTCAGTGGCACCAGATAGGCCTTTCATTCTTGGAGAGGCAATACACCCTCTTCCAAATGTACTCAGGGAAGGTGCATGTTCTCTTCCATTCAATCTAAGGGATCCTTATATGATGGTGCCTTGTGTGAACCCTACATGCTGCTCTCTTTCCCACTCTCCATCTCTCCCTGACCTCTCCACAAAAAGGGCTCTCTCCCCTCCATGGCAATGCAGGTTTTCTCTCCCAAAATTCACATCTCCAAACCTCATATCTGTCATGTTCTCTCCCTCCAATCGTGCAGATTGTTTTCTTAATCCTCAGATCAATTTGTTAGTTGTTAAAAATGATTTGATGTTGATCTAGCCATCTTCAAGGGACACAGCAAGCTAGGGTCCCCCTCCTACTCTGCCATCTTAACTCCTCCATAATCAATTAACTTTTAAATATTTTATCTCCTGAGGATTAATCTCAGCTACTAGAAACATTTAATTTATAAAGTCTCTGTGATTTTGATAATTCTGTTTATTGTTCACCAATTGAAAATAGAGTTGAAAAGTCAATCAATGTAAAGCCTCTAGTACTATAAGACATGTCTCTCATATGCAAGTATACAAATGCTGTATTAATTTGAAATAATTTAGTAACATAATCTTATTGCCTTATCAAATGATTAAAATTATTATGATATCACATCGAGTTATCAGTGGTATTAAGTATGTTTTGAGCTTCCAGGGACAGACAGGAGCTTGAAGAAGTGTGTAAATACTCATTTGTTATAATATGGGAAGATTGTGTATGTGTCTAAGCACATATGGTGGCCTAGGAGCACCAAGCTCTGTGCAGCTGAAAATATGTATAACTTCTGAGTCCCCCAAAACTTAGCTACTGATAGCCTATGTTGATTGATAGCCTTACCAATAACATAAACAGTCGACTTTATGTTATATGTATTATATACTTTATTCTTACAATGAAGCAAGCAAGAGAAGAGAAAACATTATCAATAAATTCATAAGGAAGAGAAAATACATTTATAGTACTGTACTGTATTTATTTTGAAAAAATGGCATATAAGTGGACCAGTGCAGTTCAAACCCATCTTATAGAAGGCTTAACTATAAAACTAATTTTCAAATTTTTCTGTGTTATTTTACTGTCATCGGTTATTCTTTCCTTCTTAAATAGCAAAAATAGCAAAAATCTGACTACTTACAATCCTAGTTACTGAAGAAAATTCAGGGTGCTTTTAAATGCATGTCATTACAAGGGTGGGTTCCTTCCAAATATGAGTTACAGTCATAAATAATAAAACAAGATCTCCTATTTACTAGGACTAAAATTTTATGATCATGTAAAATTTTGCTTTCATTTTTGGTTTAACAAATATGAATCTGTCTGAAAGGATAGATTCAAGTGGCAAAAATTAAGAGGTCCAAAAATATCGAATAATGGAAAAGCTACGTATGAACAGGATCTTTTCCTGAATACTTGGTGTGTAAATTGGTACAAGCAATTTGGGGAAGTATTTGGCATTATGTAGTAAGATGGAAGGTGCACATATCCTATGAGAAATTATGTTACTTGGAAAAACTCTGGAATGAGTTTACCAAGGGATATGCTAGGAAAGTTTATAGTAAAATTTCTGTAACAGAATACCAATGGGAAATGACCCCAAAATCTTTTGGCTGAAAAATATATAAATAAATAAGTTGAAGTCTGTTTATAGAATGATATGTAACATAGGTGAAAACAAATTGACAGGAACATGAATAAATATGATTAAATCTCAAAACTTAATATTGACCAAAGAAAGCAAGTCTTAGGAAAATGCATAGCATTATTTTATTTATATAAAGGGAAAAATACTAGACAAAAAAGACTGAGTATTTCTTGGATACACATACATATTTGGTAAAAGCGTACAGAAATGCAAGAGAACAATCAGCCTACAATTCAAGGGTAATAGTTATGTCTGAGGGAAATATGAAGAAAGAAGAGAACACAAACACATTCAAAGGTAATGATAATGTTTAATTGTTTAAGGTAGGTGATAGGCTTATGAATGTTATTTCTTATTCCTTAAACTACAGATTATATGTATACATCCTCTTGTATGTTTGATATATTTTATTTTATTTATTTATTTTTAAAGATTTTATTTGTTTATTTGAAAGAGAGAGTGAGTGAGCAAAAGAGCATGAGAAGGGGGAGGGGAAGAGGGAGAAGGGAACTCCCTCAGGGCTGGATCCCAGGACCCGGGTCATAACCAAGTCAAAGGCAGGCTCTTACCCGACTGAGCCAGTGAAGCACTCCTGTTAGATATATTTTAAAATGAGAAATAAAATACATTGACAAATTATACTTTTAAAGTTCAACTCAAATATCTCATATCACGTCATCAATTCTGCTTGCATAATCTTTAAGCTGCATACTATTCTGTAAATGTTTAATAATCTAGCAACTTTTCCTTTAATTGATATTTGCCATAACCTGCTTCTTGTTCTTATTTGACAGATCATGGTAGACTATAGAAAGTGGTCATGCTGGGATTAGAAGCAAGGCAGTCAGAATTTCTTACCCTCTATATATAATGCCTTCAAAATGTTTTCCTGATTTTTTGAAGTGGCTCTCAATACTCATTTTATACAGAAAAAAATACATTGACTGTGCCATGTGTGCAGTAAAGATGATTGAAAACAATGTTGCATAGTATGCAAAATTGATTGATGTATAATGGTGTATACCTTTGACTTTTTTTCTGAAGTTTGATAATATTCTGAGTTTCTATAAAAATAAACGTGCTCAAACAAATCAATTGGTTGTTATTTTCACTTCTACTTATTTACATGAATTGTTTCCTCAGTTTAGAGATGTGGGACACATGTATTTTGATTCCTTGCTGTCATAAACTACTCAACGTATTTTAACTGACAATTCTAAAAGCATCCCATTTTTTAAATACCTGTGGAACATAACATTCTAAATATTTACTGAATGAAGTGTAATTTGTGAAACTGTTACATCCCAGATCTCAAGAAATAACTCTGTTGATGAAACCTACGGTGGTGTCCAGTCTACTAGAGAATGAAGGTAGACGAATTGGGGGGGGGTAGGGGAGGTGAGAGAGAAAGACAGAGAAACCCTTTCAGACAGGGGGATGCAGACAGTGAGGCAGGTTGACTCAGATCCCATGAGAGGGCAAACAAACCTGATTGAAGACCTTCCTCCATACGGGTCCTTGGAATCCTTGCAATGTATTTTGCAGTTCAACTCATTTGCCTTTAGGACTTCAGCAGACAAAATATGTACTAAATAATTTTTTGAAAAATTATTTGAAGTAACTAGTATCACTCAAAATACTGTTAGGAGCATGTCGCTGTCACAGCTGTCCCCTCTGAGGAGAGACAGAATAACTGGGGCACATTCAACTCTGAAAGAACGCTTTACTAAAAAAGATCTAAATTCTCTTTTTGATGTATAAGAAGAGGAATTTGCAGATTCTTTTAGCAGTTACTTGCTTATCTACTTTGGAAACTACAGTCTTTTTTTTTTTTTAATAACTTTTTTTTTTTTTTTTAACTGAGGACTTGATACATTCCAGCACCATTCTGAGCATGTGGTGTGCATTTGGTTATTGTGTCTACAAGCAACCCTTTGATGTAGCTGTTAGTAACCTCATTACGTAAAGAAAGCAGGGTCATTGAGTAACTTGCAGGTCCTTACACAGCCAGAGTTTGGATTCGAGCACAGGTCTGCTGGACTCCAACATTTGTGTTCTTCTTCCATTGTACTAGTCTCATTAGTCTCTCAGAAATTTTTTATGTTCTGATTTTCTATGCTGAAGTTAATCTTTTTGCTAAATCAAATTTTTGGGAAGTCTAATTAATTAATTGAAAACAGAATTCCCATAACTATGCTGTTTTCTTTCTCCATGCTATCTAATTTGTAATTGCTGATATTCTCTCCCATGTCATCCCATCAACACTCCCTATGCTGATCTGCTTGGTTATCACTTAGTCTTTTGATTCCTTGGTAATCTGATTTTCAACGTCACCATTTTATACTGAAGAAATGCTATGTGATGTAAGAAGAACTAAGATGAGTCACTTACCTCAGCATAAAAATGATGATCCTGCCTTATTTCCTAATAATATTAAGAAAATTCCTTGTCATTGAAAACCATGCTCATGTAAAGTCATCAATTAACTTCCAGGGAGGAATCCATTTCTCATTTTATTCAGTTTACTGAACCTGTTTTCTGGAATTGACTTCACTGACTTTTTTTTTTTTTTTACTTAAAAAAAAAAGATGTATCTATTTATTTATCAGAGGAAGAGAGAGAGGGAGAGAGAGCATGAACAGGGGGAGAAGCAGGCAGAGGGAGAAGTAGGCTCACTGCTGAGCAAGGATCCCTATGCAGGACTGGATCTCAGGACCCTGAGATCATGACCTGAACTGACCACAGCTGCTTAACCCACTGAGCCACCCAGGCATCCCTATGTTTTGACTTTTATATTTTGTTCTCTGATATCCTGTTCTCTCCTTCTGGAATGTTCCTTCTTCATCAATTCCAATCCAATTTACTTTTCATTAGATTCTAAGTTTTTCCTGATTTCTCCCAGGAGAAATTATTCTTTGTGCTTCTACTATTACCATTTTTTCTGAGATCATTTATTGTGTTTGCATCTGTGGTGGTTTCTCTCATTGGAAAGGAAGCCTCAAATTATCAGGAGTTATTTCAGAACCATATTTGTTCTTCAACCAAGTCTAGCACAATGAATAGCACATGTGGGTTTTCAAGAAATATTTGTTAAATTTAATCAGGTTTTATTATAGTATTTTGCCAATAATTAGAAACTTGACCAATATAAAATATTTGCTGGGAAAATAAAGAGACTGGACATTATTAATTTGAGTAGCTATTATCCATGTAAGTGTGTTTTTGTCTCTTTAGCTCATGGCCATGAAAATGATACAGGAGGTAATCAAATAGTAATTTAGTTTTATTTCCCATCATTAAAAAACCTATACATGTCTTCAATGAATCAAAATATTCAAAATAATACTCTTAGAGTGAAATCCATCACATGTAATGTTTTACACTGTCTTGGAAAAAAAATGCTCTTTGGAGCCATTTAAAATCAAGATAAAATTATGTAAAATGTAAATGATAAAATTTCAAGGATTTTCTTTCTGCCACATGTATAGCATTTTCTGGGAAGATGTTATTGATTTGCAAAATAAAAACAATAACATTAAATGCAGTATGCTCTAAATTCGTGGTTTAGAGGATTTGGAGATCTGGGGATGAGGTTTCTCTATAGGAGCCTTGAAGTGAGTGTTGATGTTTCAATTAGTGCCAATTCACAGCCTACGAGAGCTGTGGAGAGCTACCATCTGGTGGCCTACTACACACAGAGAAGAGATGAATGTCTCGTGGATATAACTAACTTCCTGACAGATAATTTCTCTGTGAATAAATCCTCAGAGCAATTCAAGTGTATATTTATTTCAGCTTTTTATTGGAATAGATGAGACAGGTGAACAAATATCCATTAAGGAGTTACTGCCTTTTATGGAACTTATGGTGACAAGAAGGCAATATAAAGCTCTCAATCATTCACAGAAGAATTGTGCAGCATGGTTTTAAGACATCGAATAGCACACTTGGACAGAATAAATGTCTGTTGTTCTCTTAGATTAATATTCCAAATATTAAATTTGAAGCCCAAACTCATATGGATTTATTTTAAAGTTCAGCTATAAAGCTTCCCAAAGTTATAACCCAGCCAACCAGGAAGGCTTTGAGTTAAGAATTTTGTGGTTCACGATACTTGAGGATGAATATGGAAATATGATATTAGACAGCTTGTTGTCAGTTTCTAAAAATGATTGCACCCGCAAAAATTTTATTTGGCCCACCAAATTTGCACTCTTCCATCTCATCTTTCCTAGCATTATATCTGCCTTGCTGTTTCACATCATGAGGCTAAAGTAAGAACATGCAAAAAAAGTGGAGTCCATCTCCTCAAAAATATCGATTTCTTCCAAAATTGAGTTATATGGGAAAGGAAATGAGAGAATGATTATATTTAATTAAGTTTTCTCAGACTAAATCCTGAATTTTATTAGGCTCCCTGAGTACTTAGGCTATCAGCATTTGGATTAGCATTTACTTTCCATTCCTCATTCATGCTACTGTTCAGTATAGGCTAGTGACAAAATGACGGTTTACTGAGTGTTTATTACATGGCTCATCTTCTGCAAAATCATGATATGCATTTATCATTTTATGTTAAAAATCTACCTTTGAGATAATTACTGTCCTCATTTGCTGATAAGGAAACTAGCTCAAAGTCACCAGCTAGGAAGCAGTTGAGCCAAGTTTCAGACTCAGTTCCATCTCTTATGCCTGTGCTCATTGACAGAGCGACATTTGTCTTAAATGCTTATATTTACAAACTCTTATTCTATACTGCCTATTTCCAAAGATATTGCATCATATCCAAACAGTAAATAAAGTGATAATAATTCAATCAGTAATGTTTAACATCTTCAGATGTTTATATGAAACCATAGAGAAAAAAAGTAGGACTTATTTTAGGAAAAATACACTCTTTCTTTAAAAAAGCACCTTATTGAGGTATGATTAATATACAAAAGACATACATAATTAATGTACCAACTTGATGAGTTTGGAGATAAGTATACACCTGTGAAACCATCATCACAATCTATACCATGAACATATCTATCATCTCCAAAAGTTTCTTCTCACCCTATTCATTATTACTATTATTATTATTATTACATAATAAAATATAACATAAGATATACCTTCTTAATAAACATTTTAAGTACATAAACAATGTTATTAACCATTGTTGGCGGGCTGTACAGTAGACCTCTAAGACTTACTCATATTTTATTATTGAAACTTTGTGCCCTTTTACTAATAGTGCTCTATTTCCTCCTCCTCCCATCCCTTGGCAACCACTATTCTACTCTCTGCTTCTATGAATTTGGCTATTTTACATTTCTCACAAAAGTAAAGCCTTTTAAATTCCTCATAAATAAAAAGTAAATTCTTCATAAATAAAAAGCCTTGACTGTGATGAAATTTTCACAGATGTGTACTTATCTCCAAACTCATCAGATTGTCTAAATTAAATATGTATGGATTTTAGTATATAAATCATACTTCAGTAAAATGACTAAAGAAAAGACAAATAAAGAACAATTTTAAAAAAGCTTAACAACAAAAGAAATAATCAGTAAAATTAAAAGATAACCTGCAGAATAGGAGAAAAATATTTCTAAATTTTGTATCTAATACAGGATTAATATCCAAAATATGTAAGAAACTCTTAAAACTCAATAACAAGGAAACAAATAATCCAATTAAAAATGAGCAAAGGAACCAAATCAACATTTCTTCAAAGAAGACAGTACAAATGACCAACACGTATATGAAAAGGTCTCCACCAACACTACTGATCAAGGAAATTTAAAACAAAGCCATAATGAGATATCATCTCACAGCTGTTAGTATGGCTATCATCAAATAGACAAAAGTAACAAGCGTTAAGAATGTGGAGCAAAGGGAACCCTTGCACACTTTTTATGAGAATGTAGATTGATGAAACCATTATGCACCACAGTATATATGGAGATTCCTCAAGAAATTAAAACTATAAAAGATGATATAATTCATTAATCCCACATCTGTGTATATATAGAGAGGAATTGCTATCAGATCTTCAAGGGCTCTCTGCACTCCCATATCTATTAAATCATTATTCACAAAAGCCAAGACATGAAAGCAGCCTAAACATCCATACACAAAAGAATGGATAAAGAAAAAATGGTATATACACACAATGGAATATTTTTCAGTCTTAGAAAAGAAGGAAATCCTACCATGCGTGATAATGTGGTTGAATCTGGAAAATAAAAATATTCTTACATTGAATAATCTTCCTTATTCGTTATATTTATTTATGCCTGTATATCACATTAGCCTAATATTAAATTTCTATAGAGCTATTTAAGTGCTTAAGTTATGATATAACACAAGCATTGATTGTTTTATTTATTCATTGGTTGTTGCTTTGAAATCTTTAATGATGCAAGAAATCCTGGAGGCTACATTACAAAAAGTGTTCTCTTTCAGCTGGGCTGTATTTACTGATAGCCTTATTCTTACTATGTCAGCAGTTATCTCTAAAGATTGTTACGCACCAGATTTATTTCAAATCTTCTTTATCTGAAGTAGTACTGTTCTCTGAAAGAATCTATAACTTGGGGCGCCTGGGTGGCTCAGTGGATTAAGTCTCTGCCTTCGGGTCAGGTCATGATCTCAGGGTCCTGGGATTGAGCCCCGCATCTAGCTCTCTCCTCCGCAGGGAGCCTGCTTCGCACTCTCTCTCTGCCTGCCTCTCTGACTACTTGTGATATCTCTCTTTCTGTCAAATAAATAAATAAAATCTTTAAAAAAATAAAAAAAAGAATCTATAACTTAAGCTTTCTAGGAACATATTTACTTCTACTAAATATTATCAAAGATTTTTCTAGTACAACAACGCGCTAATATAAACATCTGATATCTTTATTTTCATGTATGAAAAACTTGATTTAATACAAATATAGAAAATCTGAGTTTAATATAAGTCCTTAACAATGTTTATAAAAACTGATAGTAGTATTAGTTTGGACAGCACACACACTGAAACTAGAATGATATAGAGAAGAGTAGCATGAGAAGGACATGCAAATTTGCCAGTGTTCCATACTAAAACAAACAAAAACGGTAAATACAAAGGCTACAAAATTTCCTTAAAAACAACTTGATTGTTATAATGAGAAACAAATTGGATATGTGTATATGCTTAGCTAATATATATATTGGTCAAATACATATCCTTTAAGCTTAGCTGAGTTTATCTATAGCCTTATCCCAGTGATGTCTGTAGTCATCATGCAATCAGCCACTCCTGGTGAAACTCTGTTCCAAATCAACATCTTATTTCTCTATATTGCTACAGAGGACCAAGGTGATGCTAGAAAAAATATTAAGTGATATAGATCTAATGGAGACATTACTTCAAAATTCATCATGACCTAAGACACTACCACTCAATAACTTGCTAAATAAAAATCAGAGAACTTTCATGAACATAGTAATACTGAATCATTTATTTCCAGGCAATTTATATTTGATATTGCCCTTAAGCGATTTTCCATGTGTTATGACTCCTATACTTAATGCAGCATTTCAGCTTCGCCCTATTTCTTTCTGAGCTTGTGTGGAACCATTAGAAGCAGATTAGTAACTATTTATTTTGATGATAGGTGTTTTTCTGTGTGTAATAGAAAAAAGATTCAGAGTCCATGATGCTAGGAAATCATTCTGTAGCTGTGCTTTCTGTCTCAACCCTGAGGGAAGAAAAGCTATCGATGTTGATGGGAAAGGACTATTTGCACAGCACATCCATAAACTCAGTAGCTATTTTTCTTTTGTAACACTTTAAAGATTATTATTAGCAGTTAAATAATACTACTGATTATTTTTATGCCATATGTATTTCTTATGTTCAATTACTTAATGGATGGAGATTAATTTTGCTCAGTATTTTATTTTAACAGAGCTCTTGGTTAACAATGCACTATTATCTTGGTTTACCCTTGCTTACCTTTTTGTTATGATACAATGTAAACCCATGAACCGACACACACATCAAAAATTCAACCCTGGGGGTGCCTGGGTGGCTTAGTCATTAAGCGTCTGTTTTAGCTCAGGTCATGATCCCAGAGTTCTGGGATCGAGGCCTGCATCTAGCTCCCTGTTCAGCAGGAAGCCTGCTTCTCCTGCTCCCACTCCCCCTGCTTGTATTCCCTCTCTCACTGTCTCTCTCTCTCTGTCAAATAAATACATTAAAAAAAAAAAATTCAACCCTGCTTGTAACATACATCTGTGGGTGTGCTCTTCCCCATCCCATTCTCCTACTTCCCCTCAATTTAGGATACCCACCATTTCAAACACAGTATGTTATAGTTGCTATACTATACTATGTTGTGCTTCACCATACTGTACTACACTACATTATAATATATACTAAGTATACTAAGTATCATTTTATCACACATATATGCTGTCCTATATAAAATATTGTGCTTTGGTTGACTAATGTGGAATCATATAACAGAGTGTAATAATAGTATAACATGACGTACCGTATTTTAAATAATAATTTATGTTGACAACTAGTTACCTTCTCTTAATAATTTAAAGATAACATTTCATGTCTTCTGGTTGCTGCTGTTGTTGAGAATTCCATGGTCCTTCCAACAGGCATTCCATTACAGGTAACATTTCCTTTTTTATTTCATGATATTGTCTTTATCTTTTTTTTTGGATTTGTGACAGTGTGTTTTGGCCTAGATTTTTTTCTATGAATTTTGTTTGGGATGCATTGAGTTTGTGGGTCTATATTTTTACTTCTGGAAAATTTATTCCTATCATGACTTTAAGTATTATCTATTTAGCTTTCTGCTAAGCCCTTGCTCCTGGAATTTCAACTAGGTATAAGTGAGATATTTTTATTCTTTCTTCTAGGTTTTTTATTCTCTCTTGTTTTCTATCTCCAGTCTTTCCTTATGGGTTTCAAAGTGTTTTTTTTTTTTTTTTTTACATATACTTTTCAGGTTCACAAATTTTCTTTCAAATTCACTTAATCTCTCATTTAACCTTCCACTGAATTTGTTTTTATTTCAATGATTATGTCTTTCATTTCTAGAAATTTAATTTTCAAATCTGCCCATCATTCTTTATGTCTTCTTGTTCTATACCTACTTTTTTTTTTAAGATTTTATTTATTTATTTGACTGAGATAGAGATCACAAGTAGGCAGAGAGGCAGGCAGAGAAAGAGAAGGGGAAGCAGGCTCCTTGCTGAGCAGATAGCCTGATGCAGGGTTCCATCCCAAGACCCTGAGATCATGACCTAAGCCGAAGGCAGAGGCTTAACCCACTGAGCCACCCAAGCGCCCTATACCTACCTTTTAACTGCATTTTTTCCATTGAATTTTCTACATAGCTCTCCTATCCTCTATATCTGGCAGTTCCTAGATCTGCAATCCTTGCTTTCAATCTTTGTATTTCTGTTATCATCAGAGGGTTGTTTCTGTTATCATCATCTTTGTTTCCGTTATCATCAGAGGGTTGGCTTCTAGTTTGTTTGGTAACCTTCACCTAAGATCTTAATCCCGAAGGTATTTGGATAAATTTGCCTCCAGATATAGTTTGTTTCTAATTCTGAGAGTGACTAATACAGATCTACAACCACTTCATTAGCCTACTAACTTAGAGGAGGTATCTCAGGGTCCGCTTCCTCACTCACTATTCTTTCTATATTCATATGACTAAGAACATCAAGGCTCTGTCCAGCCCATTAACTTGTTTGTTCCAATTCCTGGCTTCTCTGTATTAGACTCTTAGATTCTCCGCCTTACCTCCTACTCCAGCTTTCCACTGCTTCGTCTCCAGGCTACTGAAGCTCTGATTCTTGTCCTCTAAACCTGCCTAGATTTGTTTTTGTTTGTTTGTTTGTTTGGGGAAAATTGAGCCTGGAGATTCCACCTACCATTGGTGAAGAGAGCCGTGATGCAAAGAGTGAAGTCTCACTGGGGAGACATCACCACTCTGGTGAAATGTTAGTAAGTTTTTCAGTCTTCTCTTTAAACACATGTGCTATAGAGCTATGGATATAGAGATGATATATGATAGATGTTGGATAGAGAGAGAGAGAGAGAGAGAGATACAGAGATAGCTATAGATTTTTCACTGGCATTTTGCTTCATGTTTTCTTAAAGATGTGCCAATAACACTATTCTACACAGGGGAGTTATTTTACCTACTTCAGAAGAGTGTCATAGAGTGTAAAGGCTTTCATACTGTTTTCCTAACATTCAAAATCAATTTTCATTTCATAATGTTATATTTCTGTTTCCTAAAATTCTTCCTGTAATTGTAGATAATGATCACAGCCTCCTGAGTTTATATATTTACCAATTTCTTTCAATTTGATAATGTTCTCTTATGTTATATTAGCTTAAGCTTTATTAAGGATTTTGCAGAATTTTCAAACCATGTTTAACTACTTACAAAACTCTTAAAAAGAGACATGCAGTTGGAAAACCAAGTCTGTGTAAAAAAGCAATTGAAAACACTAGACAGTATACAGTAAAAATATAATTACTTTAAAAATAGACTCTGTAAACTAGGTCACTGAAAAACTGTCAGAATATTTTGGTTTTTGTTTGGCCTCTAATTTTTTAACAATATTATTTTCAAAGAAAAGGAAGTGAAACTACTGTCTATGAGTTAAAGGATTTAAAGAAGCATGCCATTATAGGAAAAGCTAATGATCTTCATATACCTAGATTAAAAAATATATGAGATGATAAATTAAATATATGCTTATTCAATTGCAGCACCTAGATGAAAGTACAAATGTGATATGTAAAACTATAAACAGTGCCTAATTAAATAATGACTCAGTGCCTGGAGAAAAAAAGACCTATGCAGTAACTATGTTTTTTTGTTCTTAGTAAAAATGCAAATGAAATCATTAATAGTTTATAAATGAACCTAGCTAAGAGACAGCTAATGCATATCCTTTTCTCAATTAAATAAAAGCATTAAGTGTTCCATGACATTCATTGAGGTAAACTCCAAAATCACCTTATATTTATGAAATATAAGATTTAAATATTTATCTTATTATTTTTCTCCCATGAAATCCTTCGCTATGCTGCTATGAATCTTGGCATTAAAGTTAGTTGGAACATCATTTTCTCTCATTATTCTATTCAATTTCCCTTCTCCTCTCTCTGTTTCTCTCTTTATGCATACATATGCATACGTACACATGCACATGCAGATGTTTGTATCAGAAGAGAGAGGATAAAAAACACAATAAAATCACATCAACCTATATGATTTGGGTCAGTCCCAGAATGAGTAACTATATTCTTGCCACTGAGAATCATTTATCGTGTTCAGAGTAAGGGTTTGGTATGGTACTTTTCACTTTAATATTTATAGAATTTGATTGCAGAAGACTCTTCTACTCAAGGACTTTATAGTGTAGTAGAGAAATGGAATGAACAAAAGCAAATGTGTTATGTGATCAACTCTCAGTGATTAGTTATTTTAAAATTGTGTGTCTTCTTCATGATGGAGTTTTGTTTATATCCAGATCATCTTCTTTCTGTACTCACAATTCTACTCAGTATCTTCTGCCTCCCTGCCCAAGGAACGCAAATAATTTTAATTCTAGCCAGAAAGAAAAATGTAATTAGGAAAGCAAATCCCCTGAAAAAACTGCATTCCCAAAACAAATATAAACTGCCCTTAACACTTTTAGATTATCAATGTGTGCTTCCCTTCATTACAATTAATAGTTGAAATTCTTATAAATAAGTTATTTGTATAAGGTTATATACAGCAAACAAAGAGTATAAGTTATAGAAATGAATAAATAATTATTCAAATATTCAAATATACTTTGAAATTCACATTGGTTAGTACAGTGTGATGTGAGGGTAGCAAGTAGCATGTCAAATTAGAGGAGAGTTTTCAGGAGGAAATAATTTTATTTCTTTATTTAAACTTTTTTACTTTTATTTTAAGTATAAAAGATTGTCATGCCATAAGAAGATGATACGTTGTTATGAAATCATGACTGAGCAAAGAATTTTGTGTGGGAGAAGGACTCATGTTCATAGAGGGGGGCAAGATGAGCCAAAGCAAAGTATGACAATAATAAGAATTTATATTTGTATAGTAATTTTCAGCTGGTGAAGAACTGTCACATCTGATATGTAAACTTTTTTGATTAAGAGGATAGATGTTATCACTCCAATTTTCAGTATGAGAAAACTCAGAAAACATTTGGACATCATAACCAAGACACCCAATTTGAAACTTACAGAATTAGATTAAATGGAACAAAATCATATAGTAGTGAATTTTATGCTTTTTATGGGGTGACTAAAACAGCTAGCTTGTTACTTAATACTTATCCATCCCTACCTCCTTACTAACAAAGTTTTGATTTTGTTGGATATGCAAGTGAACAGTTACAAAACTATGTTTCTTAGCATTATTTTTTGATAAATATATGATATAGTTCTGGCATGTGCCTAACTCCTTAAAAGGAAGCCAACTCAGCCAGATTGACCCTTTGACCTTTTGATCTTCCTGGAATATGTTGGAATACGGTTGTGATACTGAAGCTCTAACAGCCATCTGTCACTATAAAAGAGATGTACATGCTAAGGACAGATGAGCAGAGAGACAAAAAGAAACTGGGTCTTTGATAGTATCATGGAGCTGTTAAGCTTGACTGAAGTTCCTCATTATGGAATTTTCATTGTTTGAAGAAAAATACATACTTGTCTTGTTTATTAAGCCTCTATTACTTACTTGGATTTCCTGTTCAATATGGCTGAACTCGATATATTATCCTTTTCCAGTGCATATTATTCCATTTCTAGATGACCAAACAGAGGCACCTAGAGGTTAAATGATGTCAAAGATCATGTAGTGAGTAGATTTCATAGTGGAAGGAGGAACTCCAGTTTTTTTGTCCCTACCCCTGAGCTTTTTTCGCTGTAACACGGCGGGAGGGCTTATGGAGTGGTCAGATCTTTGAGGGCAGTAAGTTACCTTCATTTTACTTCTTTTAATGTATCTTTGTATCTTCTGAATGTTAGTATATGTGTCAGACATTGTTTTTGGTACTGGATTCCCAGAGAAGAAGTCTCTTGTCTGCATTAAGTTTACATTTTAGCGGGTGAATGAATATGCAAATGAATGTATGAGTAGCCACTTCTTTTCTTCCTTTTTTTCTGAACGACGGATCTACCAGAGATAATGATTGACTTCATTTTTCACATTTAGAAAAGCACATGAGTATGATTATCCCTTCCCTCCTCCATTTTACCAATGAGTAATTTGAGACCCAGTGACATTGAAATGTTATGTTCAAGGACATGCAATTCTGGAAGAAATCTTAACATTACATGACAAGTTGATCACCAAGGTCATGGAGCAAAGTCAATCCATCAGGATTCATGTAACAAATTACAGGATGCATCTACTAGGATAGCTGTAGTTGGAAGCAGAAGGGAAGCTGGGTTTCTACTCCTATACTGGGCATGTGGTAGTGGAAGAAATTTTGTATATTCTATTCAGGCTAATAAGAAACCAAAGCCAACAAGGAAATGATGGTTTCAGAATGTCTGTAAATTGAAGGGTCTATACTAAATTGTGCAGAAACAAAATGCTTTCTTTTACATCAGAGTATGAGATAACCACCTGCGTCCAAAGGACCAAGCAGAGTCTAAAACAGCAGGAGGATCCACAAAAAAGCAGCAGCTTTTGCAAGAGAGAACACCAAACATTTCTTTGAGATAGCAACTCAGTACACAGAGGATCGGCCCTGGGCAAAGTTTCTCCTTTAGAAGTCTTTGCAAAGTAACTGCTTTTTGCAGGATAGCTTTGGTTGATGCTGAGTACAAAGAAACTAACCGGAACTGGGATTTAAAAAAGTAGTTAGTCCATAATGCAATATGTTAACAATTTGGATCAAATCTGGTACTTCTTTGTTATGGGCCGAATAAGATTCACATCAAATACTTCTCAGCTGTTTGAAGAAAATCAATACAGTTTACAGTTATAGCAAAACTTAGTGTGGATTGAGACCAAGTACCTTACCGTACATTTTGTATGGAATATTAGCTGTTGTTCTCATTTTTATTTATTTTTTTAACTAGTCAGGAACCAAGTCAGGCTTAATGTATTTTATTGATTTTCTGTCATACCGTTTTGAATACATGTGATTGGTTGGTAGAATGGCATAAAAATATTTCAACAACTTCCAATTATTTTCTTCTCAAATGTACTCTATCAGTCCAGATTTCTAAGGTTTTTTTTTACACATTCTCTAAATTATGAAGAAAATGTAAAGCACAGCTCCATGTGGAAGGCTCCATGGGGAAACTTTTCCATGTGAGGAGAAATTTCCAGATTTACCACTTGTGTGATATGTTTGCACAGATAGATGATATTAAAGTTTAAGCAAGTTCCTCATTTTGACTCATAACATTTATTTATGTGTGTGTATCTTTTACATGATTACGGACAGAGTGAAAGAGAACAGTTTGAAGTATAAGAAGTTAATCCTGATATATCATTGTTCTTTATGGAAAAAATGAGATTTTCAGAATTATGAGAATTTGAAAGTTTTTCTGTGCATAGACTAGCTTCTGTTTTTTTTTTGTATGAATTTCCAGAAGGCATAATTAAAATTTTATTACATTCATATTATATAAATATGGGAAATGATTATTTTTATATGAAGTCTGATATCAGATATAAAATTTAAGCTTATATTAGGGCATACAATGTCAGATTACATTTTGAAAGCCAAGCAGTTCTGCATAAAATGTGAAATTTACTTTCAAGAAAGATTTTATATCGCAGGTTTGTATTTTTGCATCTCTTTGAAATTATTGATCTCATGATAAATGTGAAACTTTCATATTTAATACATTCTGTGTCACAGATGTCAACTCCTTGAGAAATAAATATATGAGGTATACAAGCTATAACATATATACATAATAACACGTATATGATGTATATACGAATATATATATGCTAATTTTAGTAACTATCTTTTTTAAAAAAATTTATTTATTTATTTGACAGGCAGAGAAGCAGGCAGAGAGAGAGGAGGAAGCAGGCTCCCTGCAGAGCAGAGAGCCCGATGCGGGGCTTGATCCCAGGACCCTGAGATCATGACCTGAGCCAAAAGCAGAGGCTTTAACCCGCTGAGCCACCCAGGCACCCCATTAGTAAGTATCTTAATCTAGATAGTATTTCCTTATGTTGGCAAACCCAGGGAAGGTGGGTGGGTGTGGTCTATCCTTGAGAGAGACATTATCTTCAGATAATTAAAAATAATAAAACCAACTCAAAACTGATATTTTTGTCACCATAGGTAGACATTTCTAAATAATGTCACTAATAAAATTCTCCTCCCTGAAAATATCTTTGGTCTAAGTAATAAAAGTGCTAGAGTTACTGATGAATTTCAAGTAATTAAAATTGTAAGTATGTTTCAAATTAGTAAAATTTATTATTCAGGCTCTAAGTACCCACTGCCTCATTTCCTGTGTTCTGTCTGCTTTGTATCTAACTAGTTATGGAACATCGACACATTTTTAATCTACAAAAGAATAAACAAAATTTTCATGCAAAACATTTTTGTGTGGCCTTTTCTATCAAAGAATGGGTTTCTTCCAAACTCAATTCCATTTGCTGTAACATGCAAAGGTTAGTTCTTTACTCTTTTTGATTCTAGCTTGCCATAAAAAAGACTCATCAATGTGCTTTGCTCAAAACCAGATAAATTATTTACTTTAGATTCCACCATTTAGCACACAGAAGAAATAGAGACAGTTTTGGCATTTGCAGAATAGAGATGAATTCCCAACTCATGTGAGCTGCACTTCTGCCCTGCTATTTTGGTTATAAATAATATTTCCACTCCACTATATAGCAATTTAAAGAGATTTCATGTTCATAAAAGCAGATTTCAGGACTCTGTGCTTTTGAGAGTAAAGTCGGCCTTGAGAAAAATCATTTAGCTCCCTAATATTTAATCTTATTACCTGTAAAAAGAGGAACTTATTTCAGAATTCCTTCTAAGTATAGATACCGATGTTGAAGTATCTTGCACAAATCACGTTTTATATTCAGTTTTACAGCCTACCAAAACAGCCTAGGCAACAGTGATAACAACAAAAATGACATGAATTAAATATTTCCACCCTTTAGGTTAAATGCTGAATATGCATTTTTTCCCATTGATCTTGGCCTTGCCAAATTTTCTGAAGAAACGAAACCACCCTCCTCCGACTTGTTCAAGCCCTCAACCTTTTGATTCTTCTCTGTCGGTCACCCCTCTGTACAATCCTTTGATGCCTCCTATCCAAGCTCTCATCGGGACTAGAGCAGTAACCTTGTAGTGGTTTTCTGCTTTCAATCCCCCACCCCCTACAATCCATTTTGTGTAGAGCAGTGAGACTGAACTTTTAAAAATGTCAATTAGATCATGTTATTGACCTGTTTTAACCTTCCAGTGGCTTCAGAATTGCACTCAAATTCATTTTCCTTAGCTGCATTGACTGGAGTCACCCAACCAGAGCCTGCTCGTCCAACCATTTCTGTCACTTCCTATACCCCCACTGGAGCCAGAAACCAGTCCTCGTTCTACTTTTCATGAATTCCATGTTCGTTCTCACCTCAGGGGCTTGGCATTTGCTATTTCTTCTTGCTGAGAAAGCTCTGGCTTCAGGGCTTTGCACTGCTAGCTCTTTCTTGTTAAATGACACCTCCTCAAAGCCACCTGCTCATGAACACTTGGAGTAGTTTCACTAGGATTCATTTGTTGCTTTTACTACATTATATCTTTTTAGTTTCAAAACCACCTCTCAGGTGAGAGCCCTCCTCCTTAGGTAAATACCCTGGAGCAATTTGTCATTTGTGTACAGTCCCATGTTGTGTGATCATCTATAAGTGCGAGTTTGAAACAAACAACTGCATATATAATCCATTCTCGTGGAGGATTTCTCTCAGGGTCTGCTCTACTGTGTAAAGAGAAAAATCTGTCATATGCATATTTTATATAGGAGATTTTGTTAGGCAAAAATCTGGAAAATCAGGGTAACTCTCCTCCAGGAGTTCACATGATATATATTTGAATATACATACTTACACATGCATAAAAATACCAAATCATGAGTGTCTAGCATGATCAATTTTTATTGCGTCTACGTCTCCATGGACCAACACCCATATTAAGAAATAGCATTGTGGTGCCCGAGGAGCTGCCCTCTTTTCCACCTCCAGGGCCTATTACCTCTCTCCCTACTGCCAGGGTTAGTTTTTCCTGGCTTTCAACTTTTTATAAACAGAATTGTACTGCGTATACTCATTTGTTTACGGCTTTTTTCCTCCTCAGTGGTATGTTTTTTAATACTAGTCTATGTTGTGTATGGCTGCAGACTTGGGGAGATTGCTCTATAGTATTCACTAATTGAATAGAACACATGTATTTCATTTGGATCATTTCCGGGTTTGGGGGGTATTAAGAATAGGCTGCTCTGGACATTCCTGTACATGTCTTTTGGCAACCATGTTAGGAGTAGAATTGTTTCACCACAAACTGTGCATTTGTTTGCCTTAATTCAATACTGACAGTTTCAAAGTGACTGTCCCAATTTTACTCCCAACAGAAGTGTAGCCTTCTTGCAATATTATTTTTTTTTCACTTTTTAATGGAAATATGCAGGCACAGAATACACAGTCATTTAATTAAAGCCATCTTCTTCTAATTATGTTTGTTCTATTATATCAACTAAACAAGAACTTCAAAAAAAGTAGAATGTTTCCTCTCTGTAGTCATTTCCAAGGGAATGTTGGTTTCAAAATGAGATAGAACTCCAAATATGATAAATCAGCAGAATCTTGAGAGAGGCAGGCAACATGGCATAGGGAAATACCATATGGCCTAGAGCTAAAATGCTTACATTCCAATCTTGGCTTCTTCCTCTACTGGCTCTAGATTGTTCAAATCATTCAGTCTCTCTATTTTCTTAGATACTCATCTATAAAATGGGGATTAATGAAGAAAAATTTTATATAACTAAGTTTCTGTGAGACTGCAATAAAACCCCATGTAGGATTCTCTTTCTTTACTAAGAAGTAGAACAATCCCTACTTCAGTAAAAAAAAATGTGTAAAAAGAACAAAAAAATGACTTCTCTATTTGATAACGCTTGCGTATGCCTCTATAGTATTCTTTACTCACTGTGCCCCCACCCCACCACTGTCTCCTTTCAAAAACTCCTGAATTGCACTTGGATATCCATGTGATTCTTTAGAAATGGATTCTACTCATGCTCCCTTTTTTTTTTTTTTTAAAGATTTTATTTATTTATTTCACAGACAGAGTTCACAAGTAGGCAGAGAGGCAGGCAGAGAGAGAGAGAGAGAGGGGAGGAAGCAGGCTCCCCGCTGAGCAGAGAGCTGGATGTGAGGTTCGATCCCAGGACCCTGAGATCATGACCTGAGCTGAAGGCAGAGGCTTTAACCCACTGAGCCACCCAGGTGCCCCTACCCATGCTCTTTTGAATAGAGTTGCAATTCGTAGGCTTTGCCAACTCATGCTGTCATTTTCCCGGCCACAGGAATTATTTTAACAGTGAGCACTCCAATTACCTCACAGATCTCTTCCAAGACTCTGGGCAGCCTTTTCTTCATTTTCACTTTTTAGAACAGCTTTATTGAAATATAATTCCCATATCATATAATTTACCATTTAGGAAGTACAATTCAATTTTTTTTTTTAAAATGTATTTACAGAATTGTGCGACCATCACCACTACCTAATTTCACAGGACTATTTCAGCACCCCCACAGGATCCCATTAGTAGTCATTCCCCATTTTTCCCAGTCCCAGTCCCTCACAGACCAAGGCGATCACCAGGTTCATTCATTTTTGATTTTTTTTTTTTATAAATGAAAAGGTATAATATGTGGTCTTTTACTCAGCATAATGTTTTCAAAGTTTATCCTCCTTGTAGTTTGATTTTGGGCCTGAACAGTTGATGGATACTTTATCAATTACTGCCAAGGTATCTGAGAAAGCCTCTTGACTTTGGTAGGGTTGAAGATCTCCTAGAAGTCTCCTCTCTTACTAGATTATGTTAAACTGTTATAAGTCACCCCCTTGTCCCCACCTCTGCAGATAAAGTTTTTCCCTATGTCTAAAAATGTATTTCCTGAGCTGCTAGGGGTCTAAAACTATGCTAGGCTTACTTCTCCACTCTTCCCATACTCCTTGGATATTTATATAAATCTGAATTTTTGTAGCTTTTTCTTCATGTTGTCCGTTTAACTTTCATCACTGAGATTGGTTACAAAGATCAAAGACATTCAGCACTTTCCCCTACTCTAGCATCTGGCTTTCGGGAAAGATATTGATGTAGAGCAACATTGTTACTTGCAAACCACCGTCATCTTCATTAGAAGAGCTTCTTTCAATGATCAAAGCCAACCTTTTATTTCTTCCTGTTTCAAAGTCTGTTACTCCTTGTGGTAGGTCTCAAGGCAGACCAAAACTAAAGACAACTACGGGTGTTACTAAGGCTGAAATATTCTTTCTAAGATCTCTTATCCACTTAGTTTTTTCTGATTTTAATGATTCATTAATGAGATCTTCTCTCCTTCCTTCTCTTCTCCAACATCTATGTCAAGGAGAATCCTGCATTACAAATTCATGCATACATACATAGAAATGGCTGACAAAGGAAGGGAGGATTCTTTTTTTTTTATGTGCGACAGCCTGGAAGTGTTAGGATGAGTTACAAATTTATCACAGTGTTTGGTGATTATTGTAGACTCTGAACTATAAAATATTAACTTTACGGTCTCCAAACTCTTCCATTTCAACATTTCAAAGACTACATTAGCCTATGCTCCTTTCATCTTTTGCAATTTCCAAAAGCTAGAAACAAACCTGGCAGTGCCAGAATGCTTGTTGCTTAAGCTTGTGCAATAATTTGAGTTGCTTTTCTGACAGCAGCATCTGATACTCTTGCCTATACATCATACATTTTTTTTTTTTGCTGCTGTTCTTAGTCAAACTGTGTTGTCATTTAGCTCACAGTGATTTTATTAGCTTTCCATACTCACACTTACTACTTATGCAATGATCCCCAAAGTTTCAGTTTTGTAATATGAGCTCTCCCTCTACTCCACCCCTCAAAAAAACCCATAACAACAGGGGAGGAGAAAGTGAAAATAAACTACTAGACAGAATGAAAAGAAAAAAAAAACAATTATCTTTTAAATTAGATCAGTGTAGAAAATCACTTTAGGCAATGCCATATAAATCAATGTACCTTCTCTTCCATGATTTATACAGTTTTGGTATGGATTTGGGCAAGACTCGTTTGACAAAACACATATAAAGTATTTACTGTGGTCACGGCATGAATGGACAATAACAAATGAAGCAAAACATATGGCTTGTTTCTAAAAATGTTACATTTAAAAGTATGGACAGTTGCCTGTTGTTCTAACTCACTTTGCCAAGACTAAGAAAAGCCGAATTTAATAACAAAATTCATTGAAAAGTTTCAGCCCCTCAATACTAGAGTTAAGTTAAAAATCTCATTGTAATTAAAATTTTCTTTAGATGTTATTTTGTTGTTAATTTCATGACAGTAATAATTCCATTTCAGGGCATTTGAATTTTATATAAGAGATAATATTTGACTAAAAGGACAGGCAACATCTTTATTAAAAGTAAATACTATCCAAAACAAAACAGAAAGCTAAGGATTTCTCAAAGTTTGGGGAAATCTATTTAGAGTTAACACGGCATTCAACTGGGATCATTATTTGAAAGTCTCCAACCAATAACACAGTGGAACATGTAAGGACCTATTTAGCCAGAGTGACTCCATCTTGGTTAAAAGCTGTTTTGTTGTTTGTGCAGTAAAACTTAAACTGATGCTGACCCCCTCCCCCCAGAGAAACTTACTTAGAAGCAAGTCTGGGAAACTAGTAAAATATGGTCAGCTAGTTCTAATAACAGAGCCCAGAATACAAGGCCAGTTTAGCCAGTTCTTGATAACAGAGCCCAGAATACAAGGACGAGTCGGGCCAGGTGGAGACATCCAATCAGTAAGAAACACACATACTTTTTCCCTAACCACCAAAGAATGTAAACCCCAACGTTTGGGCACTAACCTTGAGCACCAATTCTGACCAGAGTAATAGGTTAGGTCAAACAGCTACTATAGGGTAAATTGCAATGCAATTAGCCACCTGCGTGTGACCTAACATGACTACAATCTCATTGGCCATGTATGTGTGGCCAGACTTTTGCTCTATAAAAGGTAGTCTGTAAGATGGGGAGGGGTCGCCCTCTTCGGAGGCGGCCCTGACCGGGTCAGTCAGTCAATTCTTGAGCCTGTAAGCTAGGGGTGATCTCTCTCTTCAGAGATGGCCCTGACAGGTCAGTCTGACTTCTAATGCTTAGCATAAAATAGAGCTTTAAATAACTTTCACTTTGTCTCAGTCTCGTTTCGTTTAATAATGGACCTAACAGAACACACACTTATAAATCAATGGTTTTAAATAAATTGTATCTGGGGAGTTTGGGAGGAACATGGTATTGGAGAGGAAATAAGATGATAAGGGAAAGCAAAGACTCAGGAGAATCCTGGTTTCTGAAAGTTGAAGCCTTGATGAAAGACTGTTAAAGCCACCTCTGATTTACCTTCAATACCCCTGCCCCTTTGTGCATCTGAGCAGTTTTCTGGTCCAATTCATAGCCCACTACCTAAGACACCTCATGAGATGTTCTAAACAAGATTAGGATTGAAGGTGACCTGTCACTTTTCTGGGAAAAGATTATTAAATGGAAACTCTGGATATGATGCTTTTTCTTCTGGCTGGAAAAATGGAAAGAAAATGAGAGTGATGGAAAGTTAAAGAATAAAGTATTTTTTAATGGCAAAAGATATATAACATTGATATACAACCACAAGTTTTTCTCAGTCACTGCACAGTTTCCCCACAGGGACTGAATTACCAATGCTACCACCCTCCCAGGTGAGGATTCTGACAGATGGAAAACCTTGCTCTTTCCCATTCTCTCATCATTGTCTTGCCTTTTTTTCTGTCCCTGAAGATGCAGCCATGTGTCTGACTGGTCTTCAAGGGAAAGGATATGTAAAAAACTACCTTTGTTATTCCTGACTATTTACTACTTACTATTTCCTGACTAGTAACCTGAAGGTTATTTTTTCAAGTATCCTAAGGTTTCTAGCAAGGCTAAACTATCTAGGTACACTTGAGACCCATTCCAGCTATTGAACACTGGTTGGGCACCACGCCAAGTAGCACTAACATGTTATTTAATCCAACCCTCAAAACAACCTCAAGTTGGTTTCTATTTTATCCCCATTGCATGGATTAGAAAACTGAGGTTTAGGGGCACCTGGGTGGCTCAGTGGGTTAAAGCCTCTGCCTCCGGCTCAGGTCATGATCTCAGGGTCCTGGGATCGAGCCCCGCATCGGGCTCTCTGCTCAGCAGGGAGTCTGCTTCCCTCTCTCTCTCTCTCTCTCTCTGCTTGCCTCTCTGCCTACTTGTGATCTCTGTCAAATAAATAAATAAAATCTTTAAAAAAAAAGAAAAAGAAAACTGAGGTTTAAAGGGATGGGTAATTTAACTGATTGAAGTCGTATAGTTAGGGAGCTATAATCCAAATTCAGGTTTATTTCCTGCTATTATTATCTGCTAACCACCCTGTCAGACCATGTATTATGTCTGGGCAAGAAACGTTTCCAATTCATATTTCTTTCTTTCTTTTTCTATTTCTTTCAGTGCTTTCTTTGATGTGAGTTTCTTTGTTCTACTTGCTTCCTGTAGAAATAACCATGGTGCCTACTCAGGTGAAGGTAAACTTACTGTCAAAATATTTTATCTTCATTATATAGAATAGCATTGTTTCTTTAAAGAAAAAAAAGTATTGTTAGATAATATTGCATAAATATGTAAAATTGGTAAATAAATAATACAATAATTAATTGTTTAAAGTTATTTTTATCATAGAACAATAGAACAGTGGCATAGGGTGGATGTGTACAAACAGTTTTGCTTTTTCCTACTCAACTCTATTAGGTGAAAGCTGAGATCCAAACATTTAAAAGTTACTTGAAGTCAAGATGCAAATAATCCATAGCAGAACCATGTCTCAATTCTTTTGATTCAGATTTTAATGATTTTTTGCAACTAATTTAATTTAACTAGATATTTAAAAATATTTTCTTCTTCTGAGCTCATCCTACAAAAGGGTAAAATATGAAAATATCTTCATAATGAGGTAAATAGTTGTGACCTAAAAGTTCTATTTAACCTCGTCATTTAAATCATTTATATTACATCACCCGGCAAACTTGTTTCATAAAGTGAAGGGATGCGAAAATACTTTCAAGTAAATGTAGACACTTTAATGGAAACTTTGTGAATGATGCTTAAAAAATACACACTATTTGAATAATTGACATGTTAGAATTTAACAATAAATCTTTACTCCTTTTCTAAATTCTTAACATGAATTAGAATGATTGTCTTTCTGCTATTTTAGAAAAAAAATGCTTTAGTTGTTGTTTTGGGTAAGTGCTTTAGTCCTAAAATAACAATTTACATTTCTAGCTCTAACATTTAAAAAACGATGTGTAAAATGGAAGATATTAAGAAAAAAATCAGTTTTGATAGTCTTTCTTTAATTAAATCCATTAAATAAATCTATTTATAAGAATGCTTAATCAACTGATTTCTCAAGACTTGAAAACTGCATCTTTAGGAGATATCCAGTTAGAACAAAAGAGAAAATCCTGCATGCCCTTTTGGTTGGACCTATATCAATACTTTAAAAGCTTTTGCTGCTTTGAAACACAGGATTGGTTTCCTGACAATGATTTATGTACTAATATTCCCAGAATATTGCCTCTTTTTCATAATCATAAAACTGTTCAAGTTTGGGTATTAGAGGTAAACATGACAATATAAAACATGCTGACCCTAAAAAGAAGTGTTTTTATCACATTCAACCACACCAGAGATAATAGCAAGTGTAAAAGTAAGAAAAGGAAGGAAAGAGAAAATCTCTCAGCCCATTAACTGCTTTTTTGGGGATGGGACCATGAAAACATTTTATATGTGTTTTTCTGGACTAAGGGGATTAAATGCACGGACACTTTAAGGATATTAATAATTGGATGCCTCACCTAAGCCAAGTAATGTGGCATCCTTCTTAACACTATTTTGTCAGTTTTCGTCTGAGAGGTTGAGACCAAGGCAGGGTGGGAGGACCCATGGAGATAGAGTCAGTAGTTTCTTATAACTAAGAAATTAGTTCTGTCTGAGAAATTGCATGTTTTTTTTTTCCCCCCAGAAAGACCTTGAATATAATGGAACCCACCTTTCTTGAAAGACCATTTAGTGGCCATCTGTTGTTATTGAAGAATGGACCATGGGGTTCTCATTAACCTCCACCCTGACCCTACATGATTTATCAGTATCTTTCTTCCAGCTACAGCCAATATTCTGCTCAAGGTGAGATTTGGTAAGCACACGGTTATCCATCCTACTACACTCCAGGGGCTGTGTCCACTTCCTTCTGGCCCTGGTATAATTTGACTGATGAGGTGACACTCTTATTATCACTGAATTTTCTCACTTTTACCTCCCCCTGACTCTAGCATTAAGTGTGGAAAGGTCCATCTGATGATCCAAATTCAAAAACATTTGAGAGTCGTAGCCTTAGGGAATGATACTATGAAGGACAACTTGTCATTAATAAATAGTCTTTTACAAGGCATAGGGAATCACTACTTCATATTTTCTTTAAAGTATGTAGTTCTAAAACAGTTTCTGGCTCAATTACCCTAGTATCAGTGATTTAATTATTGTTAACATTAGATATCAACTTTATTTGATCATTTATAGTGATTTCATTAAAATCCCCAATCATATAAAACAGAAAGAAAAATAGATTTAAAAATATTTTTTATTTCACAATTGGAAAATCCATGAAGACTTTCGTAGGAACTTCTGATTTAGTGTAACCTAAAGAGAGTGTTCTTTCCTTCAAACTCTTACTAAAAACAGAACAAACCAAACTTATTTCTATTTTATGTTACTTTTCTTTTTTTTTTTTTTTTCCCAAAATTCTATTTAAACTTGTTAGTTAACATATAGTGAAATACTGGTTTCAGGAGTAGAATTCAGTGATTTTTCACTTACATATAAGAACCAGTGCTCATGATAACAAATGCCCTTCTTAATACCCATCAATATTTAGCCCACCCCCCGCCCACCTCCCTCCATCAACCCTCAGTTTGTTTTCTATCTTTAGGAGTCTCTTATGATTTGTTTCCCTTTCTCTCTCTTTATTTTTTCCCCTTTCCATATGTTCATCTGTTTTGTTTTTTAAATTCCACATGAATGAAATCATATAGTATTTATCTTTCTCTGACTGACTCATTTTTCTTAGCATAATACACTTTAGCTCTATCCGTCTCATTAGGAATGGTAAAATTTCATTCTTTTTGATGGCTGAATAGTATTCCCCCCACATCTTCTCTCCATTCATCAGTTGATGGACATTCAGGCTCTTTCCATAGTTTGGCTATTGTTGATAGTGCTGCTATAAACATTGGGGTGCATGTGCCCCTTTGAATCTATATTTTTATATCCTTTCAGTAAATACTTCATAGTGCAAATGCTAGGTCACTGGGTAGTTATATTTTTAACTTTTTGAGGAACCTCCACACTGTTCTCCAAAGTGGCTGCACCAGTTTACACCCCCCTAAGAGTACAAGAGGGTTCTCCTTTCTCCACATGCTAGCCAACATCTGTTGTTTTCTGTGTTGTTAATTTTAGCCATTCTGACAGATAGGAGGTGGTATTTCATTGTGGTTTTGATTTGTATTTTCCTGATGATGAGTGATATTGGGCATCTTTTTATGTGTCTCTTAGCCATTTGGATGTCTTCTTTGGAAAAGTGTCTATTCATGTCTTCTGCCTATGTCTTATCTGGATTATTTGTTTTGGGGTGTTGAGTTTGATAAGTTCTTTATAGATTTTGGATATTAATCCTTTATCAGATATGTCATTTGCAAATATCTTTTCCCATTCTGTAGACTGCTTTTTAGTTTTGTTGACTGTTTCCATTGCTGTGCAACAGCTTTTTATCTTGATGAAGTCCCAATAGTTCACTTTTGCTTTTGTTTCCCTGGCTTCTGGTGATGTGTCTAGTAAGAAGTTGCTGAGGCTAAGGTTAGAGAGGTTGCTGTCTGCATTCTCCTCTAGGATTTTGATGGTTTCCTGTCTCGCATTTAACTCCTTAATCTACTTTGAATTTATTTTTGTGTCTGGTGTGTGAAAGTGGTTTAATTTCATTCTTCTGCATGTTGCCATCTAGTTTTCCCAACACAATTTTTTGAAGAGACTGAAGTTTTTCTATGGATACTCTTCCCTACTTTGTCAAAGAGTAATTGACCATATAGTTGTGGATCCATATCTGGGCTTTCTATTCTGTCCCATTGATCTATGTGTCTGTTTTTGTGCCATACCGTGCCATACCGTCTTGCTGACTACAGCTTTATAAATATAGCTTGAAGTTTGCAATTGTCATGCCTCCAGCTTTGTTTTTCTTTTTCAGGGTTGCTTTGGCTATTCAGGGTCTTTTGTGGTTCCATACAAATTTTAAGATTGCTTATTTTAGCTCTGTGAAAAACACGGGTGGGAGCGCCTGAGTGGCTCGGTCAGTTAAGCATCCAAATCCTGATTTTGACTCAGGTTATGATCTCAGGGTGGGAAATTGAATCCTGCCTTGGGCTCCATGCTGGGCTTGGAGCCTGCTTCAGATTCTCTCTCTCCCTCTGCCCCTCCCCTCCACCAGTGCTCATGATGGCTCTCTCTTAAAAAAAAAAAAAAAAAAAAAGCTGGTGGTATTTTGATAGGGTTTGCATTCAATGTGTAGATTTCTTTAAACATTTAACAATGTTTAAACATTGTAAACGAACATGTTTACAATATTTAAACATGTAAACAAACAAACAAACAATGTTTGTTCTTCCAATCCATGAACATGGAATTTTTTCCCCATTTCTCTGGGTCCTCTTCAATTTCTTTCCTAATTTTCAGTGTGCAGATTATTTGCCTCTTTGGCTAGTTTCATTCCTAGGTATTTTATGGGTTTTGGTGCAATTATAAATGGGATTGAGCCCTTGATTTCTCTTTTTGGCAGCTTCATTATTGGTGTATAGGAATACAACAGATTTCTGTACATTGATTTTATACACTGCAACTTCGCTGAATTCATGTATTACTGTTAACAATTTTTTGGTGGCGTCTTTTTTGGGTTTTCTACATAGAGTATCATGTTGTCTGCAAATAGTGAAGGTTTGACTTCTTCCTTGTCAATTCAGGTGCGTTTTATATCTTTTTGTTATCTGATTGCTGAAGCTAACATTTCCAGTACTATGTTAAATAGTAATGGTGAGAGGGGAATGCCTGTCTTGTTTCTGACTGTAGAGGAAAAGCTCTCAGTTTTTCCCCACTGAGAATGATATTAGCTGTGGAATTTTTATATATGGCATTTTTGATGTTGACTTATGTTCCATGTATAACTGTTTTTTTTAAAATATATTTATTTCCCCCTTATTATTAATTAATCAATTAATATATAATGTATTACTTGTTTCAAGGGTACAGGCCTGTGATTCATCAGACTTACACAATTCACTGCACTCACCAAAGCACATACCCTCCTCAATGTCCATCACCCAGCCACCCTATCCCTCCCCCTTCAACCCCGTGACCCAGCAACCCTCAGTTTTTTTCTTGAGATTGAGTCTTTTATGGTTTGTCACCCTCCCCAGTCCCATCTTGTTTCATTTTTCCCTCAGCTTCCCCCCATGACCCCCCTCCTTGCCTCTCAAATTCCTCATATCAGAGAGATTATATGAGAATTGTCTTTCTCTTACTGACTTTGTTTTTATCAAGAATGGATGCTGTATTTTGTCAAATGCTTATTCTGCATCCATTGAAAGAATGATATGGTTCTTATCCTTTCTTTTACTAATGTGGTATATCACATTGATTTGTGAGTATTGGAGCACTCCATCAGCCCAGGAGCTCCCCCATCCAGAAACAAAGGACCTTGATCCCAGATTTCTCTATGTGGTTACCTTCCAGAGTCAGTAACTTGACCCATTCTCAGTCTTAAACATCTCACGTTTTGGTCCCTCCTTTCCATCCTCACTGTCCCTGCCTTAATTCTCTTTCCTTATTCTTCTCCATTGGATAATTGTATTACTCTCCTTAATTATCTTTCTCTATGCTTATCTTCCTCTAGTCCATCCTCTATATCGCCTCCAGGATGATATCTCCAACACAGATATCTGACTGGTCAACGACAAATGGAAATAAAAATATTAAAAAGTTAATTAGAGAATAATCTAATCTTCTGCATAATATAACGATTTTTCTTAGTGTGAACCATGCATAAATGTTGTATCTCACCTGATTCACCATTCCGTTTTCCCTTTCTGAATTGCTTAGTGTTCCTAGACCTTGTCAGACTTATGCTTTCATGTCTGATACTCCTTTCATCTGTCACGTCTGCTGCTGATTGTCACCCAAGTGCCTCTTCATCCTGTCAGTCTTAGCTCAAGGCTCCTCTGCTTTTTAAATACATCTTGGATTCTCTCAGATAATTATCAGCAATCTGCCTTAAGTTTTTCTTGTATCTGGCATATAACTTTAATATAGCAACAATACATTGCATTGTAATTTTTGGTTGGTGTCCCTATCCATTCTATCTCCATTCTATACAGTCTTAGAAAGTAGAGTCCAATTCAATTTCCCATGTTTATGTTATCATATTTTCTAGAATAAGCAGATTTGTCAAATGATTTCTTTTATGGTTGCAAGAATAGAAAAAGACATAATAGGCTCTCCAAAATGTTATTATTATTAAATAAACCCTCATTCATAACCACATTATGATCTCTAGCCATTAAAATGATTTGGTCTTTATAAGGGACAAACTGCAATAAGATACTGACATCACCACAATTTGTGCCAATGATGACAAACAGTTATAAGGAAATCATTTTCCGTTGGTTACCAGATGAATATCAACCAGAAAATCTTATCTATTAAAATGTAGGAATCTTAAATTCAGATATTTATATTTGTTCTGTGATACCCAAATTGTGATAGAAATGTGCATTTTAGTTTCCTAAGGTGTTAAGTGAGTGATAAGATACTTTCCCTGCAAGGAATAGGACAAGATACATATCAATTTCAGAAATATAGACTTTTATTATAGCAGCTGGATAGTGAATTCACTGATGAGATAACACAGAATTAGGTGGTTGCTAAGGATGCAGAAGTGAGCATTATCTTATGCATCCCTGTATTAATGTTGTCAATAAATATGAAAATTGAATTTCTTTTATTCGAAATAGCAAATTTCACAAATGTTGTAATATAAAGTGACAATGTCAACTTACTCTGACTTGAAAATTCCTCACTTGACAAGTTCCTTCTTTTTTTAATTATGTTCAAGTCATCCTTCTGATAGGCTAAATCTATGCATATATAGGGAAAATATCATTAAAATAATTTATTCTTGGGTCTTTTCTGATCCAGAGAATATTTTTAAAAATTTCTTACATGTCATTCAATGTAAAAAATAAAGCTAAAGTTAGCTTTAAAAAGCCTGAAGACATCATATATATTTAATATATCCATATGCATAAATCATACCTTTAAGTATATAGACATAAAATGTAATTAGAGCCAAGATTAAAATAGGAGGATGGGTGCTTGATAAATAATATAAGATTAAATTGGATACTAACCTTTTACAAAAACTCTTAGAGTTTCAAGCACAAATTCTGGTTTAGGTATAGTCAGGAGTGAAAACAATTCTCCTAAACCAGCTGTATCTGGTTTATGTGCTTAGAAATCCCTGTTCCTTGTCCAGGTATGGCTGTCTTAAGCCATGCTCACTCTCATGCTTCTCCCCAGTGTTTTGAGCTGACAAATTAAAAGAAAATAGGTATTTCCTCTCCAATAGTCATTTGGAGCGATGTGAAGTATGTTGGAGGGAGAAGAATGCCTAGAAGAGAGGTGTGTTTCCTAGGAAGTGGGATGAAATCCGTGGACAGCTTACTGTATTCTCAGACTAGACAGAAGGAAGACTCTTTCCATCCCTTGCTTCTTCTCCTAGCTTGGAGGAAGAAGAGGGAGAAGGAGGAGAAGACAAAGGAGAGGTGCGAGTCAGTCCCCCACCCTTTTCTGCCTTCCATAGGCCCAAGGAGAGGGAGGGGGTAATTTTGAATTCTAGTGATGTTTGGAGTTTGATTATTACTCTGCCTGAACATAACAGTTACTGAAATGGATCTCTTGGATCCATTGGAGCAATTCATGTGACAGGAGGCTTTTATAAAGTAGACAATGACTGGAAAAGTTATAGGCTTTGCTTGAGGCTTCATCCAGAAAAAAGAAAATTAAACATCACTGACAGGGTTTGCAGGAACAGTAGAAAAAATAATAAATTTGCTTCCTTTTTGCATCCTTGAGTCCGACTTCTGTGGTGTTCCAGGTGACAACTATGGCTCATGGCAGCTTTGGATATGGCTACAACAACGAAGAAGGGAATTTTGTTTCTACTCTAGTTTACACAAATTCACTGCATGTGGAGCCAACTAGTATATATGAAAATAACTTTAATCATTGGTTTTAGATATGGATGAACAATTTGCTATTGTGCATAGAATATACTAATATGGTCCTTCTATGCTTCTAAACCTTTAGTGAGGTAAATTTTAAGAGATACATTTTTGAAATCTGTGTTTCAGTTTATATTTACAATGCATTTTAACATGCAACATTCTGTCTCTAAGATGTTTATGTTTGTAGAATATAGGAGATTTGGGGGTAATTTCCATTAAAATTTTATTATATTCATCTATAATTTACAGAGCTGTTATGAGGCTCAAATAAGATAATAATGAACATTATAAGCCTTTGACAACTTTAAAAATGTTAGATATTATAAATACTATTATTACATTAGTACTAACAATTACTTTATAGTTACTACACAAAATACTCATCTTTAATTTTAGTGTCTTTTTAGCATTAGGAATATTAAGATATAAAGTTATAAAATCATCAACTTATTAGACTGTGTTATTTCTGTTTTGAATTTAAAAGTCATTTGATAATGGCTTTTATATTTGAATAAGTGTAGAAGTAGAAATCTAACTATAACACAAAAGGCCAATATTTTACCATATTGCCTGACATTTTTTATTTACAATTTTATAAAAATTTAAAATGGGCTATTGAAAAAATGGTCATACATGTTTCAGTATACGACAAAATAATGGCACACACAGAAAGATACAGAAGGGACATTATATAAATAATAGTTTAAAAAAGTCAATCTCTATTATCACCTCTTCCCTTGTCCACAATTAGCCAGTTTTGTATGATAGAGCATGTAAAATGACTTATTTTATACGGTAGAATTATTCTTAACCCACCATTCTGTGATTTGCTCTTCATTTGATGTTTACTGGTTATCTATTACAACCAGCTTTTTATGTTATTTCATGTCAATTTATTGCATTTTTCTTAATCCCTGGATAATACTCCATTATACAGCTTTATAGTAATTTATTTTATCCATCTCCTACTTCTAGATATTAACATTATCTGTTGAATTTTCGGATATTTTTATCTTTAAGAAAGCTGTTACATATTTCCTAAAAGTGGGTTTGTTGTTGTATTGATCTGCAATATGAATTTTTATATCTATACTTCCAAACTCCTTCTCCAAAATGGACATATTCTGTCCCCAAAAGATGAAAATACCTATTCTGTCATAGATTCAGTAACATAAGAAATTATAAAATATTTTTTCTTATATCATTTTGACAGTCTGGAAATGGGGCATTGCTGCTGTTTTATAGTATATGTTTTTTCGTGTGTGTGAATGATCTGAATACTTCTATTTTCATCTTGTCTTCACTTTTTGTGAAATTCTTATTCATATACTTTGCTTTCTCTTTAAATGAGTTTTTTTTTAATATTATTGATTAGTTAGAGCAGTTTAATATTAGATTAGTCCTGTGACTCTATCTAGCTTTCCTTTTGTATAGGCAAGAGTTCTCAACATGGTAAAGCTACACAATAATTCCTATATTAGAATAATTTTGTACTGAAATAACTTCGTATTCAAAATACCTTCTTTTTATTACATGAAATAATTATGAAAAATTAATCTAGAGAAACGAGCATGTGGAGTCCAGGAGAGCAAAGAGAATGCTACTAGCTAACTAAAACAGAATGCTAAAAAATATAATCAACAGATCAAGAAATTAGGATACAAAATTCAGGAGTAGACTATGTTTAACTCATAATTTATGATAAATGTGGCATTTGAAGTCAATAAGGAGATTATGGACAATTTAATAACAGATTAAAAACTACATCCAAAATATGTTACTACTTGCATCAGAATTAATTCTGTATCAACTTACATGTATAAATAAATAACAGAAATGTTAGAAGAAAACATAAATACAATTTCCCATTTTTTGAGTGTTGTTAATCATTTTAAAGACAAGATAAAATTAAAAAATCCCTAAAGGAAAAATAGATGACAATAAAAGACATGCAATTAACAAAACACACCAGATAATGAGAGACAGACAACACACTCCAGAAGTATTTATAACATGAAATAATATTTAAGAAACTTATAGAAATGGATTTGCTAAAGTAGCAAATGAAGTCATCATTTTAATAGAGTCATTTTTCTTCAGTCATTTTTTATAATATGTTTTGATGCAGTCATTTTTTTTTTTCCTTTTGAACCTGACATTTCGATTAGTCTGGGAAGAAACCAGGTTCCGTAAGCAGAACATCACCAGGAAATAGAGAACAATGAATCGCATGTACTTTGTCTTTTGGAAATTGGCCTGAAGGGTTCTGTGAGCATGAGCTGCAGAGAAATAGCCCTTTCTGCATCATCTCACGGAGTTTCTGCCCAAACTCCAAGCAGATGAAGGAGGCTCTTCTTTCTGATCCTTCCATGCCCCGTGTTAGAAGAGAAACTACAGAGCTGAAATGGTAGGCCACTGGGGCAGACTACCACCTTACAACTAAAAAGGACAATGGGGCTCCGTTGATAAAAAGAGTTGTATTGATGCAAATGGATATGATAATAATTTAAAAAAATAAAAAAAATAATAAAGAGACATGTCCACGAATGTTTTATGAAAAAACAAAGCAGGCAGGCACACCAGCTGTACGAGAGAGAGAGGTTAGAAACATAGGCAGGCCCACAGCTTGCACCCAAAGACCTCCAGCTGCTGCTGCCACCCTTTTTTCTGATGCCGTCATTTGGACGTTATGGATGTTTGATAGGATTATTTTTAACTTTGTGTTTTCATAAATAATTAACTAAGTTTTTTTCTGGAATAAAAGTGTATTTGTTCATTTGTTCTCACATTAAACCTAACACACCTTTATTGTAAGCTAGTAAACAAAAATTATGATGAAGGAAGGTATAATTACCCATAACCCAAGAATAATCATCTTTTTAAAAGATTTTATTTATTTATTTGACAGAGAGAGAGAGATCACAAGTAGGCAGAGAGGTAGGCAGGGGGGGGCGGGGAGCAGGCTCCCTGCTGAGAAGAGAACCCTATATGGGGCTGGATCCCAGGACCCCGAGTTCATGCATGACCTGGACCAAAGGCAGAGGCTTAACCCACTGAGCCACCCATGTGCCCCTCATTTTCAATATATATGCTGAATATCTTTTTAAGTTCTGTTGTTCTCTCTCTTTCTTTCCCTGCCCCATCCCTTCATCTTTACTTCCTCTTTACCTTCTTAAAAAAAAAAAAAAATCATCCTAGATTAAGTGTTTTTTGGACTTTCTTTTTTTCACTTAATATAGTTTGGGCACATCCAAAAGCCAACTGTGTAATTATTTTTGATTTCTACAAAGTATTTTTTTATGGTATGGATCTTGACTATATATATATATATAAATACTATTGATGACCATTTAGGCTAATGTTATTTTGCATTGCTCTAAATCACTCACATGTACAAATCCTTCTACACTTACCTTACAATATGTCTCATTATTTAGGTTAAGTTTTCAGAAGTGACATTTATGGATCAAAGAATCCACACATTATATATTGTGATGCCTATTGTCAAATTGCCCTCTAAAATGTTGTACCTGGCTCTGGTGCTGTCATTTTTACTGCCACTTTTTAATATGTCTTTTATTTAATTTTATTTTTTTTAATTTTTATTTTTTATTTTTTTAATTTTTTATAAACATATATTTTTATCCCCAGGGGTACAGGTCTGTGAATCGCCAGGTTTACACACTTCACAACACTCACCATAGCACATACCCTCCCCAGTGTCCTTAACCCTACCCCCCAACCCCCCTCTCCCCATCAACCCTCAGTTTGTTTTGTGAGATTGAGAGTCACTTATGGTTTGTCTCCCTCCCAATCCCATCTGGTTTCATTTACTCCTCTCCTACCCCCTTAACCCCCCATGTTGCATCTCCTCTCCCTCATATCAGGGAGATCATATGATAGTTGTCTTTCTCCGATTGACTTATTTCGCTAAGCATGATACCCTCTAGTTCCATCCACGTCGTCGCAAATGGTAAGATTTCATTTCTTTTGATGGCTGCATAGTATTCCATTGTGTATATATACCACATCTTCTTTATCCATTCATCTGTGGATGGACATCTAGGTTCTTTCCATAGTTTGGCTATTGTAGACATTGCTGCTATAAACATTCGGGTGCACGTGCCCCTTCGGATCACTACGTTTGTATCTTTAGGGTAAATACCCAGCAGTGCAATTGCTGGGTCATAGGGTAGCTCTATTTTCAACATTTTGAGGAACCTCCATGCTGTTTTCCAGAGTGGTTGCACCAGCTTGCATTCCCACCAACAGTGTAGGAGGGTTCCCCTTTCTCCACATCCTCGCCAGCATCTGTCATTTCCTGACTTGTTCATTTTAGCCATTCTGACTGGTGTGAGGTGATATCTCATTGTGGTTTTGATTTGTAATTCCCTGATGCCGAGTGATATGGTGCACTTTTTCATGTTTCTGTTGGCCATCTGGATGTCTTTGCAGAAATGTCTGTTCATATCTTCTGCCCATTTCTTGATGGGATTATTTGTTCTTTGGGTGTTGAGTTTGCTAAGTTCTTTATAGATTTTGGACACAAGCCCTTTATCTGATATGTCATTTGCAAATATCTTCTCCCATTCTGTCAGTTGTCTTTTGGTTTTGTGAACTGTTTCCTTTGTTGTGCAAAAGCTTTTGATCTTGATAAAATCCCAATAGTTCATTTTTGCCCTTGCTTCCCTTGCCTTTGGCGATGTTCCTAGGAAGATGTTGCTGCGGCTGAGGTCGAAGAGGTTGCTGCCTGTGTTCTCCTCAAGGATTTTGATGGATTCCTTTCTCACATTGAGGTCCTTCATCCGTTTTGAGTCTATTTTCGTGTGTGGTGTAAGGAAATGATCCAATTTCATTTTTCTGCATGTGGCTGTCCAATTTTCCCAACACCATTTATTGAAGAGGCTGTCTTTTTTCCATTGGACATTCTTTCCTGCTTTGTCGAAGATTAGTTGACCATAGAGTTGAGGGTCTATTTCTGGGCTCTCTATTCTGTTCCATTGATCTATATGTCTGTTTTTGTGCCAGTACCATGCTGTCTTGATGATGACAGCTTTGTAATAGAGCTTGAAGTCCGGAATTGTGATGCCACCAACTTTGGCTTTCTTTTTCAATATTCTTTTGGGTATTCGAGGTCTTTTCTGGTTCCACATAAATTTTAGGATTATTTGTTCAATTTCTTTGAAAAAAATGGATGGTACTTTGATAGAAATTTCATTACATGTGTAGATTGCTTTAGGTAGCATAGACATTTTCACTTTATTCTTCCAATCCAAGAGCATGGAACATTTTTCCATTTCTTTGTGTCTTCCTCAATTTCTTTCATGAGTACTTTATAGTTTTCTGTGTATAGATTCTTAGTTTCTTTGGTTAGGTTTATGCCTAGGTATCTTATAGTTTTGGGTGCAATTGTAAATGGGATTGACTCCTTAATTTCTCTTCTTCTGTCTTGTTGTTGGTGTAGAGAAATGCAACTGATATTTGTGCATTGATTTTATATCCTGACACTTTACTGAATTCCTGTACGAGTTCTAGCACTTTTGGAGTGGAGTCTTTTGGGTTTTCCACATATAGTGTCATATCATCTGCAAAGAGTGATAGTTTGACTTCTTCTTTGCCGATTTGGATGCCTTTAATTTCCTTTTGTTGTCTGATTGCTGAGGCTAGGACTTCTAATACTATGTTGAATAGTAGTGGTGATAACGGACATCCCTGCCGTGTTCCTGACCTTAGCGGAAAAGCTTTCAGTTTTTCTCCATTGAGAATGATATTTGCGGTGGGTTTTTCATGTCTTTTTATTTTTTATTGTCAATTTTTTATTTGTCAATCTAACTTTTGGAAAAAAAAATCTCATTTAATTTGCACTTATTGGATTGTTAGTGAGGCTGAATATTTCTCATACTTTAATGACTATATTTTTAAAATTATTTAATAATTATTTCCTACACATTTTCATTGTCTATTCTCTCCCTTTTCAATTTTATCTTTTCCTATTTGACTTAAAAAATCTATTGCAATATTCTTTTGTCCTGTGTATACAATAGTTTTCTCTATCTGAAGTGTATTTTTCAATTATTTATTTGTGGTGTTATGTAATCTAAAATATTTTCTTTAACGGTATCTGTATTGGTCTCATGTTTTAGAAAATTCATCTTTCATCATGATTTTAAAAAATACTAATCCAAACATTCTTTTACTGCCTTGAAAAACCATCATACGTGTAGTTTCATTCAGATGTCTGGACTGAATTCCTTCTCATGGGAACATTTTTCCTTACTGGTATCTTATTCCTTCCAAATGTGCCTTACCTTTTCTTCTTAAAATGGATAAAGTAGATCATATAACAAATATGATGACAAAATAAATAGTGGATTTCCAGTGCATTTAGAGATACTGAATAAGATATTGGGAGGCATTAGTTGTATAGCGTTCCTCCTTCCTCCCTCTCTCATTTACTTCCTTCCATCTTTCCTTCTGACCTGGTTTCCTGCCCTTCCTTCCTTCCTTCCTTCCATCATTCCTTCTTTCATATATGTTTGTTCACTGCCAACTTAATGCCATAGGCACTGCTCTTCCTTCCTTCGTTCCTTCCTTCCTTCCTTCTTTCCTTCATATATGTTTGTTCACTGCCAACTTAATGCCATAGGCACATTTCAGGATTTCAGAGTTATAACAAGGACACAAGGACTGGTAAATTGAATAAGAGACTAGGCTAGAAGTTCCCAAAAGACAATGTAAGGCAATAATTGAAAACTCACGGAAAGAAAGGCATACGTAGTATGAACACAGTTTCAGGCTATGACTCAGATATGCTAAATGGTAGCCCTTTTTTCCCCCCCCCCCCCGATAGAAATGCTCCCATTCAGTTTAATGGGAGAAAACATAATCATTCTTAGTCAATTCATATAAACTTAGTCAATTTGAGATTTAAAAAAATGAATTTAGGATTCTTTCTCAATCCTGCATCTTCTCAGGGACATTTAGCCTCCATGTACCAAAAATATCATCATATCTGGAGGAATGGGAAGCTCCCAGACACTGCTGTTGACATCCTTCTTACTCGCTTGTGCTGAGAGACCTCCCGTTTGATTCATTCTCCACTCTCACCAGGGCATGTCTTTGTAACCACAGCAAATCTTTTTCAGACCACCAGCTCAGGATGCCCCATCCTTGACACTCTCAGCCAGGAAGCATGGAAGGGGTTGGGGGATTGCTTGTTCCTTGCGTCCAACAGAGCATGTGAGCACTCTCATGACACTGCCTCATGTTGCTTCCTTACATGCGAGAAACATGTCCCCTCCTAAAGCATCCGTGAGATCATTCTACCCTTCAGGTATATATACTCTGGAGCTCATGTAGGTAGGACAGGATACAATGCCCTTTCAAGGACTCTCACTCTCCGACCCTTTTCCCTTCTTTCCAACTTGCAGAAATCTTTACCAGTTTCAGGTGCTTGGAGATAGCACTTACTGATCAATTATTTATTCACTTGGTACCTATATTGATACCAAGAACTTGGCTCTTGATGCTGTAAAGATCTAGCCTCTTGTGACTTAAAAAGCTAAAGAATCTGCCAAAGGGTTGATTTTTAAGTTTTATACAAAAGCTAAACATTGATTTTTTTCTATCTTCATTTCTGCAGTTACCTAAGAGAAGCCAGTGTGCCCAAGCCTGATCTTTCTCTGGTTCTTTTTTCTCTTTCCCTCTTTTCCTCTTTTTACTTCAAACACACACACACACACACACACACACACACACACACCCCTATACATTCTATGTGGACAAAACTAAATCATATGTGGAATCCTTACTCAAAGATCACAAGAATAACGTAGGCAACACTTAAATGTTATGTAAAATCTTTCACTATAAAGAGGTACTAAGAGTCAACTTCTAAGCTTTAATAGGCTTTATACTCATTTTCAAGATTGGCAAATGTTGGGGAGATATTTATTTAGAGTGAATTCCTTATAGGTTTTGTTTACTATTTCTCACATTTTTAAGATTTTAATTCTGTAAAACATGTCTTGCAGATTTTGCTTGCTTAGCCACTAAGTGGGAAAGAAAAGTGAACCAAAAAGTGAGACGTAGTGTTCCAGCCTCTAGACATGAAAAACAAAACAAAACAAAACAAAACAAAACAAAAAACAGGAAAGAAGGACCAAGTCTTTTCAGGAAGAATATTTCCTTTATCTCCTATTCCTTTCCATCACCCTGCAGTCATATTTCCTGGAATTAAGCACCAGCAAATTAAATATGCTCCCCCAGCTTGTAACCCTGACCTCTGAAGATGCTCTTAGTAATGCCCTTTTTTTCCCCTGTGTATACAAAAATACTAACACTGATAGATGAAGAGTGTATAAAAAAGTGTCTAATGAATTGAATTGTTGTCAACTTGTCCAGTTTCTACAGGAATGTACCTTTCTTTGTTGCATTTAATGACTGATTTTCTAGGTTAATTTATTATAAGTGATAAAATGCCAAAGAGATCACATTTGGATTTAAGTGTTAGAATTAAGTTGAGGGTGCCTGAGTGGCTCAGTCAGTGAAGAGTCTGACTTTGGCTCAGGTCATGATCTTGGGGTCCTGAGATCAAGTCCCATGTAGGACTCTCTACCCAGTGGGGAGTCGGCTTCTCCCTCTCTCTCTTCCTCCATGCTCTCTCTCTCTCAAATAAAGAAATAATATCTTTAAAAAAATAAAGAATTATATTGAGTCCACTGCCTTCCTTTCTTCTTTTATTCCAAATCCTGTTGTGCTGTTTCAGTGCTAACTGCTCCACTTACTTCTAGAGCTACTCTAGTCCTAGAGCTCAGACTAAGTATTCTAATATCAGCACTTTCTTAAAAGTCTTGGCCAATCAGTAAAAGTCTCATTGTAGGAGAAACGCACAAGGAGTTAGGCCTTGGGTTGTTCTTTCCTGTAGCTCATGGTAGTGTAGCGCGGTGGAGTAGTCAGTTTCTACAATTTATTATATCAAAGCTATTAAGGTTATCCACACCTATCATGAAAAAGTCAAGAATTTTTACTTGTTTGAGGTATATTTTAGTGTCTTGGAAAGAGTTATTGACTAGTGTGTTCATCCGAAACAGAATATCTACAACTTTCTTAAATATTCTCCTTTTAAATCATTGAAATGTTGCCAGAGAATACAGGAACAGCTGTTGAGTAAGGTATGAAATTTAGAGCAACTTCATATAGGAGTGGTGATTTAGATAAGACTTTTGGCATAATTATCACTGAAATATTCTATAAATAGAATGGTATAGAATAACTTCAAAGGTATAATTTCTGAAAATGCAATTGCCCCTGGGAAAAGGTGCAAAGCAGAACTTCTGTATATGTTATTGCTTCTTCTGAGATAATAGTAGTAATTCCACACACCTATGAGACATGCCTCCTTACTTGTTTAGTTTGTCTTATCTTAGCACCCTATTTTTAACTTCTTTAACCCTACAAATTTCTAGGCAAAACCTTATAACATATATTTACAGTATACGCATGCAAAAATGCTTTTCAAAGAGTATGCTTTTGAGATTTTTGATGGAAAAGAAGCTGCAGGTGACTTTCTATTAACTTATTCATTAAGTATTCGATTTGCATGTTTACTGAACTCCTAATTCATTCTATGGATTCTGGGTAAGATGAAAGGGTGTCATTTTGACATAGGTAGAACATCTTAGTAACAGAGTAGTAAGTGAAAAATTACTAGGTAAGGGGAAAGTTAACTTTTGTTATTTTCTCAGCTTTTTAAAAACTTCCCTTTTTTTATCTGAGATATGGAGAGAGAGAACATTTTGGCAGAGCTGTGGAAATCAATATTATTTTATCTCTGGAAAATAATGAGCCTAGTCTTTACAGAACCTGTGTGTTTTCTCTTGAAACCTCTTACTGCCATTTCTATACATTCTAGAAAGTTGTTCAGACTGACAAGTAGGGTATTCAGGAAAATGGTTAACTTACATGTATCATCTTTCCAATCAATTCTGTAAAACTCTGTACTTTATACTTCGCCTATTGCAGGCACATATTTGAATTAAAAGTAAAGATAATGATATTTGAACCAGAAAGATTTCCATAACTGGCAGTGAAAATCTAAATAAATCGAGTGAGAAGGCTTGCCGGGAGAAGCTCTCTCAATGAGGTGGATATTGAGTTTGTCATTAACAGAGAGAAGGAAAAAAAAAAAAAAAGCTGCAGAATATCCCGTGAACCAGCACAGCAATAGCAATTTCTAGCTCCTTGTGTGCTCATATGGACTACACACTTAACTCTAGAAGAGCTACTATCTTATTTTAATCACATTTATTTTAAGAGCTTATGTTCCTCTCCTGGTCTCTATGAAAGCAGTCTATAGGGAAGGAAGGATGCTCTTCTCATTTTCAAAAAATAAATGAACAAATGATTGCTTGTGTGTGATTAGTTTGCTAAAGAGAGAAAAAAGGCCGACCTTGACGAGCATTTATGGTGATGGCTTCTTTGAAACAAAGTTAGCCTGGGTGGGTGTTTCAGATGCACTTTCTGGGAAACCAACTGTGAGATGGAGTTTGTTGAGTAGGGTGGGTATATAAGGACAGCCCTTGGGTTGAACATTTGTGAAAGCGAGGTACCATAGCAGGCATGGGTACAGGAGACACTGAGAAGGCAGCTCCAATCAAAGCCTTAGCCAACCCTATGGAGAACTCTGGAGTTAGAATGACTTTTGGGGCACATGGATCAGGACTCTATGCCTGCACTGATGAGTCATTGGTGTAGGACACTCTGGGAAGGGGCAGGATCTCTGATGTTTCTGGCAATTGAATGCTGGCTACTGTCAACACTTTGCAACTGGAGCAACTTCATTGAGTTACTCCTTCATCAATAGGGATCTGGGTGGTGTGTTACAGTGTCCATTGCAGTGGGATGGAACTAGGTTATAAAGACCATGTCAACACAGAAAGAAAGATTGAGAACAGATGCAATTTTGAATGGTGAACATATGTCTTTTTAAAAAAAGATTTGTTTGAGAAAAAGAGAGAGCATGTGAGTCAGGGGAGGAGCTGAGGAAGAGGGAGCAGGAGAGAGAGAGAATCTCAAGGAGATTCCCCACTGAGTGCAAAGCCCAATGTCAGGCCTAGATCACACAATGATGAGATCATGACCTGAGTCAAATTAAGAGTCAGATGTTTAACTGACTAGGCCACCCAGGCACCCCAATGTCTTTTTTTTTTTTTTAATTTATAATACCATAAAGTTCATTCCCTTCCTAGTATGGATGTTGCATGGGACTGGGTAGAGAGGTCAAAGCCAAGGGAATTAGTTTAGAAAACTGTTGGAATGATCCTGTCATGAGACAACGAGACCCTGGCAAACTAAAAGCCATGGGGATGACCTGAATAGAACCCGTGTCTGAATGAATTGAGGGGTTGGAGAGGTGTGCTCCAACAATTTTTGATCTTCTATGTGCCAGATTCTCTGTCTATATTTTGCACTTAATATGAGATAGGCCTTATTATAAGTTTGTGCTACAACACAGCAAATAGGCACTTTGAGATGTTAGATGAATTGTGTGAATTTTCTTTTCTGGCAAGGGAGGAAGACTAGATTTATCTGGCTGTAGAAACCATACATTTTTATACCTAATCACGTGTCTCTTCTGTCAATTGATAAGCATATGTATGATAAGCATACATTGCATCTTTGAAGTGCAGTTTGGCTAGAGAATGAGGTGGAAATATGATGATAAAAGAAAGTAAATGGGGAAATATTCTGATTTTCAATGGTGAGGAACCAGGATTTCTAAAATGACACAAAAGTTTATCAGGTAATAGTATAACACCCTCATTATGCACTGGAGCTATGTGTTGAAGAAAATATACTTAAGTCTTCATGAAAACTCTATATGGACAGATATTATTATAATTTTCATTTTTCAGATGAGGAAACTGGGTCTTAGAGAATTCTAATAAACTGCTGGAGGTCAAGTAGCTAGTTAAAAGTGGAACTTGATCTTTTTACATCAAGATTACCTGACTTTAAAGCTACTAAACATCACACCTTGTTAAAATTTACCTCTTTATCAATGGAGAGTATTTTATTAAGTCACTTAAATCAATTACTAATCTACATCCTCACCTTTTGAATAGTCATCAATAACTTTGATGATCTTGCTTTTTATTAATTTTATTAATTTGGCTAGTTAGCATTTTATAAAATGAGCACCTTTTTAAAATTAACATAAAATGTATTATTTGCCCCAGGGGTACGGGTCTGTGAATCATCAGTCTTACACAATTCACAGCACTCACCATAGCACATACTCTCCCTAATGTCCATAACCCAGCCACCTTATACCTCTCTCCCATTCCCCAGCAACCCTCAGTTTGTTTCCTGAGATTAAGAATCTCTTATTGTTTGTCCCCCTCCCGATCCCATCTTGTTTCATTTTTTCCCTTCTTACCCTCCATGATCCCCCACCCTGCTTCTCAAATTCCTCATATCAGAAGATCATATGATAATTATCTTTAATTGACTTATTTCACTTAGCATAATACCGTCTAGTTCCATCCACATCATTGCAAATGGCAAGATTTCATTTTTTATGGCTGCATAGTATTCCATTGTATTTATACACTACATCTTCTTTATCCATTCATCCATTGATGGACATCAAGGTTCTTTCCATAGTTTGGCTATTGTGGACATTGCCACTATAAACATTTGGGTACACGTGTGAAATGGGCACCCTTAAAGTCACCACCAATTCTTTATATAGGATATAAATATATGTTTAAATTGCTTCTATTCAGTCAGATTGAGACTTGCTCTACTCATTTGCTAGGGCTGCCATAAAAATGTACCTACCACAGACTGGGTGGCTCAAAACAACAGAAATTTATTTTCTATCAATTCTAGAGGCTTGAAGTCTGAAGTTAAGATGTTGGTAGAATCATGCTGGCTCTGAAATGTGTAGGGAAATCATCCCTTGCCTCTTTCCAGCTACCGGTGGTTTGCTGGCAATCCTAAATATTCCTTGGTTTATCCACATGTTACTCCAATCCTCTGTCTTTGCGTGATCTTCTCCCTGTGTCTTCATCTTCACAGGACCATATTATGCAGACAACAGTGATGGTGTACTGACGGCCCTCTCTCCTTCAACATGACTTCATCTTAACTAGTCACATCTGCAATAAATTTATTTCCAAATAAGCTTACATTCTTAGGTACTGGGGAGTAGGACTTCAATATATTTTTTTGCAGGGGTGGCATACAATTCAACTCATAACCCTTGCAGACATAAACTCAACCTGTGTGATCAAAATAATGTTATGTTTCTTACCATGTCTTTAAAAAGAGAGTAGATGAAGCTTTGTTAGGCATATTCCATTATATCATTCTTTTTAACTATTTCATCTATATGAACAAATTAGATTCAGAGATAGAAAATTATTCCTAAAGGACCAGAATCTAATGCTCTCTCTTTTTTGTATGGAATTCCAACTGATATTATTGAGTGTACTCCTGTGGGGAGCAAACAACTTTAGTGATATTACTTATGATTTTGTTATTCCCAGTGGGTTGCATTTTCTTTTTGCTCATTTAGATAAGTTCCCTTGGAACACAGAGTCAAAACTTGTGGAGTAGGCTTGGGGAATTTGTTCTTCCTAAAGTGCTTTATTCTAATTTTATTTTTTATTACTCATATTGTAAATGAGACAGGCTGAAGAGGCATTGCCAGACTAATTTTTTTTCAGCCATTGTAATTTGGATTACTTTCCTTCCACATACATCTAATTATAAGAATTTCTTAGATGTAGATATCGAAGAATCTTAATATTTAATTTTCCCTTAGGAATTTGATGAACAAGATCTATGTTTATTAAATTGGTCTTAGGGGTGCCTGGGTGGCTCAGTGGGTTAAAGCCTCTGCCTTCAGCTCAGGTCATGATCTCAAGGTCTTGGGATCGAGCCCCACATCAGGCTCTCTGCTCAGCAGGGAGCCTGCTTCCCTTCCTTTCTCTCTGCCTGCCTCCCTGCCTACTTGTGATCTCTCTCTGTCAAGTAAATAAAATAAAATAAAATAAAAATTGGTCTTAGGGCAGGCATCCCTAAAGTCATAGCCTATGATACATGATTTGTATTTAGATATCATTAAACTATGTGTAAATTGTGATTATTTCATACACGTGTAACATGGACATTGAACCTCTTAATTGTCAAATGTAATTATCTGTTTCTAGGTTTCAGCCTTATTTACCTTTATACACATTTGATAATTTCTTTCTCCCTCAAATTCTTTTTTATTTCCGGTATCCACCACACACCACTAGTACTTTACTTTATACATGAACAGTCCTTTTTAGCATCCTCTTCTGCCTTCTTATCTGCTGTCTACCCCCATGCATTTGCATTTATTCCAAAACATAACCTTTTTATCCTTATGATAGTGGGTGCACTGCAAAAATTTACATATCTATATACCAGTGTTGCCCAAATCTACTTTTCTAGCTTTGATATCAACAAATCTTTGACCTCAGTTACCCTATGAATATTTTCTGGGTGTTTATATGTGTTTCTGAGTGTAAAATGTGTCAAATTCATTATATTTTCTAATAAAGAGCTTTTGTGGTAAAGTAGATATCACTACTTCCTCAGTTTACTCATTTTCCATGTAGTTTTGCAATTCTTACCCCAAAACACAAAGTATATTTTCCCCCTTAGATTCTGGGCTAGATAATGAGATAACTTGGTCTGGCTGATGGGATGCTAAAAGCAAGAGCCTTTTCAGCATGGAGGGACTAGAATGTGCATGGACATGTTCTCTTGCACCTTTATTGTTACCATGAGAATACCACACCCTGTCTAGCTTGCTGGTCCAACGAGGTTGTGCGAAGAATGTAGTAGAGCCAATCCACAGACCTATATTTGAAGTAAAACTACCCGGATGAACCCCCAAAACTCATTAGGTCCACTGCTGTGAGTGAACCCAAATGATAAAAATAGAGGCAACCTGGTAAGATGTGTGAGAAGTAAATTGTTTTCTTGGTGTGTCATTCAATTTTGTGGTTGTTACACAGCAAAAGTTATCTGATCCAAAAATTGGTAGAGTGCTAATAAAACAAAAAAACCAAAATACATGGCATTGATTTTAAGCATGGATGGCAATTTAGAAAGAAGCTGACATACGAGGCTGAGAAAATGGTAGCCAGTATGATACAGTCATGAAATAGTTGTTAAAAGCTGTCCTTTGTTATCCTCTGGAAGACTGATATCAGATGTAATTAATTTCTAGATTTGGGCAAGATGGACTCCAGGCAGAGTGCAGAAGGAGAGATCTAACTTCATTTAGATGGATGTAATAAGGCAATAGAAGTCAGAAATGAGGTCAGAAAAGAATTACCCAGTTAGCAAATTGAATGAGGAGGTAATAGAGAGCTTCCATAATATACTGTTTATAAAACTTAAAAATTCTTCAGCCTATGTAACCTTGCAAAACAATAAAATATTCTCAAATTAGGATAGATACAGCTTTGGGGCAAAGACAAAATCGAGGACTTTAAGATGTAATTTAGGAGTGTAGACCAAATCAAGAAGTAGCCCTCCTGTGCTTTCCTGACATTTGGAAGAATTAAGGGCACCTGGTATGTCTTGTAGGGAATAAAAGGGCCTCTACAAAGCATAGTCCCAAAGATTCTTAATGGGCCAATGCTACTCAAAGCATGCAAAAGTCTGTGACCTTTATAACTATGGTTCATGGAAATAGAATATACAATAAACCACACAGATTTTTCACTTTTGTAAATGTTGTTGACTATAATCAAGTATATAAAAAATCAACTCATATTTGGGGATAGTTAACTAAAGTATCATCAGCCTGGCTAAAAGGGACTAAAATTGTTTAATATCTAAAATAACTTTTAGGTCCCCAATTTTGCAGGCAGAAATTAGGCTAAGAAAACAAAAGGTGTATCTTCCAACAATCTCTTTAGAACTGGACAAAGATGATGACAAAAGTGGCTGAAAGCCCCTCTAAGAAGCAGAACTGGGACCTAATAAGGGACATTTTTTTTTACTGCCAGAGGAGGGGGGACATGGAAACATTTACATAGCAGGAATTCTGAGTTGCCAAGGAGTAGTGACTCCTATGTACTTTTCTTTTTTTCTTTCTTCAAACAGGAATGTTTTTTAGAGTTTACTGGTTTCTATTTCAAAAATTGTGCGATGTATGCATGAGGTCAAAAATTTACTTGCATGTTTGTTTATCTCTCCCCTTCTCTCTATTCACAGGTCTCTAAATCAAGAGAATGTGTGTCTCAAATTAATATACTTCATCAGATCCCAGATTTTGAGACCGATATTGACTAGATAAGACATTTGAGGATTTTTGGATGGAGTGGGAATGAGTATATTTTGCATGTAGGATAAGTGTGTCTTTTTATGGCCAAAGGGACATCTCTGAGGTTTACTTTAAAGACATTTACTAGGAATCTTCAGGTTCTGAAGGTAACATATTCTGTCCTAGAGGATATCACTCCAACTATTTTACCCAGTAACACGAAAGAAGTTGAGTAGTAATTTTTAAAGAAAACCTACAAATAAGTAAGAAAATAGTAGGAAAAAAATCTCTGAAAAAGCATGCATAGTTTTATTCCTAAGATTCAATGAAGCAAAATTTTATTTTCCATAATGTGGTAGGCCTAATCTAAAATGGCTCCCAGTGATCATGGTCTACTGGTATTTATGCCCTTCTGTATGCTCTAGGCTTAGTTATCTACTTCTTATAAATAGCAAAAATTATAGGTTGTTGCTTCCTAGGTCAAATTAAAGAAGATAATGACTTCTGTCTTGTTTTTATTTATTCTCCCTTGCCTTTTTGCAGTCTAATTAAGTTGATGGTTGCTTAAGGTGTTTTTTTTTTTTAAGATTTTATTTATTTATTTGAGAGAGAGAGAGAAAGGATGAGAGAGAGAGACAGAGAGAGAGAGTGAGAGAGAACAAGCAGTAGAGGGGCAGAGGGACAAGTAGACCTTCCACTGAATGTGGAGCCTGACACAGGGCTCAATCCCAGGACTCTGAGATCAAGACCTTAGTGAAAATCAAGAGTCAGATGTTTAACTTACTGAGGCACCCAGGTGTCCTGATGGTTGCTTAAGTTTGAATCCATTCTTTACTCCTCTCCTTCCCATGTTTTAGGTATACGGTGTCATAATTTACACCGTTTTATTTTGTGAGTCTTTTGACTGACTTTTACAGATATACTTATTTTTGCTGCTTTTGTGTTTCCTACTTTTCTTGTACCTACTTATTTTCTTTCTTTTTCACTCAGTCCCCTTTAACATTTCTTGTAGAGCTGGTTGAGTGATCATGAATTTTTTAAAGTTTTGTTTGTCTGGGAAGTTTTATCTCTCCCTCTATTCTGAATGATAGTCTTGCTGGACAAAGTATTCTCGGTTTTGGGTGTTTTTTTTTCTTTCAGCATTCTATCATGCCACTTCCTTCTGGCTTGCAAGATTTCTATTGAAAAATCAGCAGATAGCCTTATGGGGTTTCCCATGTGTGTAACTATTTTCCCATTCTGCCTTTAAAATTCTCTTTATCACTACTTTTGGCCATTTTATTTACTATGTGTCTCGATGTGGATTTCCTTGGGTTGATTTTGTTGGGGGCTCTCTGTGCTTCCTGGATCTGGATTTCTGTTTCTTTCCCCAGATTCAAGGAGTTTTCAGCTATTATTTCTGCAGATAATTTTTCTGCCTCCTTTTATTTCCCTTCTCCTGGAGTCCCTATAATACAAATGTTATGTTTGATAGTGTTGTTGAGTTTCCTTAATCTATTCTCATTATTTAGTAATATTTTTTCTTTCTTCTACTTAGCATGATTGCTTTATTCTGTCCTCCAGGACACGGATCCATTCTTCTGCTTCTTGTACTGTACTATTTATTCCATCCAGTGTATATTTAATTTCAGGCATCAAGTTCTTCATCTCAGATTGGTTCTTTTTCATGTTTTCTATCTCTTTGTTGAGGGTCTTACTGAGGTCATCCACCCTTTTCTCAAGTCCAGTCAGTATCTTTATGAAAATTACTTTAAGTTTTCTATCAGGTGTAGTACTTTGTTTCATTTAGTCATCTTGCTCTAATTCTCTCTTGTTCTTTCATTTGGGACATATTTCTCTCCTCATTTTGTTTAACTTTATGTGTATCTGTTTCTATGTGTTAGGAAAGTCAGTTATGTGCACTGCACTGGAAAGTAATGGTTTTATGAAGAAGAGGTCCTACAGTGACCTTTAGTGCAATTGTCCTCTGTTCACCAGCACCTTGAAATTCAGGGGTATCCCCTTTGTGTATTTTTTTGCACCCTACTCTTGTGGCTAAGCAGAGTTTGCCTTAGTCCAATCATCTGTAATGCCTCTTTTTGCCTGTTTTGGGCAGGGTTTGGAAACTATGTTGTTAATAGCCCCATCTGAGTCTGCCTTGGGCTTGAGCTGAATCAGATCAGGCATTTGTTAGAGCTTCAGTTACACTGAACTCCTGGCAGTCTTGGTGTTTTCACCTGTGAGGCTTTTGTTGGTGGATAGGGCCTGTAGTCAGACAAGATATCTGCCTCTACACCACTTTGCAGCTGCAGTTTAACTGGTTTGTGTGATTATCTTCCCCTTTCCCCCTCAGGAATCACTTCAAAGTGGTGCTGGCCCCACCAGGGTTGCTTGCATAATGCCATGCCAAGGCCAAGTGGAATGGCATGAATCCACATAAGAGCATGGGGGCTAGACACATGGTAGTATCAAGGTTTACAAAGATCTGGTATGGGAGGAGTCCTGGTACTGATTTGGATAGCAGCTGAGACTGGTTGGAAGGAGTGAGTCCACAGAAGAGCATGGAGGCTTGGCATGCTGTTAACAAGCTAGGTGGAAAGTGTTGGTGCTGCACTGGTTCCCACAGGTGTCCATGTAGCTAGACTGGGTGTGGAGGGGCAGTAAATGGTGCCCACCAGCTCTTCTGTTGTTGGAGAAGTCTCTCAAAGATCCCTGTTCCCTGCAGCACACACTCATAGATTAGTAAACAAATCTCTTCCTAGATATCTGAGTCATCTTTTGAACTACTGCTTTTATGCTCTATCTCAGAGGGGCTCTTTGCTGTCCTGTCTCTTTAAGGATGGGGACTCAGTTTTCCCTCAGCCTCTGGCTCTCCTAGAGCCAAGTTTCACATGTAAGCCCCATTGGTGATAAGAACTCAAGAAATTAAGACCCTCTGGTTTTGAAAGCCAAATATTATGGAATTCACCTTCCCAATGAGGGTCCCCTGTGTCTGGGGTGCCTGGTGTGGAGTCTGCTCATCTCCATTCTCCCATGCTTGTGGGGGTCGCCCTCTTGTGGACAGTCTTTCAGGTTAGCTTGGTTCCCAATTGTGTCTGCCGTTTGTACCATTTTTGATGGGCCCTCTTCTCTATATTTAGAGTTTGTTCTGCCAGTCTTTGGGTAATTTTCTGAGTCATTTACACTAATGTAGGTGTTATCTAATAGTATCCATGGGAAAAGGTGAGTGTAGGATCCTCTCTACACTGCCATCTTCTCCCAGAAGTCTTTTATCTTCTTAATTCGGGATGTTTGTACTATTTTGGAAAATTTTTAATAAAATTTTGTTCCATCCATACCATCAGCAACTATATAATCGGTTGTATTTATCACACTTTTGACTATATCTAAAATATATTCAGGTTTTAAAAATTATTAAAACAAACATCATTTATATGTAGTTCTGCTTGCAGACAGAAACAAGGTAAACAATAAATTGCGTTTCCTTAACTAGAAATTCTTGACTGGTCGTACTTGAGGATTTAATTTTTGAAATTGAGTTTGATAGGACCAAAATGATATACATTCAAGAATGTTTAACATTAAGTAATGATCTAAATTTGAAGTATTTCTTTCCTGGTCTTTAAATATGAAACAAAAAAATGTGTTCCTTAATTTCTCCTGTGTGCTGGGTGACACATGGGAGAGGAACTTCCTTCATGCCCCTCCTGCAGTCTCAATGCTCAAGGGTATCATTGTAGTTCCCATATCTCCAACTTCATAACTTTCAGGTATGCTATGTCTTTGAATACCTCAGAGACGTGCAACAAAGTAACTGAAGGGACACTCAATTCGTATCTCAGTCTCATGACTGCTTGGGAGGTCTTGTACTGACATCTGAAGCCATCCATGCATCTTGAAAGGTGAACTTCTGTGTTACCTCTTAGTAGCAAGAATTCCTTCCTTCTCTAGCTCTGTGAAAAATTTGCCTCTATAGATTTATTACTCCCTGCTTTCCAAATTGGTCCTGGACATAAGTCATATTCATAAAATTCTGTTTCAACCTAAATGGAAATTTCTGGCATGTAATCAGGACTATAATAGCAAATATTAAAAACTGAACAAAGTAGACACTTTACAAGAGAGATACATATGAGGTTTATATGGAGGACTATTTCTATGCTAATCAAACTCAATAACTGTTTATTAAATGATTTTTTTTCCCTTTCCTTATTTCCTTTCTGAAGCTTGGAAAGTTTGGCCTGTACAATTTATTATCCAAAACTTTAAATTTTTACAGATATTAACTTGAAGGTTTTGAAACTGAGACCAGGTGGTTCAATTCAGGGCCTTACATTTGGGATACTGGATTCCTCTAGGGTAGCAGTCTGTCAAGAAAACCTTAATGCAGCACAAAGATAAGTCCAGATTCTTGTGCCAAGACTTGAGGGGAATGAGGCTCTCTGCATGAACTAATCTAAAGTTCTGACAGTGTTGATGAGCAGAAAATGGTGAAATTGTAAATGCATAGTTATTATGGAGATGGAGACATTGCCTTTTAGAGACTTCTTCTGGTTTCATTCCACTCTGGGGATAGGAGATCAGGAATATTTTTCACTGGCTTAACATATCAAAGCAGTGTAGAAATACTGCTCTAGCAAGGAAGATTTTCCTATCAGGGAAGTTTTCTAAATTAACAAGATTTGTTTATCCTTTAGTTCACCAACATTATACTGAACAGAATTTGTCTTCAGTATCTGCTTTTGCACACGTGCTGTCAAAGCTCTCTATATCTTTCACATCCTGTTCATGTTTGGGGACATTTTTTTTTTTTCTTTAATCTCTGGATTTTTCACTCATATTGCCTCTTTTTCCAAATTTTTTTTGAGTAAAGCCTATATTCTAAAATACTTATTTTCTAAAAGCTAGAGTGGGCAATGACTGTGTTGTGGATTTAGGACTTTGCACTGTAGCTCATAGTTGCTGTGGCTCTGAGTTCTAAGCAGAGTTGATATGCACATCCTCATCCACATACCCATGTTCTTAGCCTGTGGCTCAAGCCCAAAAGAGTCTGTTTATCATAATGAGTTTGATTATCAAAAGCCAGAATTTGACCCTGCCCACTTAGTCGGTTCCACCATGAAATAACAATCCTATAACTGGGGAAAAGCATTCAGTTACTACATGCTCTTAGAATATCTATGAATAGAAAAAAATAAGTAAGTTTTGATCATACATCATCATTTAGAAGTTTCACTTTGATAACCCATAAGAAGTATTTATCTTCTAAATTCATTTCATAGCTAAAAAATAAAAAAAATCAAATTTTCCATTCCTATGTATTACATTAAATTTCTTAGCATTTTATATAAAATTCTAACCCAGCCTTTAAAACAGCCACCACTTTTCTACAGAAACCCTGTGCTCTGAGCATATTTACTTATGTTTTCACATTTTGTCAACATTGCTATGCCCTCTGATATTTATAATGCTTTCACCTGCTGCTTCATTTTTTTAAATTTTTTTTAAAGATTTTATTTATTTATTTGATAGAGAGAGATCGCAAGTAGGCAGAGAGGCAGGCAGAGAAAGAGGGGGAAGCAGGCTCCCCGCTGAGCAGGGGGCCCGACGTGGGGCTTGATCCCAGGACCCTGAGATCATGACCTGAGCTGAAGGCAGAGGCTTTAACCCACTGAGCCACCCAGGTGCCCCTGCTGCTTCATTTTTAAAGAAAGTTTTATTTTATTTTAAAAAATGTATCACTGTATAACTAACATACAATGTTATATTAGTTTTAGTTTATATTAACTACAATGTACATCAATATGTGCAACATATTGATTCATTAATTCTATACATTACTCAGTGCTCACCACTATAAAGACAGTGGCCATCATCATGTTATTACAATATTATTGACTATATTCCCTATGCTGTACTTTTCATCTCTATGACTTCTTTATTTTATAAGTAGAAGTTAGTACCTCTTAAACCCCTTTATCTATTTCACTTTCCTGCTCCCGTCTCCTGCTTATTCTTCACCCATATGTGGTCTTACTTTCTCCAGGAAGGCTTCCTAAATGACTGAGGCTCTCCTGATCACAGCTATTTAGATTTAACATACAATATGTTATGTTGTGAATCTCAAAAGATTGAACATAATTTTTATTTTTATTAAACAAAAATACCTTAATTTCCACCTATGCATAACCATTGTCTTAGTGACTGGGAATTTTTTTTTTTTTTTTTAAGGAGAAGTGCATCAGTCAGTCTCTCAATTCATTGCATTGGCAATATCTGACAGAAATAGTACTTTGTTCAACATTATCGTAATTCTGAGTGAAATCAATAGTGTGGCTCATTATCTAGTCTCTCAGTTTGTGTCCCCCCCTTATTTACCATGTGTGTTGGAATTATTAATTAAAATCATTTTTATTTATATTATAATTAAAATTAATTAATAATTAATTATTAATCAATTATTATTTTAAAATCCATATTACTGTAGTGAGCAAACTGAAGAAATGAATCCAAACCAAAACCTTAAGATACGCTGAGGTCAGTGAACAGAAATAATAACCTAATCCTAAAGTTTAAGTTTTCCTGAAATTGGTTTCTTGGAAAAGAAATCTTTATGGTAGAAATAATGGCAATTAAGAAAATAACTCATCAGTTATGTTTATTTCTATGATAGGTAGATCTTCAAATACAATTACTTTTTCTCATTTGAGGGGATGGTAGTAGTGTGGCACTACAATATATTCATCAATCCTCTGAAATACTCTCAAATGGATTTTTTTCCACTAATCAATGCTACCAAATCAGAATTTAGTTGTGCAAAGTTGTGTCCCACCTGTCTTTCTATCTTATAAATTTGTGCAGTTGTTTGAGCTTCTATTTTTCAACGACAAATGAAAATAAAGATGAGCTTATAAAAAATAGTTTTTAAAATTTTTGTATTCATTCTGAAGAGAAGAAATCTAAAATCAAAATTAGACAGTTATAGCAGAGTGACAAAGGACTAAAAGATCATTGTTTTGAGTCCTTTAGAAGAAAGAAATTGTGCTTTTTTGAGAAGCCAGCAGATGAATAAGTAATCTTTGCTCTTTAAATAAGAGCTGATTAAAAGATGGTTGGGACAGAAGCTCTAAAACAAAGGTGGTTGCAACATTGACAAGAAGGAGCAGTTGTGGGGGGGAGGAGTCAAGATGGCGGAGAAGTAGCAGCTGAGACTACTTCAGGTTGCGGGAGATCAGCTAGATAGCTTATCTAAAGATTGCAAACACCTACAAATCCAACGGGAGATCGAAGAGAAGAACAGCAATTCTAGAAACAGAAAATCAACCACTTTCTGAAAGGTAGGACTGGCGGAGAAGTGAATCCAAAGCGACGGGAAGATTAGACCGCGGGGGGAGGGGACGGCTCCCAGCAAGCGGCAGAGCAACGGAGCACAAAATCAGGACTTTTAAAAGTCTGTTCCGCTGAGGGACATCGCTCCAGAGGCTTAACTGGGGTGAAGCCCACGCGGGCCAGTGTGGCCTCAGGTCCCGCAGGGTCACAGAAGGATCGGGGTGTCTGAGTGTCGCAGAGCTTGCAGGTATTAGAACAGGGAAGCCGGCTACAGAGACAGAGCCGAGGAGTGAGCTCACAGCTCGGGCTTACCTTGAATCGGTCGCAGGCTCAGTGAGCTCGGAGCGCGGCCGGAGGCCAGGCAGACGGGAGTAATTGGGCACTGTTCTCTGGGGGTGCACTGAGGAGTGGGGCCCCGAGCTCTCAGCTCCTCCGGGCGGGAGACTGGGAGGCCGCCATCTTCATTCCCGTCCTCCGGAACTCTACGGAAAGCGCTCAGGGAACAAAAGCTCCCGAAAGCAAACCCAAGCGGATTACTCAGCCCGGCCCCTGGTAAGGGCGGTGCAACTCTGCCTGGGGCAAAGACACTTGAGAATCACTACAACAGGCCCCTCCCCCAGAAGATCAACAAGAAACCCAGCCATGACCAAGTTCACTTACGAGGAGTGCAGTTTCAATACCAAGGAGAGCAGCGGAATTCCAGAGGAGGAGAAAGCAAAGCACGGAACTCATGGCTTTCTCCCCATGATTCTTTAGCCTTGCAGCTAATTTAATTTTTTTTTTTCTTTTTCAATTTTTTTTCTCTTCTTCTGCTATTTTTTTTTAACTTTTACCCTTTTCTTTTTTAACGTTTTTTAACTAGTTTATCTAATATATATATTTTTTTCCTTTTTATATTTTTTTCATCATTGGTTTTCTTTTTTTATTTGTTTCTTTTTCTTTTCTTTTTTTTTTTTTTTTCTTTCTGAACCTCTTTTTATCCCCTTCCCCCGCCCCCCTCACGATTTGGGATCTCTTCTGATTTGGCTAAAGCATATTTTCCTGGGGTTGTTGCCACCCTTTTAGTATTTTACTTACTCCTTCATATACTCTTATCTGGACAAAATGACAAGGTGGAAAAATTCACCACAAAAAAAAGAACAAGAGGCAGTACCAAAGGCTAGGGACCTAATCAATACAGACATTGGTAATATGTCAGATCTAGAGTTCAGAATGACGATTCTCAAGGTTCTAGCCGGGCTCGAAAAAGGCATGGAAGATATTAGAGAAACCCTCTCAGGAGATATAAAAGCCCTTTCTGGAGAAATAAAAGAACTAAAATCTAATCAAGTTGAAATAAAAAAAGCTATTAATGAGGTGCAATCAAAAATGGAGACTCTCACTGCTAGGATAAATGAGGCAGAAGAAAGAATTAGCCATCTAGAAGACCAAATGACAGAGAATAAAGAAGCTGAGCAAAAGAGGGACAAACAACTACTGGACCATGAGGGCAGAATTCAAGAGATAAATGACACCATAAGATGAAACAACATTAGAATAATTGGGATTCCAGAAGAAGAAGAAAGAGAGAGGGGAGCAGAAGGTATATTGGAGAGAATTATTGGAGAGAATTCCCCAATATGGCAAAGGGAACAAGCATCAAAATCCAGGAGGTTCAGAGAACCCCACTCAAAATCAATAAAAATAGGTCCACACCCCGTCACCTAATAGTAAAATTTACAAGTCTTAGTGACAAAGAGAAAATCCTGAAAGCAGCCCAGGAGAAGAAGTCTGTAACATACAATGGTAAAAATATTAGATTGGCAGCAGACTTATCCACAGAGACCTGGCAGGCCAGAAAGAGCTGGCATGACATATTCAGAGTACTAAACGAGAAAAACATGCAGCCAAGAATACTATATCCAGCTAGGCTATCATTGAAAATCGAAGGAGAGATTAAAAGCTTCCAGGACAAACAAAAACTGAAAGAATTTGCAAACACCAAGCCAGCTCTACAGGAAATATTGAAAGGGGTTCTCTAAGCAAAGAGAGAGCCTAAAAGTAGTAGATCAGAAAGGAACAGAAACAATATACAATAACAGTCACCTTACAGGCAATACAATGGCACTAAATTCATATCTCTCAATAGTTACCCTGAATGTTAATGGGCTAAATGCACCAATCAAAAGACACAGGGTATCAGAATGGATAAAAAAACAAAACCCATCTATATGTTGTCTACAAGAAACTCATTTTAAACCCAAAGACACCTTCAGATTTAAAGTGAGGGGATGGAAAAGAATTTACCATGCTAATGGACATCAGAAGAAAGCAGGAGTGGCAATCCTTATATCAGATCAATTAGACTTTAAACCAAAGACTATAATAAGAGATGAAGAAGGACACTATATCATACTCAAAGGATCTGTCCAACAAGAAGATCTAACAATTGTAAATATCTATGCCCCTAACGTGGGAGCAGCCAACTATATAAACCAATTAATAACAAAATCAAAGAAACACATCGACAATCATACAATAATAGTAGGGGACTTTAACACTCCCCTCACTGAAATGGACAGATCATCCAAGCAAAAGATCAACAAGGAAATAAAGGCCTTAAATGACACACTGGACCAGATGGACATCACAGATATATTCAGAACATTTCATCCCAAAGCAACAGAATACACATTCTTCTCTAGTACACATGGAACATTCTCCAGAATAGATCACATCCTTGGTTCTAAATCAGGTCTCAACCGGTATCAAAAGATTGGGATCATTCCCTGCATATTTTCAGACCACAATGCTCTGAAGCTAGAACTCAATCGCAAGAGGAAATTTGGAAAGAACCCAAATACATGGCGACTAAACAGCATCCTTCTAAAGAATGAATGGGTCAACCAGGAAATTAAAGAAGAATTGAAAAAATTCATGGAAACAAATGATAATGAAAATACACCAGTTCAAAATCTGTGGGACACGACAAAGGCAGTCCTGAGAGGAAAATATATAGTGGTACAAGCCTTTCTCAAGAAACAAGAAAGGTCTCAGGTACACAACCTAACCCTACACCTAAAGGAGCTGGAGAAAGAACAAGAAAGAAACCCTAAACCCAGCAGGAGAAGAGAAATAAGAAAGATCAGAGCAGAAATAAATGAAATAGAAACCAAAAAAACAATAGAACAAATCAACGAAACTAGGAGCTGGTTCTTTGAAAGAATTAATAAGATTGATAAGCCCCTGGCCAGACTTATCAAAAAGAAAAGAGAAAGGACCCAAATAAATAAAATCATGAATGAAAGAGGAGAGATCACAACTAACACCAAAGAAATACAGACAATTATAAGAACATATTATGAGCAACTCTATGCCAACAAATTTGACAATCTGGAAGAAATGGATGCATTCCTAGAGACATATAAACTACCACAACTGAACCAGGAAGAAATAGAAAGCCTGAACAGACCCATAACCAGTAAGGAGATTGAAACAGTCATCAAAAATCTCCAAACAAACAAAAGCCCAGGGCCAGATGGCTTCCCGGGGGAATTCTACCAAACATTTAAAGAAGAACTAATTCCTATTCTCCTGAGACTGTTCCAAAAAATAGAAATGGAAGGAAAACTTCCAAACTCATTTTATGAGGCCAGCATCACCTTGATCCCCAAACCAGACAAGGATCCCATCAAAAAAGAGAACTACAGACCAATATCCTTGATGAACACAGATGCAAAAATTCTCACCAAAATACTAGCCAATAGGATTCAACAGTACATTAAAAGGATTATTCACCACGACCAAGTGGGATTTATTCCAGGGCTGCAAGGTTGGTTCAACATCCGCAAATCAATCAGTGTGATAAAACACATTAATAAAAGTAAGAACAGGAACCATATGATACTCTCCATAGATGCTGAAAAAGCATTTGACAAAGTACAGCATCCCTTCCTGATCAAAACTCTTCAAAGTGTAGGGATAGAGGGCACATACCTCAATATTATCAAAGCCATCTATGAAAAACCCATCGCAAATATCATTCTCAATGGAGAAAAACTGAAAGCTTTTCCGCTAAGGTCAGGAACACGGCAGGGATGTCCGTTATCACCACTGCTATTCAACATAGTACTAGAAGTCCTAGCCTCAGCAATCAGACAACAAAAGGAAATTAAAGGCATTCAAATCGGCAAAGAAGAAGTCAAACTATCACTCTTCGCAGATGATATGATACTATATGTGGAAAAGCCAAAAGACTCCCCTCCAAAACTGCTAGAACTTGTACAGGAATTCAGTAAAGTGTCAGGATATAAAATCAATGCACAGAAATCAGTCGCATTTCTCTACACCAACAACAAGACAGAAGAAAGAGATATTAAGGAGTCCATCCCATTTACAATTGCACCCAAAACTATAAGATACCTAGGAATACACCTAACCAAAGAGACTAAGAATCTATACACAGAAAACTATAAAGTACTCATGAAAGAAATTGAGGAAGACACAAAAAAATGGAAAAATGTTCCATGCTCCTGGATTGGAAGAATAAATATTGTGAAAATGTCTATGCTACCTAAAGCAATCTACACATTTAATGCAATTTCTATCAAAGTACCATCCATTTTTTTCAAAGAAATGGAACAAATAATCCTAAAATTTATATGGAACCAGAAAAGACCTCGAATAGCCAACGGAATATTGAAAAAGAAAGCCAAAGTTGGTGGCATCACAATTCCGGACTTCAAGCTCTATTACAAAGGTGTCATCATCAAGACAGCATGGTACTGGCACAAAAACAGACATATAGATCAATGGAACAGAATAGAGAGCCCAGAAATAGACCCTCAACTCTATGGTCAACTAATCTTCGACAAAGCAGGAAAGAATGTCCAATGGAAAAAAGACAGCCTCTTCAATAAATGGTGTTGGGAAAATTGGACAGCCACATGAAGAAAAATGAAATTGGATCATTTCCTTACACCACACACGAAAATAGACTCAAAACGGATGAAGGACCTCAATGTGAGAAAGGAATCCATCAACATCCTTGAGGAGAACACAGGCAGCAACCTCTTTGACCTCAGCCACAGCAACATCTTCCGAGGAACATCGCCAAAGGCAAGGGAAGCAAGGGCAAAAATGAACTATTGGGATTTTATCAAGATCAAAAGCTTTTGCACAGCAAAGGAAACAGTGAACAAAACCAAAAGACAACTGACAGAATGGGAGAAGATATTTGCAAACGACATATCAGATAAAGGGCTAGTGTCCAGAATCTATAAAGAACTTATCAAACTCAACACCCAAAGAACAAATAATCCAATCAAGAAATGGGCAGAAGACATGAACAGACATTTCTGCAAAGAAGACATCCAGACGGCCAACAGACACATGAAAAAGTGCTCCATATCACTCGGCATCAGGGAAATACAAATCAAAACCACAATGAGATACCACCTCACACCAGTCAGAATGGCTAAAATTAACAAGTCCGGAAATGACAGATGCTGGCGAGGATGCGGAGAAAGGGGAACCCTCCTACACTGTTGGTGGGAATGCAAGCTGGTGCAACCACTCTGGAAAACAGCATGGAGGTTCCTCAAAATGTTGAAAATAGAACTACCCTATGACCCAGCAACTGCACTGCTGGGTATTTACCCTAAAGATACAAACGTAGTGATCCGAAGGGGCACGTGCACCCGAATGTTTATAGCAGCAATGTCTACAATAGCCAAACTATGGAAAGAACCTAGATGTCCATCAACAGACGAATGGATAAAGAGGATGTGGTATATATATACAATGGAATACTATGCAGCCATCAAAAGAAATGAAATCTTGCCATTTGCGACAACGTGGATGGAACTAGAGGGTATCATGCTTAGCGAAATAAGTCAATCGGAGAAAGACAACTATCATATGATCTCCCTGATATGAGGGAGAGGAGATGCAACATGGGGGGTTAATGGGGTAGGAGAAGAGTAAATGAAACAAGTTGGGATTGGGAGGGAGACAAACCATAAGTGACTCTTAATCTCACAAAACAAACTGAGGGTTGCTGGGGGGAGGGGGTTTGGGAGAGGGGGAGTGGGGTTATGGACATTGGGTAGGGTATGTGCTATGGTGAGTGCTGTGAAGTGTGTAAACCTGGAGATTCACAGACCTGTACCCCTGGGGGGGAAAAATATATATGTTTATAAAAAATAAAATTTAAAAAAAAAAAAGGAGCAGTTGTAGCTAGCTGGTGTTTCCTGAATTAACACAACTGAGATTCTAATACTGAAAACTCACATTCCTAAGCATTTAGGCTATGTGAAATTATATACTAGAAAAGAAGTGTTAGCCAATGCTACATATCAGTTAACTGTTATCTTTTTTAAGTATCCACATTAAAAGCAGTCTATGCCAGAGTATTGGAATCTTTCAGTTTGACCTTATTGATAAAAAATGCATTATTTACATCAAAATATTTGTCAAAAAATTTACTACCATGATAACCATTCAAATGAGAAGCGTAGAATAAATATTATAAAATCTATAAATAATTCAAATTTCAGTAGTATTTCATAACAAAGTAGACATTCAATTATTTATTTCATGTCTTCCTTACTGGTTGTGGGCAGGGTTCTATGTCTTTCTCATTCATCATTATTCCCAGAACTAGATCAGTGTCTGGCTTAAAATCGCCACTCAAGAGTATCTGTTGATTGAAAGAGAAGCAGACTTCATAAACAGAACAATTTGGTGGTTGTCAGAGGGGAGGAGGTGGGAGGGATGGGCAAAATAGGGGAAGGGGATTAAAATGTTAGGATAGGAACAGATTTCTTAAACACAAATCAGTGAAAAAAAATAGAAAGATTGGCAATCCAACTTAAAAATGGGCAAGGGGCTAGAATGTACTTTACAAATGAGGGCAGGAGGAAGGCCAACTGACAGATGGTTAGATGTTCCACCTCCTTTTCAGGGAAACATACTGGAAGCATGATGGGATTGCCCTGAGCACCACCAGAGTGGCAAAAACTGCAAGCTGGCCAGGATGTGAAGCAACGTTTCAGCCTTGGTGAGCGTGCGAACGTTAAGACCGTTACCAAACACTGTCCACATTTGCTGTGCAGCTAAATACTGACATACACAGTGATTCCACAACGAGATGTGCACCCAAAAAATGCATTCACATGTGCACCAGGAGACATGTACAAGAATGTCTACAGTAACATTATTCATAATTAAAAGTGGACACACCCCAAATCCAAAAAGAGTAGAAATGACAGAGAAATTGTGGTATATTCATGACACAAAATATTATATATGGTATAATTCCATTTATATAAAGCTTAAAATCAAGAAATACTCATCAGGATAGTGATGACTTTGGGGAGGAAAGGTAGTGTACTTCAAAGGTACTTGGTCTGGGTGGTGGTTACCAAGGTGTGTTTATTTTGTGATAATTCAGTGAGCTGTAAATCTGGTGACTTGTATACATTTATATATGTGTGTTATATTTCAATAAAAAGGTAAGAAAAGTTTAAAAATATTTACCAATTAATGAATGGAAACAAATGAATATTTAACAACTATAAAAATAACCAGACCTACTATATTGTGCTCAATAAAAGACCTGTATGCAGTCCTGTACACATCAGCTTTCTATGAATTATAGTGATTTTTAAGGTAGAATCAAAATAACTCTCTTATAACTTTACACTTAATTAGGTTTTGTATTTAGTAATCTCAATATTAGAAAACAAGCTGAACCTAAATTTAAAAATCGTAGGTTCTATACAATGATTTCAAGATTATTTCATTTCTTCTTTTTTTCCCTCCAGATATATTAATTAGGGCTTTGAGAAGAATAAAAGTCTGATTTAAAATTTATTGGCCATATTTTACTAAATTATAAATTTTTTGGTCTTATTGAAATATATCAATATTTTTCTTTAAATTAACTGTAAGCTAACTTACTACATCCTTTTAGCCTCAAGCTAGAGAACTCTCAAATTAGGGACAAATGCCCATAAAGTCATAGTATTGAAGTAGTAATTATAGTGCTCTAATGGAAAATAAAACAAGGGTATAATTAGTAAAATAAATACCCTCCCACAGTAATTGGGAGATGAGAGTGCTATTTTTCTTGATGTTTACTTTTTAATGGGACAATTCCTAGGTCCTCCAGAAAGATATTTCTGGGTCCTTAAGATGGTAAAAGGCTAATTTAGCTTTTAAGGATGTACAAATTTTTCAGAGACAGAATGAGAACATATTACAAGTCAGAGACAGAGTAAGAACATATTAAAATAAATGGTATGAGAAGGGAGGTGGGGGGAATCTCTTCCCTTATTTTTAACAGAGAGAATTAGGCCTATTATTTTTATTTGCATTTGCCCTTATGTAAGTATAGTCTAAATTAATAGCAGCTGAATGTGGAAGAAGGTTTCATATCAGGAATTTCTGATTTTGATTCTAAGTTTCCAATCTCAAAGTTGATTAGACTCCTCTCCTCTTTGATCATATTTTATTTATTCTTCAATGAGTTCAGGTGTTATTTCAAGAGTCAAGTTTCCAAAAAGCCCCTTGGGCTGGGTTACCTTTCCTCCATGCCGAAATCTGTACACGTTTATTATAACAGATAGTGCCTAATAATTCTTGATAATTACAGTTTGGTCACTGGAGCTGAATAAAGACAGGATAAATTGTCACCTGTGTTATATAATGGAAAGAATGCAGAAGATGAAACTGGAGGTTGCAGTTATGTTCCAGCTTTGCCATGTACCAACTTGCTAAGGTAATTATAATATCTACTTCCGTGGGTTACTGGGAAGATTAAATGAAATTATGTGATTAGCACAGTGTAAACCATAAAGCAAAAGTGGGTCTGAATGGAGCTCAAGGAATGTTGCTGAGTTAAATACATTTTCAAAATCCTTCCAAGACCCAGGATTTCACACTTTGCTGATTTAGGATTTAGGATAATATTGCAGGATTTACTTCTTTAATTTCCACAGTTCTTTTCATTCATGTCATTTAAGTATTTACACTTCAGTTTTATTTGTTGAGTTTCTTAAATTTTTTATGACATGGATGCTAACCTTTGTACGTGGAATCAGATTAATTAGTGTCCAATGATGTTTCTGAAATTTGTTTAGAATTGGAAATGGGCCTAAATGGACATCTGGTATGAAAAACAAGTTGAAAGCATGTTATTTCCTTGGTGACAAAATATATTTGATTTAGAATTACTAAATGATATTATTCTTTAGAGGTTTACCTTTTATGTATTGCATATTTAATTTCAATCCAAAAACTTTGATTTTACCTGGCAGAGAAGCAAAGTGTTAAGTTGCATTTGGAGATGCCATGTTAATTGATTCTTAAGACACTTCTTTTCCATAAAGCTTGAAAATATGGCGTAAAATACCAGTTCCCTTTCTAAACACATATTGGAAGATGCTGACACAATAAAGGGTGACTTTCTACCTTTTACAGAGTATATTTTTTTGAGCATTAGGTCACATGTGTAGATACGCCAAGCAAATTAGAACACTTGTCTTGCTGATGCCAGGTAAATGATGCCTGAGAGAGGTCAGTAAAGCATATTTTCAAGATATATTTATATAATAGAGCCATGTTTTGAAAACTATAAATTCTTTATGCTCCATTTTTTTCCTAAATATCTGGCACACATATAAAATCTGAGAGAGCTGTCCCTTATGCATATTTACATGAAGAATGATCTGGTCAATTGTCAGTATGATTAAATATAAAAAAGTGATTTGCTAACATTAAGTTCCTATACAGTACTTCATGAAAAACAAACCAAAAAATATCTTGAGAGGATTTAGCAATATTTTTTTAATTTATTTTATTTTATTCTTCTTTATTTTATCAGTACAATATTATTAGTCAGCCCATATATGAGTTTTAATATTGGCATTTTTGTCTCTGGGTTGAATTCAAAATTATAAGTGTATCCTCAAACGTGAAATGAAAACAATTAAATTGAATTGTAGTTGAGTAGAGAATGCAAGGACATGATTAATAAGAGAAACCAGTTAAATGGTGAAATCTATGAGGTTTAGAAAATGTAAATTAAAACAGGAAGTAATGTAATGAGAGAAACTTTGAAAATAAGGTGACCATTGCTTTACATTTAAGTGTAGCTAGTAAAAATTCCATAACTTTAGTTTTGATATTTTTAGGTACCCCTCTGAAGACCAAGTGAAAATCAGATAGGTTTGGGTATGTCTAGCAAAATGGAGACCAGAATCTCGGGTTGTTGCTAGTGTTCTAGCTACATCAGAAATGAGGAGTCTCTGAGGGAAATTCATTCCATAAGAGGGAAGAATAAGCCATAAACACTAAACACGATTTTCCGAAAAGAATACATATTACAAGTATATCCTTTTCAGTATTTTTGAATTATGGGCCCAAGACCAATACTGTGGGAGCAGAAGAAACACAACCATTAGGGCCTACTAATAAACTATAGTGAAAAAGTAGAAACCACCCTCACCCTACCTCACTTTACCACATGCTGCTGTCAAAGGACTGTAAGTGGCTAAAACCACAGAAGTCACCCAACGGACACTGTCATCATGTAGCATACTGGAAGACTCTGTAGTGCTCAGAAGGAGCCCCCACACCACATCCCTCCCCCAAGCAGCATGGTGCTAGAAATAATAAATGCACTGTTAAGCATCTACAAGGAATCATGGAATCAAAGAAATACTCAGAGGGAAATATTCATGGGAGCAGTAACCCTTCATCAGAAATAGTAAGGCAATGGTCAAGAAAAATGAGGTTATTCCTTTTATTATTTTATTATTTTTAATTTTTTAGAAGATTTTCATTTATTTATTTGATAGAGATCACAAGTAGGCAGAGAGGCAGGTGGGGGCCTGGGGTAGGGGAAGGGAAGCAGGCTCCCCACTGAGCAGAGAGCCCTATATGGGGCTTGATCCCAGGACCCTGAGATCATGACCTGAGCCCAAGGCAGAGGTTATAACCCACTGAGCCACCCAGGTGCCTGATGTTGTTCCTTTTAATAAGATTCCATTTCTATGCACAGGCAAGGCCTAGGGAAACTGGAAGAACTCCAGAGTAAGTGATTAAATATCCCTGTCCTTTAAGTGTAAACAGTTTGGAGAAGTTCTGATGATAGGCTCTTTGGTGGTTTTCAGGATTTTCCAGGAGCCTCAGTATTTGAGGCAGTCTAATGGAGGAAGCCTTAAAGGCTTCCCTTGTAAGCTCCCAGAAGGAGCTGTTGAGCAAACACATATTGCACATTATGGACTTTCCAAGGCCCAGAGTATGTTTTCTTCATCACAATGAGCCTCACTGTCTGTGATTTCCTTTGAGTAAGTTGTGAATGAAGAAGATTGTTGGTCAAACTCTACTAAAACCTCAGGCTCATAAAAGGACTTTTGAAAGTATCAGTGGACTTTGGTGGATGGGGTTAGAAGGCAAATCCAGTAGCAGTGCTGCTTCATTCAAGAAGTAGCTGAGAGTAGAAACCTCTAAGTCTACTTGGGGGTGGTGAACCTGGTTTCCCTTTGATCCTAGGGTCCTATTAAGTAAGAAAAACTCAACAAAAAACTTAGTAAGCTGTGGTATGTGCTTAATGACCTGCTAAGTAGTTGATACACATTATCTCCTTCATTCCTCACAATTACCTTAGGAAATAGACATTATTACTAGCCCCTTTTATAACATGAAGAAACAGAAGTTCCTGGAAGATAGATGAGTTGCCTAAATTCTCACCATCTTTTAGGTCCAATCCCTGTGCTAAAAATGTTACCTGCATTACTTAATTAAAGCTCAGAACCACTATTGTTTTTTGTTGTTGTTGTTTTTGTTTTTGTTTTGTTTTTTGAGAGAGGGAGAGAGAACTAGTGGGTTGGGGGGAGAGAATTCCAAACAGGCTCCACCCTGCAAGGAGCCCCAGGCAGGATTAGATCTCTAAATGGAATTGAACAATTTTAAAAATGATAACCTCTAAAAATGTTATATAATACAGCATTGCATTATAATAAGTATTTAAAAACAAGAAGTCTTGGTTATAAATAGTTGGTTATTTTCTCACTAATTTTTTCTCAAGCTCATTTCTCTTAAGTATGTGTTTGGTATCCTTCCAGAACTAATTACGCATTGTTAAAGAAAAAAATTGCACCAGATAAGACAAGTGTACAGAAGTTGATGTTATTCCAATATTATTGCCAGCAATAGGGGAGAGGACATAAACCAAGTCTGGATAATCATTTCTGCTCTAACAAAGGATGGATCAGTTTTAAGTGCTGGGGTAAGTTAGCAGGAAAAGTCTTGGACTACATTATGGGGAAGTCGATCAATGGTATAGGTAGAATGCACGGAGTTTTCCCGAGTTTATAAATGTTTTTATGATGAGATCATCTGTATTTGCTAATTGACCCTCATCCAACTTAGGCTTCTGACTTCCCACAGAGACTGGGAGATAGGGGTGTTATTTGTTGTTATTTGTTGATTTACTTTTTAAAAGATTTTATTTATTTATTTGACAGAGAGAGTGAGCATGAGCCAGTGGGAGAGGCAGAAGCAGACTCCTTGCTGAGCATGGAGCCCAATGTGGGGCTTGATCCAGGAACCCTGTGATCATGACCTGAGCTGAAGGCAGATGCTTAACCTACTGAGCCACTCAGGCATCTCAGTGTTTACACTTTAAATGATGGTTTCCAGGTCCTTGCAAAAGACATTTCCTGGGTTGTAGAACTTGCAAGAGATGGAGAGAAGATTTACATACTTTTTGAAGAGGCAGAAAGAGAATTTACAACTATAAATTTTCTAAAGTAAATGCTCTAAGAAAAGGGAGATCAGGAGGTTATAGTCAGAAAGAAATCTGTCTAAAGTTTAGTCAAGCTGAGAGGACCTTGAATACCATCTCGATTACCATCATTCTGATTTTTTTTTAAATATATCCGTGACCTTCTCTGGAGTGCTTTTTGCTGTATTGGTTACCACAAATCGTGTGTCTGCCCCACTTGTTAAGAGACTCTCTTAATGACCTTATTGTCCAAGTTGAGAGAGCATTCCAGCTCCCAGCTTTCCCACAAATCCAGGCAAACAGAATTTGAGACTCAAGATTTATCTTTGTTGCTTTTAAACCATCTCTTTATTTCATGCTACTTTTAATCCAGCTATGGTTGGCTGTCCTGGAGGCAGCCTCTTTTTTTCCTCCATGCCAACACTGAAATAACATTTTTGTCACGTTTTAGAAAGCTGATTTTGCAAAGTATTGGTGAATAATGTAGATTTTACTAGATAATTATTAGGGAGGAAAAGGATAAGAATTTAGTTTGCACACAAAAATACAATCTTAATTTTCCTCAAAGGCCCCCTTTCCTCCATCCCTTTTGAACTTTCTGTGAACATCTGCCCTTCTGGAACATAGAAAAAGCTTTCTTCCAGCTTCCTCAGAGATTATCCTGGGGCCAGGAGGTGGAGACACAGTCTCTCTGTATGTCTCTCAAAATACCCACCCCACCTCCCAATACAGTGTGTTCTTCTATCAGGAGGTTTCACTGCTAAGATAAAGAAGGTGGTTCCATACCAGTAGTTATGTTAAGATTATTCTTCCCTAAATGGAATAATACTTGAACAGTGGAAGAATTGTTTTCAGATATATAAAAACTTGAAAGAAAAGTCCTGGGGAAAGAACATGCCTACATAAAGTTATTTCCAAGACTCTGAAACTTCCAGCCAGAGTTAAATCACTGACGTGTGATTTTACTGTGAATTTTGGCTCTTCCTTACTCATGCATAATTAAGTCCCATTTCTTAGCTCCTCATGATTCTGCCAGAGCTCTCAGGCAAATCAGCTCAACTTTTCATGAGTCCTTCCTGTTATGTGGGTAAAGTTCAGTTTTGTTTCCCTCCAATGAAGAATTAAATCATAGATTCCATAAACTAAGCCAGATCATAGAAAATTTTAAATAGGTTATTATGGACTAGTGACTGTAAAAAATCTTTGTGCATTTATTCCTTTTTTTTTTTTTTTGTAAAGAAGGCATAAATTAAGTTTTACTGTTCAGGGGTAAGTAATTTCAGGTATTATTTTCAGATCGTAGCATAGTGGTTCAGCAGCTACAGGGTAATAGGGTCAGATTCCAAGAAACTTCTTAGTAATAAGTGGTTCACAGACAGAAAACCATGACTTCCAATGGAAGAATGAAACCCATCATCACCATGTTATGAGCTTCTTAGTGTCAATAGGCTCAAATTTAGAGAATGAAGATAAGATACTCTTTTGTGCCTAAAAAGTTCAGGCCTTTTGTTTTGAAATAGAAAGTTGATAAGACTATTATTTAATGGTTGGTGAAAAATCTACTGAAAAGGGTGACTCTCAATTTGTCAGTTTTATTTTAAGGACAATCAAACATTGTATCATTAATGGGCTTAAATTCCTAGATAAACCCAGAAATGCTTTTTAATCTGTGATAGAATTGGTAAAGTATATAGATATAATGAAGTGTGATTGAACCAAACCTATTATTATTATTTTTTCTTTAAAGTATCACTACCCAGTTGAGGCTTAAAGGCATGAAATACATGAATAATGTATGTATCATTGTCTTGATAGTCTAGTTCCACATAAAAATTGTAAGAAAGTTTCAGAAGGATAACTGAGATTAAAAGGTAACCTAATCCCTTAAATCTCCCCTTGAATATCAGAAAATAGGAGGAAAGATATAGAAACAGGAAAATAATGATTGCAAAGGAGAAATGGTACTGTAGAAAATGAAACAGTACTGTGGGTATTTTATTCATTTCTTATAAGAAAATTTAAAGTAACATTCATCCTAGTGATAGTAACTGGGGAAGTAGAAATTTGGTATTGCAAGAGAACAGAGTAGAGGGCACGAGGTCACCACCCATCTTCTATCCTTCTCTCCATTAAGTTAGCCATCTTTTCAGAGGAACAAGCATGAAAGTTGCAACCATGACAAAGAATTTCTGCCAAGGAAGGGAGATGGATAAGACATGGTCAGTGAGAGCAGTTTTAACATAGAGATTAAGATGGAGAAAGTTTCATCCAGCAGTCCCAGACTGAAAGGAAGGTAGACAGAGGGAGAATTGAATAACATAGAAAAGTACAATTTCAATGGCAGCACATCATACCTCAAAATAACTTCTTTGCAGTTTTGGTAATGTGGAAAATGTAAAGGAAAGACACACAGAGGAAAAACCTTCATGGAAGCAGTCCAGGGGAAATGATAATAGCAGAGGCCAGAGGTGATGGCTAGAAGACTGGGAGGACGGAACATGGCATCCAAGATGGTGTGGAGTGTTTGCGAATGAATCCCATTTGCATATTAAGAGCTGCCTGTGTAAAGTTCACTCTAGTGATTTGGACTTTATAAGCCATTTTTTGGGTAAATAGTTCTCATATATTGACAGGGCCTGCAGAGAATGTTACAAAAGTTCCCCAGTACATTGGTTAGGATTCCCACCATTTCTGAAATGTGTTCTATAGCACAGTGTAAAATGTAATGTAGAGCAAGAAGATGGGAATCTAAAGATAGCATAAAATTAATAAAAGGTTGCACAGGCGAGAGACATTCTCACTGTCCTTCACCATGTTTTGAAATAAGTTTTAGGTCTTTTTTTTTTCTTATGTTCTTTTTAAGGAGGATTAACTGTAGTGTGTTCAAGTATCTGTAATATACCAGTTGCTTAGATGGAAAGGTATCTAAATTTCCATACCTTGAATATCATTATATAAATCAAAACATATTTTTGATGGGTTTAAACTTTTATTTTTATAAACTTTTAAAATATTGTATATTGACAGATAGTTATTTTGACAATATGAAATAGTTCTTCAATTTAGCTTCAAGTAGGAGAACTATTAGAAGCTACAAGAGATTTCAAAATCAAAGTAGGATTCATGCTCTCTAAAGCAAAAGAAAATAATATGATAAAAAATCAATAAAGAACTTTTAAAATATTAATGTATTCCCTACATAATCTTTTATATGGATTTAATGAAAATTTAAAAAATCATGGAAGGGAATGATTGCTTTTAAGATTGCTAATAAAAATTCACTTTGTATGTATAAACAATTATGCAGATTTTGGCTACAAAAAGACACACGTCCACTTTTGAAATATTGGAGGGGTTTGGTTTTTGCCTTAGCTTTCAGCCCTTTCAATAACACAGCTGAGGTGGATATACATATCTTAATGACTCATTCACTGATGAATGCAATTCTGTCCAATAAAACAAGGGGTTTTAGAATTTTTCATAGCAACCAGATTCCACAAGTGCTGCCTAATTTAGCATAGAATTCAAAGTCAGAGACTGTGGCTGTCTTTGCAATACGAAATAACATTCAGAAGAATACATTGTAATTAAAGTAAACTTCAGAACTTGAATATAGCAATTATATGAGGAAACAACTTTTCTCTCATAAAAATGAGATTTAAGTGACCCATGACTGCCAACCTCTTTTATGTTTTTAATAAATAACATGTTCAACTTCACATTTTTATAAGTAAGTTTATTTAGTCAAGTTCTTTATAAGGATGCTTAAATTAAATTTATCTCTAAATTCCACATGTATCATGCTTGGGTTTCACCTCTGCTCAAGTTAAATAAGTCTGTCAGATCACAGAGACAGACACTGATTCAACAGATTTGGTGGTGGCAAATAGATGTGGGTGATAGTGTGCATCTGCCAAAATTGTCTTCATATAAAATAGGGCCATTATGTTTTTATTTTTACTTTAACAACAGGTAGAATCTATGCATCTTACATTTCTTTGCTAAGATTTCTGATGATAAAAATATTCAATTAAAATCTTTAATTGTTACTAGGAGCATGGATAATGAGTAGTTGTAGTCTCCTATGAAAACCAAAGATTTATATTTTAAAATTTTTATAATTTTACTGGCTTTTATAGCTTTAAAATATTGCCCCCCCTTTGACAATAAATTTCATTCGTAATTATAAGTTGGCAGTAAATGCTATTAAGTCTTCTGGGGTTTTTTTTTAATGTTTTCATTAGTTTTTGCCCAATAATAATAGAAAACCCACTTGTAATAATTCAAGCAGCATATATTAACACCTAAGAGAGCAAAGGAGAGATCTCATGACAAAATAAATTAGATTGGTGTAATCATCATGTTTATAGTAATAGAGAAATTTTTGTCATTGTTGGCTGGTTATATGAATAAAAACAGGGATTATAATCAGCATAATATTTTGGAAGTACATCATGCCTATATTCTCATATAGTTGAAATTAGGGGTCCTAAATTATGTATCACCTCAACTGTGTTATTTTAAAACTCACTATTGTATTTAAATGCCATGACTTAGAGTTATTTTAGGACACATGTACATGAGAAATGCAATATCTCCTATTTGCACTGAAAAGTCTCTGACATAAAATTTGATTATACTTAAGTTTTTTCATTTGCTCCATAAATATAATAATCTGAATTACTTGTCCTAATCTGTCACTCTGTGGATGGAATAACATTGTTTTAGGCTTTTGTTATCTAGATGTCTAAAGAAGGAAAGATGACTTGTAACAATTTACACTAATACATGCTTAACCCTAAAGGGTTGCAGTACATTAAAAAGAAAAAGCTTGACAAATCTTACCCACAGTTAGAAATCAGATTATAATGACATGTCAAAGCTTTTAAATAATCTCTCGACATGGTATGTCACGGTTAGTAGTGTGTGTGATATTTTGGCTGTTACATAATACTGCATTATATAAATATGCCATAATGTACAGATAAGATGATTTTTCTACAACTTCTTATAGTAAATTTAAGTTGTTGCAGCTTAAATTTTCTTTTATAAATAATGTTGCAATGTGCACTTATATAACATCTTTTCATGCACATGTGAGAGTACAGTGTTGGTTGATCATGTGCTGTATGTACATTTTTAATGAAGCTAGCTAGTGAAAAAGTTCTCTCCAAAATTTTACTCATTTATACTTCATTGCAAATGCTTGAGAGTTCAGATTACCCCATATCATCACCAGCTCTTGGTATTATATGATTTTTTTGCTGTTACTGTTAACAGATGATTGTGAAATATTATCTTACCTTTGTTTTACTTTTGCTGGTTACTACAGAAAATGTCATTTTTTCATTTATTTATTGGCTGTTTGGATAGCTTCTGCAAATTTCTTGCTAATAGGCTTCTCTCATTTTGTGATAGACCTATATATTTCTTAGTATTCATGGGACTCCACCACACAGTTTGGTAATTAATTTTTTGTAGTTTTGAAAATACTTTTCCCAAACCTATTTTATCTCCTTTGTTGTCTTATTAGTTATAATCCTTTGCTTTATTATTTTTGTGTTTGCATTAGGGTTCATAGTATACATCTTAAGTTATCACAAGAGAGTGTGACATTATAAATGACTTTATAAGATTTAGTGTACAATTTGAAGACTCAATAGTATACTTGCATTTCTCCCATCCCAGTCATTATGCTATCATACATTTTGAATCAAAACATAATAAACCCCACAAAGGTTAATATTAATTTTGTGTAAACATGTAATTATTTTCAAAAAATTATTTATTTATTTGATAGAGAGAGAAGCAGCAAAACGAGAGCAGGAGCACAAGCAGGAGGGAGGGCAGAGGGAGAGAAAAAAGCGGACTTCCTACTGAACAGGGAGCCCAATTCAGGACTCAGTCCCAGGACCCTGGGATCATGACCTGAGCTGAAGGCAGATTCTTAACTGACTGAGCCACCCAGTTGTCCCTAAACAGGTAATTAGTTTAAAAAATTAAAGTAATAGACAAGAATCATATATTTCTCATGTTGTTACCATTTCCAATATACCTCACTCCTTTCTGTATATTATTTTTCACATGGAATCATTTTTATTTTGCCTGAAATGATTCTTTTCATGTTTCTTATAGTGTCAGCTTTCTGGTTATCAATTTTTTTGAGACATATATTTCCAAAAAACACATGAAGGGGCTTTGTTTTACTATAATTTTTTAAAGATCATTTTCATTGGGTATAGAATTCTAAGTTGACAGTTTTTTCTTTTTATATTTAATAATGTTTTCTGCTGTCTTGCTTGCTGTTTAGTTTCAAATAATAAATGTGATTTTTTATGTTTGTTCTTCTGTATATGATGTGTCTTTTTTGTGTATGATTTTGAGATTTTTTTCTCTACCACTGATTTTCAGAAATTTTATTATAATGTGTCATAGTACAATTTTCCTCATTTTTTTGTGATTGATATTCATTGAACTCTTGTTTTTACAGTTTTCATCACATTTGGAAAATTTTCAATCATTATTTCTTCAAATACTTTTTCTATATTCTCATCTCTCTGCTCTCCTTCAGGGATTCTCATTATATGTTTATTAGGCCACATAAATTTGTCCCACAGTTCACTAAAGCTCTGTTTATTTTTAAAATTTTATTTTATTTCTATATTGCATTTCAGATAGTTTCTATTACTATTTTCAAATTTACCTTTTTTTTTTTTTTTTCTAGGTAGTCTAATGTCTACTATTTCACTAATCTTATATAGTATATTTTTCAACTCAGACGTTATGGTTGTAATTTCCAAATTGGATCTTTTTATATTCTTCCAAGTCGCATTTAATTTTTTGAACATATAGGATATAGTTATAATGACTAATTTTATGCGCTAATCTTCTAATCTTAATAGCTGTGACACTTATGAGTTGGTTTTGGTTGATTGATTTACTCCTTATTATGGGACATATTTTCCTGTCCTTATACATGCCTGAAAATTTTTTATTGAATTTCAGACATTGTTAATTTTAACTTGTTGGTCCTGGATATTCTTGTAGTTCTGTAAAGGTTTTTCAGCTTTGTTGTAGCATGCGTGTAGGTATTTAGAACAGTTTTATCCCTTAAGGTGTTGATTTTAAGATTTGTTGCATGGGATCAAGCCAAGAGTCAGTGTGTAACTATTTTCTATTTCAGAAGCAAGAGCCTTCCGAGTAGTCTAGCTGATGTCCAATGAGTCATGAGGTTTTTCCACTCTAGCTAATGGGATCAGGCACTATTCTCTCTCACATGTAAGCATCAATACTATTCCCTTTAATCCTTTCTGACTGTCCTCCTTATAATTTCCTTGTGTGTGTGCTGATCAGTACTCAGTTGAATAATTAAAGAAGAAATATTTTGAATATGCTCAATGAACAGTGCTGTGCTCACTGGTACTTAATCCTGCCAGCTCTAGTAATTTTGGTCATCCTGAACTCTCGGCTCAACTCAGGTATACTCCTATGTTCCCTCTGCCTGCACCAGGGCCTGGAAATACTCTCAAGTCAGTAAGGTAGGATAATCATATAACTCACAGTGTTTGTTTTCTGTCTCTCAGGAATCACTTTCCATTACTGGCAGAAGTGCAGTGTCATTGCTTCACATATTTTGCATTTTATGTATTTATTTTTGGCTGTTCAATATAAAAGGGCAAATATGACCTACTTTAGTCCATCTTGTTTGGAAATGTGACACAGCATTCTCTCTTTATCTGGTCTCTAAATAAGTTGCATAATATTGCAATGTGATCTGGTTCTTGAGTATTTTGCAAATGTCACCTCTAAAATTATTTGAACTTATCAATTCTCCTATGTGTGCATACGTGTGTGATTTTTTAAAATTTTAATCATGTTTCTTTAATTTATATGTAGAGATGGATGGATGGTAGTGTAAATTGAGGCATTCTACTTTTTTATTAATCAGTTTTAGCAGGTTTTATTATAAAGAAAATTGGGTATATAATTTATAATTTTTGAAATTTATCAAAACGTATTTTCTTTTTTAAAATTTCACCTTTATCTGTGGTTGTGTCTTTTCCATTTCTTGGAGTGGATACTGGTTCCTTATCTTTGCCTGGATTTCCCCAAAATAGAGCCTGAAACAATGGTATGTCTAAGTACTTATTGAGGAGTACAATCCAGAAAACCAAAGTTAAGGGTAAAATGAGTTCAGCAAGCAAGGAAAGAGAACTAATACAAAAATATATTACTTAGTTGCCTGTAATCTTGGAATATTGGTTGTTCCATCTCTTATTACCATAATAAATGTATCTCTTGAATACCTATCTCAGAGAAGATCTAGGGAAGGATTTATCTATCATTTCCTTCTACTCATCATAACTCCTACAAATAGTACCAAACACTACCACAAGTACAAATTTATTATCATTGTCAGCCAACAAATTGCCAGCTCTGATTTATATTTTTCATTTAATTTTTGGCCCCAAGGATTTTGATTCCATTAAAGGGTCTTAACTGTGCATTCAAAAATAAGCTTTCTCATGTATTTTCCTAACATAACTAATTGTCTTGTGAGAAAGGGTTTTCCTGCCATGTTGTTAGAAAATGAATAAAAACATACTTTTTAAAGTGTTGTGGTTTTGTATGGTTTTGTTTGCATTTTCTGGCTATGAAAACAAATGAGAACAAAATGATCTAGATATAGTTTACTTTCCATATTACCTTGGATTGAATAGCTTTCAGTGAAACAAGTGGGTCCGCCATACTTTCAGTATATTATGACAGGTAAGTGAATAAAATCTCCATGCTAAAAAAAAGTTGTTTTTTTTTAATAACATTATTTGTATTTGTTTTGATACATTTAATCAAATTCTGCTCATTATATTTCTTAAATACCTTTACTTACACATAGAGCAGAGTTTTAAAATTTACCTTAGTTTTATTTACACTACATGATTAACCAATATTCCATAATTCTGTCAGAGATGCTGAATATAATGTAAAACCTCTCCAGATCTTGATTTTTAAACACCATTCTCTAATAAAATGTTCCAAAAGTCTGTGGTGAATGGCTGATTCTAGGGTTTGGCCAGAGAATATACAAGATGTGCCTAGAATATCTCATGATATCAGAAAGTAAGGAAGTGTTCAAAAAGGGCTGCAGAATGGTCCATGTCAAAGAGATATAGGAGTGAATTTGAACACGCTCTTAATGGTCAAGTCTGGATTACTTTGGAAAATAAAATAATGGTAACAATGGAATACAACCCACAGAATAATCTGAATGTCTAAGATTCTATTGATATAAATAAATTAATGAAATAGAGGATAATATGCAGCCCTTTCTTATAGTAGAATTCCAATTAATAAGTGTCAAAGAAATAGGGGTGCCTGGCTGGCTCAGTCTGTAGAGCATGTGACTCTTGATCTTGGAGTCATGAGTTTGAGTCCCATGTTGGGGGTAGAATTTAATTTTAAAAATGTAGAAGAAATCATGGCAACAGGGAGTCTTGAATAAATATCATGAAAATAATTTTTATAGGCAAAAATCATTCACTGGATGCTAAAAGTGGTGAGCTAATATATGACAAGAGACAGGATATTTATATAGACCCAAAGTGTCACCCCATCAAACACTTGTAAATACAAAGGGTAAAATACCAACTTTATAGTAAGGAAAACTGGTGTACACCATCTTTAACGTGAGTTAAGTTAGCATCACTAGTAATAAGACATATTCCCATCCTGTATCCCCTAATATATCTACTGAGAAGGTCACAACATCAGTTTAACTATGAAAAGTTATCAAAACATTCCAAATTGGAAGACATTCTGCAAAATAATTGACTAGAACTCCAAAACTGTGGAGGTCATGAATGACAAAGACTAAGGAACTAAAGGAGACAAAAGAGACTGACTTTTTAATGCACTGTGGGATCCTGGATTGGATCCTGGACCCTGAAAATGACAGTATAAAACTGATGAAACTTGAGTTACATTCTGTAGATTAGTTAATAGTGATATATCAATGTTAATTTCCTGGTTTCGATAATTGTATACATAGAAAGATGCTAACATTATGAGATGCTGTGTGAGAATATATAGGAAGAAATTCTTTCCAAATAAAAAAGGAAAGTCTTTAAGAATAAAAACTGTAGATTTTAAAAAATTTTAAGATTTTTTATTTTTTAAAAATCATGTTAAATAAGACATTTGAGAAAGTAAAATCTTGGACTACCTCATCATATTCTGCAGAATAAAAGCCAAACTGTTTAGTCATCCAATCCAGATCATGGGTTATGTGATTGTTTCACATTTTGACAGACTCATCTACTATCAATCAGTCTAGGCACATTGTCACCCCTGGCTAAAACAAATTGCTTGCAATTTTCCCAGTGCTTGATGCTTTCTCTTACTTCTAGGCTTAGTAACATGTCTTACTTCTGTTTAGAGGCTTATTTGCTCCATTTTTAAGATTCTTTAAGACTCAGTGCAATGATCCCTTCTTTTCATCAGTGTTACCTAAACCATCTCTGTTCTCACAGTATTCATGATTACATGTGCCCTCGCAGTTATAAAAGTAGATTGTAATATATGATTTATTCTCTGTTCTTTCCACCAGCCTATGAATGATTTTAAGATAGAGGTACTGTCTTTTGTTATGGTATTTTTGATGCTCAGTAGTTCCTGGTATCTAGTCATGACATAATAATGAAACATAGTGATGAATGTTTGGGCCTTATGTAAAATGAACCAATAATAGAGATTAAAATTGCTTTTCTCCCATGGTATGTATACCATGTAATATTAAGATGTCACTAAAGATGCAACTGAGGATGCAACTTAATATATTTTTAGTTTTCTTTTCTCACTAATAATAGAATTTTAAGACCATGTGATCCACCTACTACAGGAAAAAAAAAAACTATTCTAAACAAATCATGAATTGGAGATTTTAAGAGATTAAAATTCAGTTGAAACTACAAGTTAAACATACTACCATATTAGCTTAGTTATGTTATCTGACAGTATGTGCTAACTTTTATTTTCTAGTCTGTTCCTTTACCTTGTCCTCATGTATATGGGTTACTGACTGATAATTTGCTTAACACTTTGGAGTCCTGCTTTGCTGCATTCATCCTCTGGGGGTTCCAAAGTATGGTAGAGAGGATAAGCATACATGCTATGGAGTTAGACTGCCCTGGTTAAAATTCCAGCTTGGTCACTTACTGTGTAAACATGAGGGAGTCAGTTAACCTGTCTGAGCTTCAGCTTACTCATTTATAAAATGGGAATAATAATAGTAATTTGTTTTTAGGATTACTGTGAAGATTAAATAGTATTACATAGGACACACTTAGAGTAATACTTAAAAAGTTCCTGGCTCATAGTCATAGAACCGTGTAAGTGTAAACTACTATCATAATAATTGCCATTTGTCTTTAATCCAACCTTGATACTTCTCATTCCTTTTCAATACAGCCTTGTTATTTTCATGGCTATAAAAAACTATAATTAACAAAATCAAGTAAAATATCTATTCAGAGTATCATACATAGGGATGTAGAATTTATGGGAAATGGAGAGCTTAGTAACAGACTTCAACCATCTGAAGGGCTCTTATGTGAAAGAGATTGGAATTATTCTCTTTTTTTCAGTGACAATATTCTAAAGTGTATGAAAGCTGCAGGAAGACTTTGAATTTCTCATAAATAGAAATGGCAAAAATGTGACTCAAGGAGAAAGATTTCCCTTTCTAGAAGTGCAGAAGATGATCCTTTAACCTAAGTGACTTCTGAGATGTCTTTTGATTCTAAAGTGCTATATGATTCTAAGTAATATTTTTAGGCAGAGAAGAATTTATTTATCCCTTCAATAATGCTACAGGCCCCCAATTCTGTTATGTTTACCAAGAAAGAGAAAATCTGTCTTATAGTGAACATTAGGAATGGAAAAGTGGGAAATATTGGCATATATTAATGAGAAGATTTATACCCTATCCACAGCACTATCTTTTATTACCAGTCGTGTGTTACTCATTGGTGAATAAGAGACACATTAGAAAGTGGTGCATTACTTCTTAATAATCCCCTAAAAAGTTCTTTATTTTGGTTTGTAAACTTTTATATCTCTAAAAAGAGTTATACGTTTGTGAAGGGTGGGTAGAAGAGATGGGAGACTATATCTGTAAATGAGCATTCCTTTTCCTCTGACGTGCTTATTTTGAAAACATCTGGCATGTCCACTATTAGCTGGATATTTATTGGCAGGTGTTGTCCGATGTTCATTAAAAAATTGACTTTCACTCTGGATAAAATCCACTTAAAATTTTGAAGGACTGTAACTTTAGTAAGGTATAGACTGAGAGACATACCTATATTTCTTCCTTTCTCAGAGGACTTGTGAATAGGTTGACCTATTCAACTCATCATAGACAAGTAGCATATTTGAAAAGGAGCTACTGTGATCTAAAATCTCTACCAAGTTTCTATTGTACTGACTAGAAATCTCCTTCTTTGTCTACCAAATATGTTTTTGAAAAAGATGATCAAGGAATTGGACTTGACAGGAGAATCACCTGGCTATGTGACCTTGGGTACCTTCTTTAATCACTTGGAACTAGTTAAATCATTAAGTTACCCAGATTAACAATGAACCACAAGATATTATCTGAAACCTATGGATCCAGTCATGCTTAAATTAAAATTAAGAAAAATTGTGTCCTGCATCTATCTTATATTATTTAACACTAAATGGGGTTTTGAGCAGAATCCTACAAAGGAAAACACTCATGTATTTGCAGTGATTCATGAATATTTACACTGAGTGGGGAAAGTAAGATCTATAACATCCTCATAAAAGCTCAGTTTCACCCTTAAATGAGTTTTGGCAGCAAATTTAAAAAAAAAAGAACAACAAAAAACCTTTACTCCTTAAAGCGTTTTGTATTTTTGAATAGCGGATAAAAGATCATATACTTATATTTTTATAGCAAAAAAGGCAGTTCTGCAGATCAAATAAGATAACTTTTAAAAAGAACTTTAAAATTATAAAGCACTATATAAATGTAAGGCATTATAACTATTATATACTTGACTTTATAATTATTTCCTAGACTTTTATAGGATAATGAAAGTTGTGCAATAATTTTTTACTATGCTGGGTTTGAATATAGTTTAAAGAAGAAAAGTGATTAAAAGTTTTTTCCTAAAAGTGTATGGTGCTCATACTATTTAGCTGTCATGCATTGAAACCAGAATGAATGTATATGTTTTCTGGGTATTAAAATGGCCTTTCTTACCAGAATAAAGTTGGCACATTTCTGCTGTTTTAATCTTACTTTAAATCATATCTCAGAGATATCAAAAGCTTAAAATTCATTCATTCAGTTTTTCATTTGGTAATTGCTAGGTTTGAATTATCATTTCTGGAGTCACATTCAGCAGGAAGCAATATAAACTCAAGGACCTGACAGAAGGTTTGTTTCACAAGAAGAAAGATTGGAGGGGTGTCTGGGTGGCTCAGTCTGTTGAGCCTCTGCCTTTGGCCAGGTCATGATCTCAGGGTCCTAGGATCAAGCCCCATGTCGGGCTCTCCACTCAGTGGGGAGCCTGCTTCTCCCCTTCACCCTTATGTGTGTTTTTTTTTTCTCTCTCTCAAATAAATAAGTAAAATCTTTTTAAAAAAGACAAAAGATTGGAGATATGTAAGAAATTCCAACTTAAGTGATAATTGGGCACAAAATAAAACTAATTTAAAGGTTTACCTATATATCTTGGATATTCGTGAGCAGATAAAGTAACAAATTGCAAAGTCTTGTTGGAAGGCATAGGAAGCTTCTTCTGCAGTTGGCCAAGAAGCTATAACTAGAATTACAGTGAGATGTTATTGGGAACTGCAGCCAAGAAAAGTTGTGAGTGGGCATCTGGGTAGGATTCTGCTCCCCAGAGAGTTCCAGAATGCTGGTCACACTTTCAGTCCTTTGGTAAACCACTCTATAGATTTCCAGTGTGAGTGTATAGGTACCACTATAATGATCATTACTTTCTTCTACTTTTGATAAATAAATTATTTAACTTTATATCATCCTAATTAATTCAGTCAACATCATGTATAGGAATATATCAATGAATACATTTGTATTCTGCCCTCTTGGACAAAAGTGGATGAACCTTTCTTTCACAAAGTGAAAAGGGTGAACTTAAGGTATGACCTTAAGGGAAGGCATAATGATAAAAGCAGTACACATGTTAATATTAACATTACTCATTTCTTTTTTTTATTTTAATCATTTTTTAAAAATTTATTTTCAACATAACAGTATTCATTGCTTTTGTACCACACCTAGTGCTCCATGCAATCCATGCCCTCTCCAACACCCACCACCTGGCTCCCCCAACCTCCCACCCCCCCCCAACCTCTTCAAACCCTTCAGATTGTTTTTCAGAGTCCATAGTCTCTCATTGTTCACCTCCCCTTCCAATTTCCCCCAACTCCCTTCTCCTAACTCCCCATGTCCTCCATGCTATTTGTTATGTTCTACAAATAAGTGAAACCATATGATAATTGACTCTCTCTGCTTGACTTATTTAACTCAGCATAATCTCTTCCAGTCCCATCCATGTTGTTACAAAAGTTGGGTATTCATCCTTTCTGATGGAGGCATAATACTCCATAGTGTATATGGACCACATCTTCCTTATCCATTCATCCATTGAAGGGCATCTTGGGTCTTTCCACAGTTTGGCAACCATGGCCATTGCTGCTAGAAACATTGGGGTACAGATGGCCCTTCTTTTCACTACATCTGTATCTTTGGGGTAAATACCCAGTAGTGCAATTGCAGGGTCATAGGGAAGTTCTATTTTTAATTTCTTGAGGAATCTCCACACTGTTCTCCAAAGAGGCTGCACCAACTTGCATTCCCACCAACAATGTAAGAGGGTTCCCCTTTCTCCACAAAGACCAGTGGAACAGAGTAGAGAGCCCAGATATGGACCCTCAACTCTACGGTCAGTTAATCTTTGACAAAACAGGAAAAAATATACAGTGGAAAAAAGACAGTCTCTTCAATAAATGGTGCTGGGAAAACTGGGCAGCTGTATGTAGAAGAATAAAACTCAACCATTCTCTTACACCGTACACAAAGATAAACTCAAAATGGATAAAAGACCTCAATGTGAGACAGGAATCCATCAAAATCCTAGAGGAGAACATAGGCAGTAATCTCTTCGATATCAACCACAGCAACTTCTTTCAAGATACGTCTCCAAAAGCAAAGGAAACAAAAGCCAAAATAAACTTTTGGGACTTCATCAAAATCAAAAGCTTCTGCACAGCAAAGGAAACAGTCAAGAAAACAAAGAGGCAACCCATGGAATGGGAGAAGATATTTGCAAATGACAGTACAGACAAAAGATTGATATCCAGGATCTATAAAGAACTCCTCAAACTCAACATACACAAAACAGATAATCATATCAAAAAATGGGCAGAAGATATGAACACACATTACTCATTTCTTAAATCAACCTGATTTAAACATAAAACCCTAGCATGTCTGGGGGAACCTGGGTGGCTCAGTGGGTTAAAGCCTCTGCCTTCAGCTCAGGTCATGGTCTCAGGATCCTGGGATTGAGCCCCGTGTCAGGCTCTCTGCTCAGTGGAGAGCATGCTTCCTCCTCTCTCTGCCTACTTGTGATCTCTGTCTATGAAATAAATAAATAAATAAAAATCTTAAATAAATAAATAAAAAAAAAACCCTAGCATGTCTGGGTCTTACTTTTCTCATGTATAAACCGTAGGGTTAGATGTGATTAGCCTGGTGCTGCTAACTGCTCAAAATTTTTATTTGAAATGTAGTACATTTTGGTACTTTTTAATTTCACTTTAGCCATGTATTATCCTTTAACAATCCACCTGAATACAAAAATATCAGTGATTGTTTCACCAGGTTGATGTAGGGTTTTCTTTCCAAAACAAACATGCAATTTATGAATCACCACCTACATACACACATGCACACATGCACACACACATGCACACATGCTTGCCATTCCCCAAGTTCTCTGATCTTTGCCAGGTTCATGAAAAACTGATCCACCACTATCTGTGCAGTTGAGTGATGAATGCATTTTAACCAACTGGATGCTTTACACTAAATACATCTTCTCAAACACTATCATATCATCACTTATAACTTTTTAAACTCTTTTCTAGTCTTATAAAAATAATTACAAATCTTCTAGAAGTGACAGATTGTAAGTTTCAGAGCAAAGAGAAATTATTAAATGTAGCATGAGTAATGTAAGTAAATGAAAAGAAAGACATGATATGTAGGACATTAATAAAGCAAAATTTATATTGCAATTGGGCTTTGAAAATTGATAATATGCCATGCTTCTAAAGAATATTATTTTACAAAGCGTCATGCTGTTTATTTCTATATACTTCCAATGTAGCCATTTCTTTTAACTTGTAAAGAAAATGCCTCACCTTCCCATGTCTCAGTGGGCTAAATTCATGCACGAAAAGTTGTTCAGTCTTTGGGGCACCTGGGCAGCATAGTTGGTTAAGCATCTGACTCTTGATTTTGGCTCAGGTCATGATCTCAGGGTCATGACATCAAACCTGGCATCAGGATCCATGCTCAGCAGGGAGTCTGCTTGAGATTCTCTATCTCTCCCTCCCTTTACCCCTCCCCGACTCCCCCTTCTCTCTCTTTAAAAAAAAAAAAAGTTTGGGCACCTGGGTGGCTCAGTGTGTTAAGCCTCTGCCTTCAGCTCAGGTCGTGATCTCAGGGTCCTGGGATCAAGCCCCATGTCGGGCTCTCTGCTCAGCGGGGAGCCTGCCTCTCTGCCTCCCTCTCTGCCTGCCTCTCTGCCTACTTGTGATCCCTCTCTCTCTGTCAAATAAATAAAAATAAAATCTTAAAAAAAAAAAGTTTCTCTGATTTGGAAGAGGTAGCAGAAAGAAAGTACGTGTTTTATTGTTATAGTCTCTTATCTTGTATTTTGGAATCAAGATATCATTTGCTTCTTGGTGATACCATAAAACTGTTCAATAGATCAAGCTACTAATAAAGATAAATTCAAAGAGTGCAAAATTTTATTTTTCCTTTGATATTTTTATTCCATGTTCTTTTTTAATTTGGTAAATATTTATAAGCTGCCTTATATATACCAAGCTCTGTATAATCAAGGGCTGGAGATACAATGATGAAAATGCAATTATTTTTCCTTTTAATTAGCTAAACATACATCAGAGGAGATCAGTGCATTAACTATCACTATGATAAACTATGATGCAAAATATTAATAAGTTTCATCTTTGGAGTGTTTACTATGCTCCAGAAACTATGGCTTCCTGTTTTTCATGAGTGATCTCATTTTTATCTATCACCAAAATCCCATGAAGTAGATATGATAATGCTGTCCATCAGATTAGGAAACTGAGGTTTAGGACACTAACTTACTCCAAGTCTCCAAGCAAGTCCATGACAGAACAATACTCAAACCTGGGATCCCCGAATCCAAAGCCAAGGCTCATAATAATTATATTATTAGAGTGGGACAAGTGTTGTCATAGGAGTATGTACACAAGGTTAAGTTAGCATAGATAAATGGGGTGGTTAATTTTATACCAAGTAGGAAGGGAGAAAGCTGTGGAAAACCTTCAGAGAGGAAAAGGGTATTGCATGAATGCTGGCATCTGAGAAATGTGGACCGGCTGACATGACCAGGGTTTTAACCATGAAGCATGGAGTGAAGGGGAAAGGCATTGGCCTGAACAGATATATAGGAGTTGGGTCAAGAACAATCTGCTTAAACTCTGTTAAAGACTTAGATTTTAAGTGTATATAGAGCTTCCAAATGATTTCTCAACAAGGAGATGCTCAAATCAACTGTGCTTTAGTGGGATCTGGCACATATGAAGAGTACATTGGAGTAAAAGAATGGAAGAGAAGACAAATTAAGCTTACTGGCAGTGTTGGCAGGAAATAGAGAGGCCTTAAAACAGTAGCCACATGGAAGAAGATGAGAGAAGAAATGCAAGGGAAAATTCAGGGGTGGAATTGGTTCAATTTGATAATGTTCTGTGGAGGATGGGAAACAGCTTAGAATAATTCCATGATCACTGTGTTTGGTAATAGGGTGGATGGAAAACAGAAGAATGAACAGGTTTGTGTGGAAAAAAATGAGAATTATTATGACAATGTTGAGTTTCAGGAACCCATGGTACAGCCAAATTGAGATGTCCCAGAGGTGCAGACAAGATAATGCAACTCTTCTTAACATAGAGATGAAGTAAAAATTTCTTTTGCAGCAGGGAATTCCTGCCAGAGAAAATAGTGATGGTCACTATGAAAAACAGACTCATTAACCATATGTGGCTATTTTCTTTGCTCTTCAGTTGCCTCCAAGGGGAGCTTGGCAGCTTGAAAGCTGAGATTCTTCCTTCAGGACATCTATCAGTGTGTGGATGGAACCAGGACATTTTCTCTCTCCAAAATTGAAGAATTAGATCCATCCTTAAAACAATAGCTTAGGGGCACCTGGGTGGCTCAGTGGGTTAAGCCTCTGCCTTCCGCTAAGTTCATGGTCTCAGTGTCCTGGGATCGAGCCCCACATCAGGCTCTCTGCTCAGCGGGGAGTCTGCTTCCCCCTCTCTCTCTGCCTTTCTCTCTGCCTACTTGTGATCTCTCTCTCTCTCAAATAAATAAATAAATAAAATATTAAAAAAAAATAGCTTAGTGAAAATTATTTACAAATATTTTCATTTTCCAAATGGTTTCTTTGATTTTTACTTTAACATTTAGGCTATTACATTTTTTTATGGGATTCATCAAAATAAATAAGTGCTATTAGGCTTTCAAATATTATTTCCACTTATGCTTCTTCTGACATGTTGTGATGTTAAGATACCTGTGTATAATTCTTCCAAGTTAGAATTCCTAAAAATTCTTTGTGTTAGGAAGTGTAATTTTCAGGTACTCAAGTAAAATTCCGTTAGCCCATTAGTCACTTAGGTATGTACATAGTTATTTTGGTTTGGGGGCATCTTAATAAGAAAAAGTGAAAGGAAATCTTATTGTATACATTCCAGATAAATACGTATTTGGCTCTGTTTCAATACGCAACCAATAGTCTTATAGCTGTTTTGTATGAGGTAGTGTCTCATCATGGTTTTGATTTGCATTTCTCCCATGATTAATGATGTTGAGCACCTTTTCATATGACCACTGGTCATCTGTATGTTTTTTTCCAAAAAAGGTCTATTTCAATCTTTTGCTTATTTTTAAAATTGAGCTATTTGGTTTTTTTTTTCTGAGTTGTGAGTTTCTTGTGTGTTTTGAATATTAGCTTCTTATTGAATATGTGGTTTGCAACCATTTCATAGGTTGCCTTTTCATTTTGTGATGTTTTACTTTGCTGGACAGAAGCTGTTTATTTTGATGTTGTCCCTCTTACTTAATTTTCCTTTTGGTGCTTTTGCTTTTGGTGACATATTAAAAAATCATTGCCAAGACCAATGTCAAGGAGCTTTTTTTCCTATGTGTTTTAAAAATTTTTCAGTCTTGGGTCTTACATTGAAGTCTTTAACCGATTTGAATTGACATTTTTGTATGGTGTAAGAAGACAATATCTTTTTCCCATTTTACCTTTTTGTAACTTTTCCAAAGTTAATTGACCATGTGTGCATGGGTTTATTTATGAGTTCCTTATTCTGTACTATTGATCTGTATCTGTTTTTATGCCATTAAATTCTGTTTTGATTACTACATCTTTGTAATATATTTTGAGATCAGGTATTGTGATGTTTGTAGATTTGTTTTCCTTCTACTTCTGTTTTTAAGATTTTATTTAGAAGGCAGAAGGAGAAGCAGGCTTTCCTCTGAGCAAGGAGCCTGATGTGGGTCTTGATCCCAGGGTCCTGCAGATTCTTAATTGACTGAGCTACTCAGGTGCCCATAGCTTTGTTTTTCTTTCTCATGATTGTTTTAACGAATCAGGGCCTTTTGTGTTTCCATACAAATTTTAAGATTGTTTTTTGTGTTTCTGTAAAAAACTGTCAGAGGATTTTTGAGAGAAATTACATTAAATCTGTAGATTGCTTTGGTTAGCATGGACATCTTAACAATATTAATTTTTCCAGTGCATGAACACAGAATATCTTTATACTTATCATGTCTTCTTTAATTTCTTTCCTCAAAGTTGTAAAGTTTTGTGTGTGTGTGTGTGTGTGTGTGTGTGTGTTTACAGTCCTTCATCTCCTTGGTCAAATTTTTTCTAAGTATTTTACTGTTTTCAATGCAATTGTATATCTTTTTTTGTTTTGTTTTGTTTTAAATTTTCTCTTTCTGATGGCTTATTGTTGGTGCATAGAAATGCAACACATTTTTGTATGGATTTTATATCCTGCAACCTTACTGGAATCATTTATTAATTCTAACAGTATTTTGATGGAGTCTTTGGGGTTTTCTATATATAAAATCATATTATCTTCCAACAGAGATAATTTTACTTCTTTTAGATGTGGGTGCCTTTTATTTCTTTTTCTTACCTAATTGCTCTGGCTAGGACTTATAGTGTAATGCTGAATAAATGTGTAGCATTGGCATCCCTGTCTTGCTCTTAATCTTCTCTGACATCTGTTCCATTAATATCTCTTTTATCCTCTGTCTCTCTGTTTTTGTTCCTCTGTCTCTGCCTCTGTGTCATTCTCAGTTCTCTCTTTTTATTTTGCTCCCACTTATGTTACTGGTTTTTCTGCTAAAGGATTAACATTCAGCTACAAATGTGATATCTGGAAGAAAATGAGAGAAAGTGAGAGGAAAGGTAAGAAAAGAAGACAACGTTTTGATATGCGTCCTTTCTTCACCTCTCCTGACCTCCTTTCCCCTTTGCATTTTTCTCCTTCTCTTGGCTTTTTACCCCTCAGGCTTAAAGTGATAAATAATGGGAAGTTTCACCTATGGCACTAGAAAGATGTTATTCAAAGGGGAGAGAAATAAAATATTTAGTGCTCTGACACAGTCTGTGACCTGCTTCTTTTTATTGCTATAGTTCAGAGGATGTTAAAAGGGTTTTATTAATGTGGTTGGGGCTAAACAAAACTTGCTGTATAGTGTTTTTTATCTGTACCATTTTACTTTGTAAAGTTCATGTGTTATTTAAATGCAGATCATTTTTTCAACTAAAATTTCTCTTTTTTTTGTATCAAATGCTGCTGATCATTGTTTTGATAGTAATCAAATCAATATCTAGGCCTTATAAATGAGTTCATGGGCAGTTCACCAATGTCTTTGTCTTTTATTTTCCTGTTTCAGATCAATTTTCTAGAAACAAACTTGATAAATTCCCAGAGAAATTGTGTAACTGACCAAAGAGTCATCTCTTTTAAGAGTCATCACAGGTTGTTTATAAATTTCTTTCTATTGTTCATTTGTAACTTTATAGACACACACACACACACACACACCAATTTAATAAAAATCCTAGGTTTTTATTAAGAAAAATTACATAACTGAATTGAACTCTTTGGTGAATATCATATTCCATATAAGTTACGGCAAAGAAATATTTTATGATTAGGAATTACAGTTTTATTTCCATTTTGAAAAATGGCACTTCTGTGACCAAGGATAACAATGAATTGTTTCTTAGATTATTATAAATTATTCTCAATTATAAGATGTATTTATTACATACATTATTGTGAATATTTTAATTGATGTAAGTAATTATTTCAGTAATCATGTTTATGTTATTAATTCACAATATCATTGCTGATAATATTTCATACTTTCATATAAAATTTGGTATGAAATTCCTAGGGAAAAATTAACTTTAGTTCAATGTGATTCAGTCTACAATAATCCAAAAAATTAAGGTAAATCAATATTAAGAGAAAAAGGAGAAACAAAAACATTCCCAAAATAATTCACAGAGCCAATTTTATATTTTCTCTAAAAGCAGAATGAATCATATCTGTGCATCTTAATTAGAATGTATATATATTTCAATTTTTCTAACAGCTTACAGTACTAGACTTAGAAACTAACTACTAACAACTGCTATTACTAAGAACAGGTACTAACAAGACGTCAACTACTAAGCAGCTCCATGGAATTGAAATAATAATGTAAACTCAAATCCTAATATTTTGGTTGATTTTTATTATCTGAAAATATTTATAGATAAATAGATTTGAAACTCAGATGTTTGAACTATATTGTTAAAGGAAGTGACAAGGACATGGTTAAAGAGGATGGATTAATACAGCAGAGAACCAGGATGTGGTGTGTGGGGTAATTATAGAACTAATGAGCTAGTTAATCATTCTGAGAACAAACCATTGCTTCCATTTGCTTCACCTGCTGGGAGGTTTGAATGGATGACTTCTAAAGTTCTCATAGGATGTAGGATTCTATGACTCGGCAATTTAATATAATTTGTGATTTGGGTCCTTGATTAATTAGAAAGTTTGAGAAGCATATTAATTTTTTAGGCCATTACAGTAATGTTCTCAGCCACCTTAGTAAGGGGAGAGAGTTATTATCCAAAGTTTCCAATTTATTATTGTGGTATTTTTGGTTCAATAAAGAGATGAACATGGTAAAATATAAAAAAAAAACAAGCAATATATACTGAATATTCTCTAATGAATTATTTTTCTGCCCCATATCTAAAATGGTGACGTAGGATTATCAAAGTATTTATTGTATCACTCAATGTAGGGAAACTAAAATCTTGAATAAAAAAAATAAATAGACTGTTAAATTAGGCTAAATTATCTTGTTTCTTTATTATATTATGAAGACCTAGTTTATTGGGGTGTTAGAGATAATATATTAATTTCAATCAGCTAGGTTTTAATTAAGTTCACTCTAACTTCTTGGGGTGGTATGTTCTAAGTGGCAACCCAGTGATCTGAAGAGGTCATGGATCTTGACCTTGCTAGGTACCACAGTCCCAACATTAGAGAGGAACTCTTCTGACAGATGCTTAATCCATTAAAGTGTATGTTATACATAATGAGACTATGTATCTAGAATAGTGGAACATAATTTAGGTAAAGGAAAAAAAGAAGTACAAAAAATTTCTATACCATATGCATTTTAAAGCTCTTTTTATAAAACATGGACAACATGTGTGTCTACATACATTTAAATCAAAGATTAAATTAAATTGCTATTTCCTATTCTAGAGTGACCATTTTCATGAGCTGAGACACATTTTGGTTACACTGGTTGTCCTGGTATGTCCCAGTTTGGACAGAGCATTCTCCCTTGGCTGTAACAAAAACATGATAGTAACCTCTTCAAGTCATAAACTGAGTGTGGTACATCCCTACTCAGGCTCTTATCCATGAAAAGTTAAAGATCTAATGCAGATCTTAAGACTTCATATGAATGTGAAAGGATGCGCAATATTTTCAAAGAATTAAGGTACACTACATTGTGGTATCATATAAAATAATTGCTCCAGAGGTTTTCATTCTAATTATAAAGTTTCTGGTCTTCTTTTTTCAGAGGTAATACACAATCAAGACTTGATTGATCCAACAACGATATGGTCAGTATGGATGTCCAATACTGAAAACTAGCACAAATGACATACTTTGACAACAAAAATGTCAAAACAGGGGCACCCAGGTGACTCAGTGGGTTAAAGCCTCTGCCATCAGCTCAGGTCATGATCCCAGGGTCCTGGGATCAAGCCCCACATCAGGCTGTCTGCTTAGCAGGGAGCCTGCTTCCCCCTCTCTCTCTGCCTGCCTCTCTGACTACTTGTGATCTCTCTCATTGTCAAATAAATTTTAAAAAGTTTTCAAAACATATTTATAGATTAAAAAAATATTATTACTTCGGGGCACCTGGGTGGCTCAGTGGGTTAAAGCCTCTTTCTTTGGCTCAGGTCATGATCTCAGGGTCCTGGGATCAAGCCCCACATCAGGCTCTCTGCTCAGCAGGGAGCCTGCTTCCTCCTCTCTCTCTGCCTGACTCTCTGCCTGCTTCTCTGCCTACTTGTGTTCTCTGTCTGTCAAATAAAAAAAAAAAAATTATTACTTCATTCAGGTCACATTACCTTTTAAATTGCATTAAGTCATATTGGGGGTGATTGATATTAAAAACTAGTTTATGTTTCAAAGGAAATTTTAACTTTTCTTTTTTTAATTTAATTTTTTAATCATGTTATGTTAGTCACCATACAGTATATCATTAGTTTTTTTTTTAAATTGTGTTATGTTAGTCTCCATAAAGAAATACATCATTAGTTGTTTTTTTTTTCTTAAGATTTTATTTATTTATTTGACAGAGATCACAAGTAGGCAGAGAGGCAGGCAGAGAGAGAGAGGGGGAAGCAGGCTTCCTGCTGAGCAGAGAGCCTGATGCGGTGCTCAATCCCCGGACCCTGGGATCATGACCTGAGCAAAGGCAGAGGCTTTAACCCACTGAGCCACCCAGGCACCCCCCATCATTCGTTTTTGATGCAGTGTTCCAAGATTCATTGTTTGTGTATGATACCGAGTGCTCCATGCAATATGTGCCATCCTTAATTCCCATCACCTGGCCAACCCATCCCCCACCTCCTTCCCCTCTAAAACCCTTAGTTTGTTTCTTGGAGTCCACATTCTCTCATGGTTCATCTCCCCCTCTCATTTCTGCCTCTTTGTTTTCCCCTTCCTTCTCCTAATGTCCTCCATGCTATTCCTTTTGTTCCACAAATAAGTGAAACTTTTTATACAACTTTGGAGTTTATTTTCAGGAGGAAGATAAGCAGTTATAGCAACAATAATCTGAAATTAGCCAGTTCTAATCATCAATTAAGGGCAGGTCCCTTTACAGAGACTTCCGATTAATGTTCACTGATTTGATCTGGTAGTTTTTTTTTGTTTTGTTTTGTTTTGTTTTGTTTTTTAATTCAAATAATCTCTAAAGAAATAACCTCTTGAGACATGACTATTATCTTCCAGATTTTCTGTGCATGAGTTTACCTTGATTTTTAAGGCATCCTAGTTTGTGATCCCATTTGGTAGATACTCAGGAAATATTACTAAGTGACTACCTGGTACACTGCTAGAGGCATTATATTCAAAATCTCATTACTATGAGACCATGATGGAATTTATTTGAATTTGCTCGAAGACAAAGGATTTGAGTTTTCACCATTTTATTTATGCTCACCTTTATTTTGGTTATTAAAAGAAACAAAGGCCATAAGATTAAATCTCTATATTTAAGACAATTGGAGTGGGAATTTTGTTCATTTTTGTAACTGTAGTGTATGTGCATGTATGTAATTTATTCCATATTAATCTTATGTGTTAATGTTTGAGGTCATTTACTATGATGTTAACTAACTGGAATTTACCAGAGACAACTTAGCAGATTTTGAATAAAGCAGTAAGTTGAAATGAGATGGACCAATGTAACATGTATTGTAAATAAATATGAAAATAAATTTCTAAAATTCATGCTAATACTAAGCTATCAGGCTAGTACACAGTGTATAAGGGCTGATTAAATTTCAACTTTTCTTTGTGTTTGTCATTTGATTGTATGCTTCACTTCACTTAATAAAAACTCATAATCAACATCAAATAGTTCAATCCAGTAGGCAGAAAATAACAGAAAAATTTTCATTTCTCTAAGTAGCATATTCAGCTATTACATTTTTATTGGCTAAGAAACAAAACATGCAAAATGTAAAAATACAGAACAAACAATTATAAAAAGAGACCATTCAATTCCTTGGGATAATAATACTCACGAATATTTGAGTGTTGATTATATATTTGCTGGGCCCTGATGAAGGCGGGCCCATTCTTATCTTTATTTTTCAGATGAGAAAAGTGAAGTTTGGACCTACTGTTTTTTAACAGACAGCAATAATATTCATTATTAAACCCAAAGAAAATTTACATCTTTTGAATATCTAGGAAATGTTATTTTTTTCCCATTTACATTGTGACAAGATTTGCAGGAAGAGCCAGTGCACTTGCATTGAGAAATATCACTTATTTATTATTTGATTCACTTTGATTAATTTTAGAGTAACTAAGAGCCATATGAATTTAAAAAATTATGATGAGTGAATTTTGCATTGAAGTATCATTTTAGGAAAACATCGTCACTAAATAAAAGCAATTTTCTGCTCTACTATGCACATAAAGTCAGGAAACATTTTATATAAATCTGAGGACAAAATTTTATCCATAAATCACTTAGAACAAAACATGCAAATAAAACTCTATCATACTCTCTTCTTTCCTTCTCTTGTAAATCACAAATGGAATTTTCTTTAATCTTTTTAGATAGTAGCTACTGTACTTATTTAATCTGAACCCTTGGCACATAACAGTAAGTTTCCATCCCTGATTAACAGCTTATTTTTCACTGTTTACCATCCCATGCACCATAGGGCATCTGCTGTGTGAGCAATGCACTCTAATACTGAGGCATATCACACTGACCTTGGGAAGCAATTTTGCTAATGAGTGACAGAAGACCAATGGAGTATGGAAAACCTTTCCTGATAAAATCATAAAATGAGTTTTACAAGAGTCAATTCCTCATGTTCCTTGTTACACAAACATTGAAAGCTACAGCACTCTTATCCCTCATAGATCCAGAACACTAGGATTTTAAATAGTACCTGATCAGGCTGTGAACCTGGCCAGAGCTGAAAATATGGTCAGCCGCCAGCCTGAGTGTCTCATATTGTCAAGACCAAATGGATTCAATAAACTGCATGAGAAGGTGGCCATTCTAGCTCATGCTGATATTCTCATTTTGCACATCTCACTCAAAATCATTTGCTGCACATTCTATTAAGAGGTAGCAGTAGATTTACAACAATTGTGTAGTTTTATCAGTTGTTAGCTGGGTAAAAATTAATCTTTTCAGTACTATAAGATTCAGACCTCTAGCACTGCATAAGCCAATACAAATTTCAAACCACTCTTAAAATACCATAAAAATACTCTTCCACTAAATAAATGTTTATTGAACACCGTATGTCCATATTCTTACAAACTAATCATTACACCATCGCTTGTGCAAGGATTAATACTTGAAATTCTAGAAAACTTTTTGAATTATTCCATGATTAAATTTAGAGTTTTCATAGGAACTTGACTTTAACTTGCAAAAATGTAATACTATTGCATGATTTTCAAAAGCCAAGAAAGTACTGAAAATTTAATTGTAAGAATTCAGGATTTATTATCATATGCACTGTAAAGTAATATTACTTAAAGTGAATGAATGACCATTTGAGCCGATCCCACTTTTTAAGCAGTTAGGAAATGTTAACATTGAAAAGATACTCACAGGAAAGTTAATTATATATGTTAATATTAGGGAATTCATTTTATCTCATTGCAAAGATGCTTTCTATTTCATGACATGTTCATTTAAAAGACCAATATAAATTTTCCACACCAAATATATAATAATAACAACTGAGAGTCACAAAAAACTAAGACTTTTTAAAAAATTATTTTCAAATTTTATTTATTTATATTTTTTAGTGTTCCAAAATTCATTGTTTATGCACCATGCCCAGTGCTCCATGCAATACATGCCCTCCACAAAACCCACCACCAGGCTCACCCCACTCCCTAACCCTCCAAAACCCTCAGTTTGTCTCTCAAAGTCCACAGTCTCCCATGGTTTGTCTCCCCCTTTGATTTCCCTCAATTCACTTGTCCTCTCCATCTCCCGATGTCCTCTGTGTTATTCCTTATGCTCCACAAGTAAGTGAAACCATATGATAATTGACTCTCTCTTCTTGGCTTATTTTACTCAGCATTTATATTATTTTTCTCACTTCATCTTTTTTGTGAGGTAGATACTATTCTTTAGAGTGCCCATTTTTCAAAGGGGAGAGGAAACAGCTATTCAGATAGCTCAAAACTCTTCAGAAATCCTCAAATGTTTATTGAAGGAAGTCCAAAATCCTCATTAAGAACTCTGCCATTACTCAGTCAAGTTCATGCAGGCTTCTCTAGCTTTATCTCAACCACTCTTCTCCCTGCACTGTCGCTCTTCCCATCAAAATACATGAAACACATGAGTTTAAATGAAACAACTTGTCATTCTATAGCCCCAATGTCAAGGCTACTTTGTGATCTCTATGCCTTCATTCATAGTGCTTTCATAGCCCAAAATATGTTTGACCCAATGTCTGTTTTCTTAGACATTACAACTGCAAGGTGCCATTCACAGTTTACTTCATCTCTGACCTGTACCTGCCTCCTCCATAGGTCACCACCTGTTTCTCCATTGTTCTCTTTTTATGTGTACGGTGTAACATTCTAGTGGACTTATTTTTTGAAATAATGTTTCTCTTCCTGTAGAGGATGCCTCTCTTGAGGGCTGGATAAGCATCCTCAACACCAGGCCAAGTGTTAGCCTGTAGTTCGTAGTGCACTAAATGCAATTACATGAAAATAGTAAATGCTAGGTACAAAGTACAAGGTAGGATATTGGTTGAAAAGGGGGGTTGACAAGGAAAAAGCAGACCTCATCTTAAGAAAGTCCTTAGTAACTTGATAATATTTATTAGAACATGTAGAAAAAATAAATTCGTTTTCAAATCAAAACAAAAAATAAAAAATATCAAACAACTACAAAAGGCTTCTTTTGACAAAGTTTGCTTTACCCACGTGACTTAGATGAGGTATGGGCTTCCTGGAGTTTATTTTAATGCTCAGTTTTAAATTTTTTCTAGATCCCTTTAAAGGTCTTTGTTCAGGGGCGCCTGGGTGGCTCAGTGGGTTAAGCCTCAGCTTTCAGCTCAGGTCATGATCTCAGGGTCCTGGGATCGAGCTCTGCATTGGGCTCCCTGCTCAGCAGGGAGCCTGCTTCCTCCTCTCTCTCTGCCTGCCTCTCTGCCTACTTGTGATCTCTTGTCTGTCAAATAAATATATAAAATCTTTAAAAAAATAATAAAGGTCTTTGTTCAGTAAGACATTCACTCATTGAACCTACAATGTGCTCCATTCAATGTTAGGAACCTTTTTAACCAAATGAGTCTGGACCCCTGACCCCACGCTCGTGTTTTTACTCCATCCTACTTCACCCTCTGACCCTCTCACTGATGGAAATTGTCCTTCTAATCCCCTGGAATTTTCATTAGTTTAAATGAGTTCACTTTGTGAGTTATTACTTTTTTTTTTTTTTGCCAAAAATTTCTTTTGCAATTACCTCTTCTTTTATAAAGAAGGTTTTGTGTGTGTTTTTCTGCATCTTCATTCTATATGACAAAAACATTCATTATTCAGACTGTCAAGGGCCATGATTTTCATAACACAGTAAGTGCTTTTCCACTGTCTGACTTCTGAAGTATGGAGGCTACACTGTGGAATGACCCAAGACCTATATGGTGCCATGTTATTAATCACTATGAGAGGGAAAGCCTGCAAAATCATAAGTTGAATATAAGCCTGTTTGGGCGGGCAATTTGCTATTCAGACTTCTTGTGCACCCTGAGAGTAAGTTTTGTTGCACACTGTGACAATAACACATTCATAATATGAGACAGAAATGAACTTGGCCTCAGTGTTTAGGGCAGCCGTTCACAACTAGCCATGGTATTAACACCATATGCTAGGAACAATTTTAACACAAGGCACAAGTTGGAAGTGGGCTTTGCTAATTTCCTTGGGTTCCTGCTGTCTCCTATTAGAAGCATTTTTTTTTTTTTAAATTTTGCTTAAAACTTTCTAGAACTGCTGTAAGTCTTTCTATGATTCACAGGAGATAAATCCAGAATAAGCAAAAGCTTGAGTGAAGAAAAAAAGTTGTTTTAAGGAAAACAAGTGTTCCTGACCTAACAAACCTTGAGTGGTATCTCTTAAAAATAATAATTCAAACTCAGGATTCACACAAAACTTCTAGTGTGTCAGTCAGGGTCCTATAAAGGAACTGTATCCAACTCAGATGGCTCAAGGGACCTTAACTGAAGGGGCTACTTACAGAAGCATGGGCAGGGTCAAGGAACAGAAAAAGAACAGCAAGCACCAGAGACTGTCAATAGCAGTGGGAAGCTATTAAGAACTTCAGGTCTGTAGGCACAGGGATGGGAAAGTGTTCCTTAGACCAAGAGTCAAGAACCAGGATGATCTGACAGGAGTTGTAGTCATGGGTAAGGAGGACAGAGGTTATGACCACTGCCCAAGCAGAGGCAGCCAAAAGAGTTAGCACAGACTCTTTCCCTTTCCTTTCTGCCCTCCGGTCTCCCACTGAGCATCCTGAGGAGAGGGGAGGAGAAGGAAAAATAGATATGGAGAGCAGGCAAGCCATGGTGACAGTTCCCAGGAATATCAGCACTGTTCAGTGTCAGTTGAACATTTCAGACTTCAAAGATATCTCTTTATTATGATATTCTAACTTTCTGGGGATGAACTTTGAAATAATTTTTGAATGAAAATTTGTGCTGTGTAATCTGGTGTGATATTTTTCTGGGGGTTTTATTTGCACTCTGGACATTAAGGAGGGTATGTGCTATATATAGTGAGTGCTGTGAATTGTGTAAGAATGATGATTCACAGACCTGTACCCTTGAAGCAAATAATACATTATATGTTAATTAAAAAAAATTAAAAAAAAAAAAAAGAAGAGGAAGAGGGAGAGGGAGAAACAGAATCCTAAGTAGGTTCCACAACCACCCAAGCCTCATTCAGTGCTCAACCTCCCAACCCTGAGATCATGACCTGAGCTGAAATCAGGAGTCCCACACTTAACCCACTGAGCCACTGAGGATCCCCAAAGGAGACAACCTTCTCTTTATCCATTTCTAAATTCTTTTAAAATGTTAGCCCACTGGGGGTGCCTGGGTGACTCAGTTGGTTAAGTGTCTACTGTTGGCTCAGGTCATGATCCCTGGGTCCAGGGATCTAAACCCCCTCGAGCTCTCTGCTCATCAAGGAGCCTGCTTCTCTTTCTCCCTGTGCTCCCCACCACCCCCAGTCATGCTCCTACATGCTCTCTTTCAAACAAACAAATAAATAAAATAAATAATCTTTTAAAAAATAGTGTTAGCCCTCTAGCTTCATTCTTTTTCTGATCACAATAAGAAATTCCTCTCTTGAAAATGTCTAAGGTTTAAAATGACACATTTAAGAGACTTGTCTGAGGCTTTATGTTTTGACCTTTCATAGTATTTGATATTGACTGACCTTCCCATTCTCTGATGCTACTGATTACCTTTTGATCAAAGTGAACCTCTTACTTAATACTCTGCTCTACTCTAGCTCTTCCTCTTATTTGCTCTCTTCTATGCCCTATAATGTAAGCTTTCCTGAGGGTTATGGACAATATCTTTTATTCTATTTCTTTGAGTAGCAAGTATGATTGTCTATAATATGAGAATCTGAAGAATGTTATATTTTCAATTCAAAAGAAAAATCTTTGTTTTCCTCTTCTACTTCCCCTGGATCATACTATAATCAAGAGGTTATATGTTGTTGGAAAACTAGGGGAGAGGGAAAAGACAGATTGTGATTTGTAGAAGGGGACCAATTTTGTTTTTGTATGCTTGGCTTCATGAAGTTGAATCCTATTCTGGAAAACTCAGAAATTACCCTTGCAGTGGTCCACTCCCGGACTCATCTGCGACATTTAGCACTGATTCTTAGGCTTTGGGGCTTCATGTGGCTGCTTCACAAATGTCATACACCAATCCTACTGTTGGATGTGTATAAGTGGATTTGGGTCTCTTCCTTGGCCAGGAAGTTCTCTGCTTCCTTATTGTGCCCTTGCCTTCTGAGTATCCCTTCTACTCACTTGGAGGAGAATTCTATACTTAACTCCCTGCAGTCACCACTTCTTTCCTCCGATACCAACAACATGTTCCATAACTGAATGTACATCTTTTCCCTTTATGTATCTGTATTTAGAGTACCCCTTAGGCCCAAATGTAAACTCCTGTGAGAATATGTTTCTTTTCTAATTTGTTTTCTCCTTGACTGCAACTCTTATCTCAATATCTGATATGTGTGATGCTCATTATAAAAAACAATTTAATAAGTAAATGAATTCATGAATTTCCACATTAATTTTGGTGGCATTTCTTTCTTTCTTTCTATAAATCTAATTGTTTTAGATTTTGTGAATGATCTTTCAAATGGATTATTTTTATTCCTATTACCTCAATCAAAATTTACACCCTTAGTAAATTTCCATTTTAATTGCAAAACCTTGCACTACCACTGATGATTTTTTTTCCTAACCTTGTAACTTCTACTCAAGGCATAGGGGTTAATTTTCTAAGACTGTAGGTCAAAATTCCAATCCTGTAACTGTCCAAAACAATGAAACAAAAAGCTAGGTAACTGTACACAAAATTTCAACTATTAGATAAAATCACAGGTTATTTTTATCATTTTTATCAGCATTTTCTTAATTGTTTTTATATAGGTCTATTGGCCATTCCAGGAGTAAGCAAACTCAGTGGCTTGAGGGAATAGAAAAAAATATATCATAGATAAGCATTGAAAACAACACACTTTATTTGAGGATTGAATAAAAGCTAGTTTATAATGATTCAATTAATATTTTCCTGTTATCTCTCTTGATAATAAATCTTTGATGAAAGCTCTGAGGCAAAGACTTACTTTTTTTTCCTTTTTGCTTCAATATCTATTAGAACACAGATCATAGTGTCTGCTATATTCTGAGAATTGTTTAGATATTAAGAATACTCCCAAGTACCCTGGCTTTGTGGACCTTTATCTAGTGAGGGAAAGCAAACATTAAACATTAAGTAAATAAATTAATAAAACAATTTCATATAGTAACAAAGAAGAAAATAGACTCATGTGGTAGTGTATGCTGGGGAGACAGGAGGCTACTTTAGACTCAATGGTCAGAAAGGGCTTTTCTAAGAGGTGACATTGAAACCTAGTATTATGAAAGGAAGCCAGTCATGTAAAACCTTGGGCATGAAAGTCTAAAGAAAATGTTAATATAAAGGGTTTATAACTCAGCTCCTTAGTGTAGTAAAAATAAAAGTAATGTTTTTGCTAATAGAATGACTAGTGCAAAGGCCCTGGGGTGGCAATAAATTTGTTGTGTTAAAGAAACAGAATGTTCCTTGTACTGTATGTTTAAATGGAGAAGGAAATAGATACAGAGAGAGAGAGAGGAGAGAGACTAGAAGACATGGCTTCAGAGAGAAAGGCAGGTCGTGACTGGTCATGCAAGGACTTCTAGTCTGTGGTAAAAAAAAAAAAATTATTCTAGGTGTGATGAAAATCTTTTAGAGGATTTTAAGCAGAAAAGTGGGAAGTTTACATTGCAGAGCATCGCTGGCTGCGATTTGAATATTAGATTATAGAAAAACAAGTGAAGAGGCAGAGCAACCAATATGGACATGATGGCAGTTATCTAGGAAAAAACCCAAAATGGTCTGTTCTTACAGCTCACAACAAAGCTCAGGATAACCTGTTGGTTTCAACACTGGTGTTAAACAATACACTGAAGTTTATCAGAAATGCCAGTTTTTTTTTTTTTTAAACTGTTATTGGTTTGGGGCCAATAAGTATAATTTTTTGCTTTGGTTATTGAGATGTCTTTCTTCTTTAAAAAAAAGAAGAAAGAAGGATTAAAATGTCCAGTGAAATGCCTTACAAAATTTATCTGGGGGAATTTTATGCTTTCATAACTCTGGCCTTGTTCCCAGCATTGATATATTTATGTGACGCTAAAATATTTGGATTAAGAAATTATACTATCAATTCAATGTTTTCTTAAATTATACCAAACATAACCCTAAGTATTAAATACGAACATAAAAATAATATTAATATCCATTCAATGAAATATTAAAGCTTAACATAAAATAAAATATTAATTAAAAAGTTACTGAATTTTTTTAGGAAGTTTTGATGTCCTGCAGAAAGAATACGATGATTTCATTTGAAATGATATTAAATATAGTCAAAATATATCAAATCGTCAAGTATTTTACTCTAAAGTATTGATTTTGTGCTTTGTTTTATAAAGTCCTATATCTTCTTTATAGCCTATAAATATTTTCAAAAGAACCAAGGTAAACACCTTCCTATGGCTTATTTTTCCCCCATTTAAAAGAAAATCACTTTGCAATATTTTTCATTCTTCTTCCTTTGTCCTTGACTTGTCATTCCTGAGAATTAATGGAAGTCAGTCAGCTGAACTTTTCTCAATTCGCATTTCACATTTCTCTACTTCGGGTTTCTTGACAAACACAGAAGTTACATGATTTATTTGAAAGGGAAAAAATGATCTCACACGTGGCATACATAACTACATGTTGAAAAACAACAACAACGAAAAGCTCAGGAAAGAATAAAATACATAATAGGTCACATTGATCAATGACAGTGAAGAATTACTGTAGGGATTTCTGACCCTCACAGGTCCTCACAAGGCTTTCAGACCCAAGTTTGATTCAAGAGTAGGAAGCAGCTACTTGCTGTAATTTAAGGCTGCTGATGTGTCTCCCACCCTTACTCCTCCTTTCTGGTTCTAGCTGTGGTGCTGGATTGAGGCTTTAGAGAGCTCAACCAGTTTCCTTAATTTTCTAGTGAGAAACAAGAGACCGTATGTGCTGAGCAGTGCACGCAGAAGTGAGGTGCTGCAGGTGAGTTACTCTGGGATGCAGACACTGAGAAGGGAACTGGGGTGCAGGAAATTTACTGGGGAGTGCCCTTCAAATCAACATGTTTGGAGAAATTAAGAGAACAAAATTAGGCAGAGAGGAAAGCAGAGCTTCAACGAGATAACAACAAAGTCTTCGACAATAGGAGTCTGGGTCTGAGATGGCCTTGCAGACTGGGGCAAGGGAACCACTATACACTTGTACCCACTGATCATTAGATATAGGGCATCACTGAGAAAGAGGTTGAAGGGTATGATCTTAGATGAGGAAGCTCTCTGAAGCTAAACATAATCTCCGGGGGGGAGTGAGTGTTTCTATCTTAATTTGGCTACTGGTAGCAATCTGAGTGCTGTACCATCAATCCCTTAGACCATGTCTCCTGATTCCTGGTTCTGTGTTTCTTGTCTGCTGGAATGTCCTAGATGTAGAACTTAGCTCAGATCTTGACACAATAAGAACCTAGTAAATGTAAGTCCCCTCCTGCCCCTCTACCCACTGCCATCTATTACTTTAGGTTAAGACATATCTTGGAACCACCTTTTAAATGGGTATTTTGCTTGAACATTGGCTATATAAGCCCCAAGTGGCTCTGCCATGATAGTAGTAAGGGGATTGGTAAGGCCTGGGAAGGGCCAAATGTGTGGGAGCTGCATGGGGACTGGATATAGCCTTGGACACCTCAAAATTAGGTGCAGCCACAGAAGCATATCCTCTTCCCTGGAATTTTGAAAAAAAAAAAAAAACCACAAAAAACAAAAAAACCCAGTTGTGGTACATATCAGAAATGTGTCTACACAATGTGAATATCTTGTAGTAAGAACAGGCCCCTGAACTCACAAGTGCAGGTGTAAGAAATGTCTGGGACCAGCAGAGCTGATGGACAACAAGGAAAGAGTGCTTCTTGGGTGGGCTTCCTAGAATGGGGACCAGAAGTGAGGGGCCTACACGAAACTAGATCCAACCCTACAAATTTACCCTCAAAAGAAAATTCATAAGGGAAAAAAAAATCAGAACTTGATAGTAATTAGTTAATAGCTGATAAGTGATCATTAGTTTTAAAAATAAGTTGATTTGAACTTAGCCTCTCAAAATGCCTTCACTGTTTCGTGTAGTTAGGCTAAAATAATCAGTGTATATATACAGGGAGTTGTTGGAAAGAAGATGCTCCCACAGAAAATATGCCACCTTAGCTGGGTCAGTATTGTTTCCAAGATGTGCAGCAATGAACATCATTATACCACCAGGACAGAAAGGAAAAAAGTAAATCTCTCACATTGGGTGAACTGCTGTCACAGGTCTAAAGCCACGTTTAATATGTCACCAGATACCCTCCTCTATCCATTCTTTGTGGAACTCACTGTAATTTCTCTTTCCTCCAGCCCCCACTGGGCAATTTTGATTAAGGACTTTCATTGATTTACCAGTCACATTATGAGGTGTTTCTCAATACAAAATATAGGATATGGCAAATCTGCAGTTTCCATATAACTTCCTAAGACACAAAACCATATGAATCTGTTGTAAAAGAGGACCAAGAGATTTGAAGGGCCACATGGAATGCCTAGCCCTCTGCAACAGGAATGCAGCCATCCATCCATTTTCTCTTCTCACATAACAAATACCCTGGAGGAGGTAGGCAGTTCTACTATTGGTAAAGTAACTGAATAATATTAGTTCCCTAGATGGGCATTTCAGTTATTCCCTTTACTTTCTTTACTTCATGATCACAGGGTAGCTGCCAGAGTGCCAGATATCATACCCATGTATTATGATAGTATTATGATATAAAATAGAGAAGACACGGGCAAAATGAAGCTCTCTTTTGTCAAGGAGAAAGACTGTTCTCATATGTCATTGGCTACGACTGAATCATACACCCATTTCTTCTTGCAGGGGTGGCTAGAAAAGTGTCTTTCAAAAGAGAGCAAGTTAATTTAAACTTATCCCAGTGGGCATTTTGCCATTGGGACACAAATCAGGATTCTCTTAACAAATAAAAGGTGGTTAGGCAATTTACCATATTTGCCACATAAGTGAATTTTAAAATATAATAGGGTAATGGGTTCCTGGGCATACATTTCTCTTTTCTTTTGTGTATGTTAAATATTTTCCATATAGAAAGTTTAAATATTTTTTTCATTAAGTGATAGTGAAAACCCTTAGCAGGTTTGACTTAACTCAAAAATCAAAATAAAGTTTTACTATACTCTTAATAAAATAAAATGATATATAAGAGAAACGAAAGAAGACAATGAATTCAAATGTGTTTCTTCCCCTTTGCTCTATATTTCTGGGTTATTTTTCTCCTCATTTCAGTTCCTTTACCCATGACGCTTCAGCCAGGAACTGGCAGCCCATGTAGGAATCACTGGTGTTTCCTCACCTTGCTCCATTTTGACAGGAAAGTGTTCATAAAGGAGGAAAGGGTTAAATAGTATTTCAAGAGTATGGTGGTGGTATTACTGATATGGAGAAGGAAAATAATTAGAAATTAAGTATAGCAAAGGGCCCAGAACAAGGGGCCCGTGAGCCACTGTGGATTCAGACCTGTCTGCTCATACAGATTGCACAGGGAGGTTAGGCAGTAGATTCCCGAGAAAGCCTAAGGTGCCCCTTGATAGGGATAATCACAGGAAATATTAAGAGTGTTCCACCTATCTAGCATTTATGAAACAACCTGGTATCTCTACTCAGGAACTTAAAATAAAGGGGGAGAGGGCAAGGGATAGTGAGAAGCCTAAACAAAACTTGGTTCAGGGACAATGATTATGCTCAGGAAAAGGTTATCTCTAAGTGGTATTCAATTTTTTTCTGTACTAGATCTTAGGAACATGGGCTAATACGCTGGATGAGAAAAATCTTCATAAAGAAGTCATCTAATGAAGCTGTTGTATTATTACAGAGATGCACTAAATGTGAAAGCAAAGATGGGGATCCTTTATGTATTAAATGTCTATGGTACACCTGTGTGTATGTGTGTGTGTGTAAAAATTGCATCTTTTTATTTTGTGTATTATATAAATTATGTAACTACATACCACATATAAGTGATTATATATAAATACCTGTGTAGTATGGTTGTATACTATACATATAATGCATACAATATTAGTTCTGCTAGCCAGCATATTTTTTCTCTCAGTGGGCAGCTAGGGAAATAATCATAGGAGGAATTAACATGTTCAAGGTTTATCAGCATATATTGTATCGAGAATTATGATATGAACTGCACTTGTTACTAGGAATGAATACAGAGCTAACCCTCAGGATAAAGAAATGGTTAAAACTATGAAGTGGGAGATGTGGTGAGTCATGGCTATTCCCAATCACTTGAGGAAAACCTCTGCCATTCACTTAAACCTTAAGGGAGAAATTTAAATCAGCATCCCACTGATCATGCTTCAGGACCATGGTGTCTGAGACCTAATATTTGATGAACAGTTTTTAGGACTCTATGAACCTGTAGCTGCTGCAGTCTGAGGACAAAAGTATTATATTGGATAAATGAGGATGCATAGAAGCAGCTGAAAAGGTGATTCACTGTTGTGCCAGAAGGTATGAAAATGTTAAGAAACAGCCATCACACTGATAGGGGTACATCAAAGGGGCACATGCACCAACTGGAAGAGTTTCTAATAGTCAAACCTGAAACTATTTGAAAAAAAAAATAAGGTAAGTAGTATTAGATTACAACCCAAAGTATAAAATAAATATCCATGAGTCCATACTCATATAAATAAGTTAATGGCTACACAAAGAAATGGGAAAGAAGAGGCAGACCTCTCATGAGAAGTATTTTAAATAATTTATGAAGATACTCTATTCTCAAGAGAGTGGAGCAGAGTTTCCCACTCTTCAAAGATGGGTCAACGTAGTGACTTCCTGCCAAAGAGTACAGTATTGAAAAAGGAGGGGGGAGAGCTAAGTTTCCAGTGGAAAGACCCAATAAACACTATCTTTTCCAGGTGAACAAGCCAACATCAGCAGTGGTACATCATGTTGATAATATGTACCCTTGATATGATGTAATGACAGCAATAGGCACTTTACCTCTGAGGTCTTTCTCACATAATTCTAGTCTAATTATGAGAAATTCCAATAGAAGAGCATCCTATGAAATATATAAATGTTTTCGAAATCGTCAAGGTCATCAAAAACAAGGTAAGTCTGAGAAACTGTCCCTTTCAAAGGAAGTTCATGGAGATGTGGCCACTAAATGCAATGTGGTGTCCTGGATGGGATGCTGGAGCAGGAAAAGGACACAGGAAAAACTAAGGAAATATGAATAAAGTATTGGTTTTACTTAATAATAATGTATCAATATAATTTCATTAATTGTGCCAAATATACTAATGTAAGATGGTCATATCTAGAGAAACTATGTGTTGGGTGAATGAGTACTCTGTGTTTTATCTTTATAACTTTTGAAAACTTAAAACTACCCTAAAATATAAAGTGTATTATCAAAAAAAAAATCCATGAAAGTGTCTGTGGTATAAAAGAAAAAAAAATTAGTAAATGAAAAAAAGCAGGGCATGCAATTATATATTATGATAAATGCTTAAAAATAAAAGCAGGTATAAGAAAATAAAGCAAAATTTTTGTAAGTTTTAGATGGTATGATGAGGGTAATCCCCCCATGTCTGTCAATTTTTAATGATATATATTGATTCACAGCAAAAAGAAGAGAGGATGTTTCATGAATCAAAGAACTAAGAAGTGCGTGTTTCTTAGATGTAAGGATGTGTAGAGCAGTTTTCTAGGCAGTGTTGCTTTGATAAAACATACTTAAAGGAACACACTGGCAATATCCTCCAAATAAAAATCAAAGTAAGAATAAGCCAAAGTATAATTATATTTCTAGCTAATGCTTTTATTCAATAATTGCCTCTTAGCATACTTTTCAGTTTTTGTGGTAGTTTCAGACTTATGCAAGAATTCTATTTGTGAGTATTCTTCATAACCTGAATTATACCCATACAGAAATTGTCTGTGAACTCATCCTGTATACAATATTGAATGACAAATGCTATAAGTTTCTGAAGCAAAAACATATATTTCTCTATATGTTAACATTATATGTATATAATCCTATGCATCCTATGAAATATGTAAATGTTTTCAAAATCATCAAGGTCATCAAAAACAAGGTAAACAAATATAGGTAGGTTCATTTTAAAACAGATGTTGACATTTCTTATCTCCAGGGTTTACACATCTTTATGCACGTGGATGGTAGTTGTAAATGAGACTCAATTATTGTAGCCAATATATTTATAAAATCTTTTGATTGCTACATTAACTTTGATAGCAGATTACATAAAAGTGTATTTCTTAGAAATGACATATAAACAATACAGGAAAGAAATCGTGGAAGCCTAATATTCTTTACCGGAAAGGTTTTTATAAGGTAGGAAGATGCCCTTTGAAACTACATAAAAGTATGTTGTCTAAACATGTATGAGAAGGTATACTTCAAATACTGTACCACGAATAAATATCAGAAAGTTGACATAAGTAATTAAAAGCAGCTAAATGATTGTCAGTGAGCACAATTAAAATATTTTTAAATAATTGATGACTAAGATTCATGAACAACCAACCCGTGAATTGAATTATATTAATTTTTTATTTATTTTTACTTTTTTATTAATATATAATGTATTATTTGCTGCAGGGGTACAGGTCTGTGAATTATCAGTCTTACACAACTCACAGCACTCACCATAGCACATACCTAAGGTTGAATGAGAACTACCAAACTCATCTTTATAACCTTCATACCTTCTTACGTACTGAATATCTAAGAAATCTCAGCTCCAAGTTTACCTCAAGCTTTAGAAGCTCATGTGTGTTTTTCAATAAATGTGTGATTATCTCCATTAAAACCACTTCAACATAATTATTTTAAATGTGATTTTTTTTTCCTGGCTGAATTCATTTTATCGCCCAGTGTATTGCTTTAATAATGTTATAATGAGCACCATCCTGGCTGCAATCAACAAGACAGTGTGGTGTGCTCTTTATATATATATATATATATATATTTTTTTTTAATTTGTTTATTTGACAGAGAGAGAGAGAGACAGTAGGAGAAGCAACACAAACGGGAAGCTGGAGAGGGAGAAGGAGTTTTCCTGCCAAGCAGGGAGCCCCATGCAGGGCTTGATTCCAGGTCTCTGGGATCATGACCTGAGCTGAAGGCAGACACTTAACCACTGAGCCACCCGGCGCCCCTGGTGTGCTCTTTTTAATCAAAGATAGCACAAATGAGAAAATGAGATACTGAGTAGGAAAACGGATCGTTTTCATTAGAAAGCTATCTCCGACACTAATTAGATTGTGTATGCACAACTACATATCAAAGCATAGAAATACAGTGTCACAAAATTCTACAAAAACTGGATGACCCTTGGGTCTGTTTTTCAGCGGTCCAACCCTGGCGTTTGTATAATATGCTCTTGAACTTGCAAATGATTGCCAAATAACTGCGCGTAATGAAACCAGCTGCTGGGATGACATAAACTGTTTCGCCAGCCAGAGATGACAACCTCTTAAATGCCCTGAAAGCTTTAATGGAAACAATTCTGTTTACTTGCAGGCAGCAAAGCTCCTTGCTTGAAGAGACTAATCAATGCTTTCATTTAATAGAAAACTTAATTAAAGACAACATCCAGAGGTAAAAAAATATTGTTCAGCTAACCACTTCTTTTGCCATTCTGTCATATTAATTGAGATTGTCCTCCTATTTTGATTGTTGAATTCACTTGGCAGAATCACTAAATTACATTAAAGTTGTTTAAGCATGAATTTTTTGAGAGGCAATCTTTTTAAATTTGAGCAGTATGTAGGAAGCATGAAGCTGATATACTAGAAGGATAATTTCACAATTCTTTAACAATGGAATATAGCGTCTACTTCCATCTACCAGTGAGGTGTGAAACTCACCTCATGCTCATAACAGTAATACGGGGAATTTGTTTCCAAGCAAATATTTACTCTGAGGTTGACACAGAATGTTTGTTAATCATTTTCTACTATGTTTTCTTGACCTGCATGAGAAGGGGTGTGGTGTTTGTATTTCTTTTGTACATGCTCGATTATATCGTTAGCAGCATGGATCAGTCAATAGATTACTAAGAAATGTTGTTTCAAGAATGCGAAGAATTTGACTTCTTCTTTGCCAGTTTGAATCCCTTTTACTGATTTTTGTTGTCTGATTGCTGAGGCCAGGACCTCTAGTACTGTGTTGAGCTGAAGTGGTGAGAGTGGGCATCCCAGTTGTGTTCCTGATCTTAAGGGAAAAGCTGTCAGTTTTTCCCCATTGAGAATGATTGTCACTGTGGGCTTTTCAGAGATGGCTTTTATGATATAGTGGTATGTCCCCTCTATCCCTATATTTTGAAGACCTGTATTCAGGAAAGGATGCCGTATTTTGTCAAATGCTTTTTCTGCATCATTTGAGAGGATCATATGGTTCTCGTCTCTTCTTTTGTTAATGTGATCTATCAGATCGCCTGATTTACAAATGTTGAACCTCCCTTGCATATATATACCCCACCTGGTCTTGGTGAATAATCCTTTTAATATATTATTGGCTAATGGAACATAATAATAATAAAATAAAATAAAATAAAAAGAATGCAAAGAAAAAAAACAATACTGAGGAAGAAAAACATCTATACTCTGTACATTACACCATTTTATTACAGGAACTGTTTCTGGCACTGTAAACAGTCTCCATGTCATCTTCTCCCAGGGCAGCTCCCACCCCATGAGATTCTACCTGTGGCCAATTGGACAATATGCTTTCTATTGCTATTCTCACATGTAGGTGTGATGTGCTTGGTTGCTTGCTTTCTACCCACATGCTCAAGAGAAAAATCTGGGAGACATGGAAGAGTATCTTTGTGCTCTTAGTATCAAGTCCTGAATCACCTATCTCTGAATATTTTTCAGACATGGCTTGCATTTTGTTTGCTGCTTGGTTGGTTTGACCCCAAAGCCGTGTTGTTTCATACACAGCTTACATCACCAGCCTTTACACTGTTATTCCTAACTTATTCATACTGTGGTTAAGTGACCTACCTCAAATTTACACCTGCATTTTTAGAATCATTTTGAAATGCCATGTCCATTTCCCATATAGTGGCTATAGGTATAATCTGAGCCCACTAGCATGGTTTGCAATGACATCCATGATCTGACTCCTATTTGCCTCTACCTCTGACCTCCGTCTTACAGCACTCCCCATGGAGCATTCACTTGGAAGTTGAACATACACAGGCCTTTTGTTTGAATTCATGACTCCCTCTATGTTCTCTGATCTGTTGAAAATGTCCCATATTCCTACTTTCAACTTTAGGTATACCTTCTCCCCTCAGGGCATCTTCTTGATACCCTTGACCTTCAAAGACTCTTTCCTTTTCCTAGGTTTACTGCATTTGTTTTCCTCTGTTATTACAGGTTATTTGTTTTCTGCACCAGTGAGTTTCTTAAAACATGGACATCTTACTCATTGTTATGGTCCCAGTACTGAGCATGGCACTGGACACATACCAGTGCTCATTAAATGTTCATGGATGGTTACATGCATTTCAGTTGTAGAATAATTTTTTTATCTAAGTCTTTTGTTTAAAATCTCTTTTCAGGATGACCAACTAAATTGCTCTCAATTAATCATAAACTTGCCCCAAATATGTCAGCAATCTTAATTGTAGTCAGAGCTGTCCACTGTGGATGGTGTTTATTGCACTCACAGTTATGAGATTGATGAAATGCTAAATGACATGGACAATCTTGGGCTGAGAGGAGTCTGGGGAATGCCATTTTACTTTTCCAGCTCTTGCATTACATGAACACAAGTGAGAAGGAGGAGGGTGTTGAATGAGCTACTTTATGATATCTGCTACACCCTCAAAATGTATAACTGAAACAATTAACCTTTTTTTCTGAGCCAGTAGAAATCAATCTATCTACAACCTACCACTGTTTTCTCCAGAACCTTGAGTGCTAGAAAGAATAATGGCAGAATTCTGAAAATCATAGTATAGTGCTTTTATAAGGTTTTCTGCCAGCTTCCAAGGGCACCCCCAAATCTCATTTTTATTCTCTTTTCAGTCCCATATCTACTGTTATTCCATCGACAGGATTAGGAAGTGTTGATGTAGACAGTTGTAGTCTAAGAACAAAACTGGATACCAAGTGGGCATCATGGCTGAGGGTTTCAAAGCTGTAGGAATTCTTGCTAGATGAATGTGATTCTCTCTCAGCAATTTCCAAGCCCAAGAGACCGATATCAAGAAGAAGTTGTCTGTTGGGACTCAGGCACTTAGGAGATTCATTCATTCCTCCCTCAGATCCTGTGGCACAATAGCCCTGAGGCCGCTTGTGATTGTGAGTGGACCATTGGCTCTTTAGTCTATGGTAGTTGGACTAGATGAGGCACTTAGAAAGAAATACTGTCTCCTTCCTGGGGTTCCGATTTTCAGGATGCTTTCACAGAGCTCATCCCTCCCCCCATATTATACTGGTAAGTGCCAGCGGTCTTACAGGAAAAGGAGTTTACTTAGACTTCCTGCTAATTTAGCAAAAACAGACTTCCACATGACTAAGTGTGTGTGTGTGTGTGTGTGTGTGTGTGTGTTTGTGTATGTGTGTCAAACCGCATTACAGTAATGATTGTTTTTGTCAGGATTGAGCCTCTGCTCATAGATTTTTCTTGTAGCAGGTATCTAAAAACGTTGTAGGTGGTTGGACAAGAATGTGAATCTCAGTGGTCAGGATTCTGCTCCATTGGCCCAAAGATACTGCCTATTGTTATTAACATTGTATATATTCACCAGATTTCTCAGTCCAGATATGCTTTAAGTGGGAGAAATGCATAAAAGTGGGAGAAATATGACAAACTAGACAAAATAAAATAGTTTCTATCTGTTAATGCACACTTGAAAGTATACCTGTACATGTCATTTATACATGGAGCTCTCCTAGGAAGTTTAGGGGTTATAATAGGGTTGCTACCTAACTGTGACTTGACATGAATCACACCCAAGTGCTTATGAACTCAAATGGCAATCATTGTCTGTGGGCTTTTTTTTTTTTTTTAAAGATTTTATTTATTTATTTGACAGAGGGAGAGAAATCACAAGTAGGCAGAGCAGCAGGCAGAGAGAAGAGGGGAAGCAGGCTCCCTGCCGAGCAGAGAGCCTGACGCAGGGCTCGATCCCAGAACCCTGAGTCCATGACCTTAGCAGAAGGCAGAGGCCGAACCCACTGAGCCACCCAGGCGCCCCTGTCTGTGGGCTTTATTTGGTAATTAGTCATATATAATCTTCTGATAGCTGTTTGATTGCTGCCTTGAATTGTTACTTAAATATTTTATTGACGTTTGATTTTTCACCTGTTTTTCTATGTTAGCTTTCTAACTAGATTATAATTCCCTAAGAACAAAACCAGAATCTTCTTTTTTCTTTCTTTTTTTCTTTTCTTTTTTTTTCTTTTCTTTTCTTTCTTTCTTTCTTCCCCCCGCCCCCCTTTATCCCATACTGCCTGGCCCAATTCTTTGGAATTGGATGAGAACTCAGTAAGTATTTACCAATGAGTCTTTTTATGTGGTGTGTCTTGCTTCCACACTATTAGATTGAATCATGATGTGGCAGAAAATGTTATATCTCCCAGGGTGATTTTAAGGCTCTATCTCTGATTTCATCTTTCTCTTCAGCCTCTTTAATTTCCCAGCAAGACAAGTGCCTTAAGATTTTATGTGCATTGAAACTCTGGAATATTATATACCAAAAAATTACCATTGGCTATTTTTGGATGGAGTGTTCATAGATAGTTTTGACTGTTTAATACTTTTCTATACTTCCCAAAATTTTTATGCATCAATTTTAAAATTATAAGAGATATTTTAATTTTGTTTAAAGATTTTACTTATTTATTTGACAGAGAAATAGCGAGAGGGGGAATACAAGCAGGGGTAGTGGGAGAAGGAGAAGCAGGGTTCCCTCTGAGCAGGGAGCCCAATGTGGGTCTCAATCCCAGGACCCCAGGATTATGACCTGAGCCTAAGGCAGATGCTTAACAACTCAGCCACCCAGGCGCCCCATATTTTAATTTTTAAATGAATAAATGATCTTAATAACTATTCCTATTGTTTTACAAAGGGTAGATGAACTTAGTCTCTGCCCTTAAGGAGTATTAGATTTATTGTTTTATTCAGCTTTACAGTTGTCTTTTCTATAGTTTCTTTGATTATGCTCTTTTAGGGGTGGATACAGTAGTTTGCATTGATATAACATAGACCACTTGGTCTATTTCTTGACATTAACAAACTTATCAGACTTGGCTCATTTTCTACCCCACTGAGAATACTTATGAAATTCTTTGAACTATTTTCATGAGGATTATAAGTAAATGTAAAGTCATTATACAAAATCCCATGATCTATATAGTTATGATCTTGTTTTATGTATATAAAAATACAAAACTGACTGACTTAATAATTTTTATTCATTCTAGTCCTACAAAAATAAAATGGTTTCTGGAGTAGTAAAGGGAACATTATTTTTCTTTACTTCTTCACAACCCTTCTTCCATAAGTCTTTATTTAAGTTTTATAAAGAATTAATTTAGAATGGTCTGTGAACTAGAAACAGCCAAAGATATGCCAAAGATGGCATCTCTAGCCTTGAAGAGGTTAGTTTTTTTTTTTAATAAATTTTTTCAAATTTTATTTATTTATTTGAAAGAAAAAGAGAGAGAGAGCATAAGTGGGAGGGAGGGAGGGGTCAGAGGGAGAGAAAGAAGCAGACTCCCAGCTGCACAGAGAGCCTGACATGGGGCTCAATCCCAGGACCCTGAGGTCATGACCTGAGCTGAAATCAAGAGTCAGATGCTCAACCGACTGAGCCACCCAAGCAGCCCAGGAGCTTACAATCTTTTATAGACAAGACATATCCATGAAATATTTGGCCATATCATACTATATAGTTGTTGAATCAATACCTAAAAGACACCAGTTTAAAGGAACTCTGAATCACGACCCTGCCTGAGGTACTTACATCACTCTAGCCCTTCTGGAAAATCTTTTTTAGTCTTAGAAATAAATGGAGTAATTCTGATTCAGGCAGTTGGGGAAAAAGCACAGAAGTTCTACTATTAAACAAGTAATAATGATCTTGACAGGAGAATTTTGGGTTAAATTGATATAAGCAAAACAGAACAAATGCATGAAAGAATAAGGATATCAAATTAAGAGACAGTAAATTATTATTTAAAAATAAAATTAAAGGTACATTATTTCAAGGAATAAATCTTTGGCAAGATTTATTAGAATTGTGGATCTTGGAATTTTTAAAAAAGGAATGATAGAGACTGATTAGTCCGTTTGTTTTTTTCTTACGAGGAAAATAAGGATAAAGAAATTCAAGGTCATTCAGCTCTCAATATCTTTATAATGTTCTTTTGGAACAAATATATTACTGTTCTTTTGATTTATCTTGGTTTTACATATAAGACTACTTAACAAATAAATACATGCACCTAATTTAAAAACTCAAATGTCATTGTAAGTCTTGTAACAAACTCAGCAATCTCTTTCTCACATCTGCCTGTCCACCAGAAATTTCTTGTGATTTTAATTACATACTTATGATTTTTTCAAGTATCAACATGATTATGGACTTCCTATCCTCAAATTTGATTTTCTCCCCCTTAGGCCACTTCCTCTGCACACATACGTTTCCTGTTCCCCAACCTCTGAATATGGTTATGTAGATTTAGTTTAGATCAATATTCAGTTATTACATTATTCTGACATTGTTAATACTGTTCACAATTAAACCACATAAAATGCAACGATTATATTTTCTTTCCTACAATGATCTATTTTTCCTAGAATTAATAAGAGTTGTGTGTGTTTGTGTGCTTGGCTTTCTATTACTAATTTATCCCTAAACATTCACAAAGAACTGTAAACCTCCTCCCAAAATATCAGGAAATACAAAAGTGTATCATTTTATATTTTTCTTAGAAATTATGACAGAGAGATTGCATTAATCGCCTCAATTTTTCACATGGCCCTATCTCTGTGCCCTTTGATCGAACCCTCCTATGTTGACTCTGGGCTTGACTATATGATTTGCATTAGCCTCTAGAAAAGTGTACACTTGAAATGAGGAGCAGCTTGAAAATGTACTTGTTCATTTCTGCTTGGTCTCACAAGATTATTCTTTGGTTAGTTTGCTGTTAATATATGAGAGAAATATAAAGGGCTGGGTTGCCCACCAAGACCCGTACAGCACAGTCAGAACCCAGCAAACCCACCAGCAGTCCACATGGAGGAGCAAGCCCAGCCAGGATCAGACTGGCCTAGCCCAGGTTTATAGAACTGCTCTGCTGGTCTATAAACATATCAGAAATAATAAAAGATGTTTTTTTAAGCAACCAGGTTTTGGAGTGGCTTTTACTCAACAGTATTTAATCAATACACAGATATTCTTCCCAGAGTCTTTAGTCTTGGTTAGTGACCCTTTACACCTTTCGTACAGTTACTACCCTGGGATGCCTTGTTACCTTCTTGGGAATATCTTTTGCCTATCTCCTACTTTGGAGACCCTCATTCTGGGGTCCCACACACTTTGTATTTTTTATTGTCTCCCTCATTTCAGTAGAACACATTCACTAGTGGCATTCTAAGAAAGGAAATTAGATGGTTACAAAATTTTTAAGACCTACCAAATCAGAAAATATTGTTTTCTTTCCTTTAGAATCAGTTCATAGTTTGATCAAACAAAAATATAAGTTAAAAATCATCATTCCTGGGGCACCTGGATGGCTCAGTGGGTTAAGCCTCTGCCTTTGGCTCAGGTCATGGTCTCAGGGTCCTGGGATCGAGCCCCTCATCAGGCTCTCTGCTCAGGGGGGAGCTTGCTTCCTCCTCCTCTCTCTCCCTTTGCCTGCCTCTCTGCCTACTTGTGATCTCTGTCTCTCTGTCAAAATAATAAATAAAATCTTTAAAAAAAGTCATCATTCCTCAGAATTTTGAGTATATTTTTCTCCTTCTAACTTCTAATGTTGTTATTAAAAATGTTTTTTACTCATTTGAAAACTTTTCAGTTCTTATTTTCATTCCAAAATTTGGAAAATTTGTGGATGCTTTGCTATAAGTTTTATTGAGTTTGGTATGCTTTGGTATGAGTTTTATTTTATTTATTGTGTAAAACACTTAATGGGTTGCTACTATGTGGAAAACAATGATTTTCAGATCGAGTTTTTTAACATAAATATTATCCCTTAATCATTTTTCCTTCTGTATTTTCTCCCTCTGGAAATTCCACTTTTAATGTCAACTTATCTGAATTAATCCTTTTTTTTCTCCCAGTTTTCTATCTTTTTATTTATTTTATTTTCTGTGAGGATTTTCAACATTCTATTTCAACATCTCCAATAGATTTAAAAATATTTCTACCACATAATATTTAATCTCAAAGAACTCTTTATTGTTCTCTAAGTATTTCTTTTAAAAAAACACCCTGCTCTGAATGGATGTGCATCTTCTCTTATGTCCCCAAAGACGTTGAAGTTTATTAATTTTTAAAAATCCTCCTCCTTCTATTGTCTTTTTTTTTCCTCTGGAGTCCTTCTTTTCTGTTTATTTTCTTAGACTTCCACGTTTCCAGTTGGAGGCACTGCTTGATTGCTTGATGATCTTTGAATGTTAATTTATATTTAGATTGACATACTAAAAACAGATAGAAAATTGAGTACCTAAGTAGAGCTTGCTGATGTGAGGCTCCCCTAAAAGGGACTGGGCCATGACCCAGCACAAAGCTGTCACTATCTGGGAGTGTTTTCTCTTGGGTTGGTTATTTTCCTCAGAGAAAACTCTTCCAATTATATGACTGGAAATTATACATCTGCTTTGTTGCTTAGCAAAATGGGGTGTTGGGGTTCAATTACTCAAACTTAAACTTGATTCATTTGCATTTAGTAGCTCCTCCTCTTCCCCTTGCTTCCCTCACCACCACTCCCAGCTCTGGCTCATGCGACAGAATCCATATTTTCCCTTACACGGTATTTCCAAGGAGGAAAAATTTGCTTTTTGCTAGATGGGAAAGGGTCAATTTTGTGATCCAAGAGATTTGAGAAGAGAATCTTGGGTATAACTGCACATTTTAATGAAGTGCAATTAGGTATTTTGGGTTCTTTTGTCCCGCTCTTCAAAGATTCCCTCATGCCTTTGGTTCAGTGCAGGGACTTTAACTGTCTTGCCCTGGTCTCCCTACTCCTTCAGTTTCCTCTGACTTGCTAGTTAGTTGCTATTTCTGACTGTTTTCAACTCCCCAAATACGGACAACATCTCATAGTTCCCATTATCTTTTCTTTCTTTGTCCTTCTGGATCTAGATGATTATTTTAAAATTTTTATTATCATTTTTATAGACTTTGGGGAAGGGGCACATGTTTTTCTATATGCTGCATTTAATTTATAAAAACCCTGAGTTTGTGACTTTAAACTTCAAAATACTCATAAACATTCATGTCATTATAATATAACCTCTATTACTGTAGCTAAGCAAAGTCAGACTAGAATGGCTTTTAAATATTTCTTGAAAATAGCACCGACCTTAGGAATAACAGTAATTATTTAATTTTAAAGTACAGAAAAATGCTAAATATTACTTTAAATAATGTGCTCTTATGAGTCATAGGAACTATAGAATTAGATAAATGTTCCATGTGTCCTTGAAAGTTCATATATTTTTAAGATGGATTAATTCTAGGTAAACATAGTAATAGCTTACCTGTTAATAAAAAAAGGTCAGATTTTCCCATTATGAAATATATGTTAGTTTGGCTCAAATGTATATTTTCTAACAAATTTGGGAGCAGTGACTATTCTAACCAACTATTATCTCTGTAAATAATGTTTTCTTAGAACCTAAGTTAATGAGGTAAATCTTGGTCAGCTACTCATTAAAGTTCTGAAAATAGAACAAGTGGTAAATGTGGTGTCAGAATTTCCAGGCAAGGGGGAAACCTGGAAAGCTAACAGTGATCAATGCCAGAGTCCAACATCATGACACTCTATATTCATTTAACAAACCTCTTATCTGCTAATTACTACACTTTCCTGGATTAAGATGATTACACTTTCTGCAAAAAAACCTGTGACAATATTGGACTTTCGTTTATGAGCCTTTGTCATTTGCTGAATTTTCTGGGTGACCTGATATGGATTCCATTTTCCAAAACTATGAAGAGCTACTCTTATAATATCAAAGATAAAGGGAATAAACTTCTCGGTAAAAATTTGCTGTGAAGGAAGATCTTAAGAAACACAATTCTTTTTGAAGAATTCAGTGTAGTAACATTGGTGCCAGTGGATTTTGTTCTGCTGTGCTATCACGAGTTCTAGTCACTTATTAAAAATGCATGCCCCACAATCCATCTCCTCTGAATTTCATGTTCACTGAACAGCTAGGTGTTTGGAGTTAGCCCTGCAATCAGGCTGTCCAGGCTTGAACACCTACTGTGTATCAGGGAGAATGATCTTGAGAGAGTCAATCACTCTGAAACTATATACTCACCTGTAAATTGGGAACACTGTCATTCACTTTTGAAAGAATGGACTCTACATCTAAGAATGATGAAGCTGTGCAAATAAACACAGTGCCGGGTGACAGGCGTGCCTCAGGCAATCAGGCAATGGTGGCTTTCTTCCCACAATCACAGATACATACATAAAAGATATACAAAGGTTGTAACAATAAAAACTTTATTAAAAAAAGGTTTGACTGACCTGAATTATAAATGCACACAATTCAGCATGTAATGAATTCAGTTCCTGAGTCCAGTTTTTCTCTTGGGAAGTGGGAGGGTTTTTTTTTTTTTTTTAATTTATTAGTATTTGAATCCGTTGTTCTCACTAGTTAGCAGAAGGATTGGGTATGTGTCAGAACCAGCTGGGAAATGTTTTCAAACTTAATGCTACATTCTTAGACTTAGAGATTCTGATATATCAACATCTGTCAAAAATTCACTGTTTTAGGCATATGAAACCCAATCCTTATTAAGACTTTCTGAAATCACATGTCAGGAATGTGAATTACTATAGAACCTTACTTGCTTTCAATTATGTTTGGATGAATGATGGAGTTCTTCCCACTAATTTCATGATTTATGACAGTATGTGACTTCCGAAGCTAACCACTAAGGTATTTATTGTGTATACCCCAGGGCCATGAAACTGCAAATTCTAAGTTGATGTAAAAGCGCAGAAAGAAAACTAAAACGTTCCTTTAAAACTTGACATGGCAGTAAATGAAAAATCATATCCATTTACAACATTCAGATAGTGTCATAAGTTAAAATAAATTCACTCTATTATATCAATTTGTAAATCATAGAGTTTCTGAGCTAAAGACCCTTTATTTTTACTGTTGCTGCTGTTACTACTACTACCATGAGCAGTAGTAAATACTCAGTAAATCATTACTGTGTATAAACTATTGTGTCAAATAACTTTTCCTGAATAATTTCATGTAATCCTTTCAGCCACGAGAAAGTTCCTTTTAAGGATAATCCAAGAAAAACAAAACAAAACAAAGCAAGGATAATTCAAGGTAAGTTATGGCTCTGCCTCATTGAGCTATAAAAAGATGCATGTAATCCCTACTCCATGTAAAAATCTTTTAAATAGTTGAGGACAATTTTATGTCTCACTTTCCAGATCAGTATTTTTATTTTTCTCTGAAATGACAAAATTCTGACTTTTCTTTTTACTTTGGTAATTGCCTTCTTAGAGTCCTCCAGTTTCTGTTTTCCTCTTCTAGATGCTAACTGGAATTGAACCTAACACTCCTGCGTACAATAGCCAAGGGTTATCATGTCCCTGGTGTTGGATATAGTTCTACTCTTCAATCTAATGGCACATTGGCTCTTTTGGCCTTTATCCTACATACCTACCACATCATCAATATTATCCTTCTTCATCTTATGCTCAGCTGAAAATTATTAGTGAAAATATGTATAGATAAATATTTCTAGGGGTGCCTAGTTGGCTCAGTCGATTGAGCAGTGGCTCTTGGTTTCGGCTCAGGTCATGATCTCAGAGTCTTGAGATGGAGCCCAGCGTCATGCTCCCCAGTGAGCAGAGAGTCTGCTTGAAGGAGTCTTTCTCTCCCTCTCTCTCTGCCCCCCATCACACTCACCTGCTCTCTCTCTCTCTCAAATAAATAAATAAATGAATCTTTAGAAAAAATACATCTGTTTCTAATGTCCATATCTCAAATTTCCACACAGTTAATTACCATTTATATAAAAATGTAGAAGTGACTATTGTTACATAAATTTCTTAAAATATAAAAATCTAATTTATATTTTCTTTAAAGAATGTGACAGATACAGAAGTTCAGATCCTTATTCATGCCATCACTGAATTCTTCTTGACATTATTCAACTCTTAGCAAATTACAAGTAGGTTGAAGTGTAAGCAGAAACATACCAAAATAAATAATAAGTATAACCATGAAAAATTGAAAACTGGTATAGTTAACTTTACATGCATACTTTTAATGTACATAAAATGAAATGCCATTCTAATAAAATTCTTTAGACTTAAGAAAATTCCAATATACCCAAGTACAAAGACAGGAAGTGATAGTGAACGATCTTGTAGCAAGTCCAAGAATCCAGGTGATAGACTTTGGTAGGCGGCTATTTGCACGGCTATGTGGAAGTTAAAGGACACAGAAACTATTTAAAAACAGTTTCCAAAGCTGATGGTTTCCATAGATGAGATAGGTTGGAGATGGGTGAAATAAGAGATGGGGATTTAAGAGTAAACGTGTGGTGATGAGCACTGGGTGTTGTATAGAAGTGTTGAATCACTATATTGTACACCTGAGACTACTATTACACTGTACACTAATGTATTTCAATAAAATCTTAAAAAATAAAATAAAAACAATGTCTCCACAGACTTAGTAGCTTTCATCATTTTTATCTTTTATCATTTTTCCAGGTTATTATAAAAGAAGATAAAGAATCAAATATGAATTTTCTTTGTAGAATGGCCAAATAACTACAAAGAAAGTATTCCATAAAAGCCTTATTTTTGGCTCATAAAATTATATACTTTGGACAGAACTGGACATGTAGACTTGGTTTCTGACCCCTCTATTGTTGAAAAAAAAAAGAATTTTTAAAAAGAAAAGGCAGTTTTACATTTTTATCTTTCTATTTACCCAAAGTACCTTATTGTTTGGATGAAAATGTATTTATATCTTAGATGAAGCTTTTTTTCTCCATTAGATTTATTTTTCTCGGAGGATCTTTGCTTTTGTAGTTTTCCTTTCAAACAATGTATGAATTTCAAAATATGGTCTCTTCAGCATACATCTTTCTGCTCAGTATAACACTGAATTTTGTCCATGATTCCCTAGTTTATCCTGGCTGTATCAAAGGAATGGTATCTTTTGAACGCTCCTTTATATACAGGTAATATTTACAAAGTGGCCTTGCTGTAATTTTGAAATTGTCAAAAATATTCTTATATGGAAATTAAAACAAAAACTGGTGGGAAAATATCTGAAAGTTGTCCCAAACCCATCACTTTTCCTTTTTATATTTTTCTTTTTCTTGATTGTGTGACCTTGTCACTTTGTAATTCGCTATTGAGGTATTTCTCCAATTTATGTATGTAAGATACAAATCAATTCTTTGGACATTGGGAACTTCATAAATATCTTCTGTCAATTGTATCTGTGGCATTTATTTATACTATTGGAAATAAGGGACCAAACGCAGTAACTTAGAAGTTAATGCACACGGAGGTGGGAAACAGTGGGTGTCTGGCACAGAATGCTGCAGACCAAGCTTTGGCACACATTATTTTCCTCTTCTTTGTCATATTACCTTTGTTTTAGTCTTTCTGTGCTTGGGAAGTTACTTTTTTCTGTTTGTCCCTATTGACCAGCAAAGAGGGATGTGTTGGAAGAAGTGATTTCTTTTAGAGCATTCCGTTAGTATATCTAAAAGAAGAGAAAAATTTAAAAAAATGTTTTTACTTTAGTGCACTCTGTCTCTTCTCACTTTGACTTGCCAGGAGCCCATTATGATAGATTCTGAAAGTGTTTAAACACTTCACACTGTCACTCTTTCTTCATTCACTAGTTTATTTATCTACTTGCTCAGTAAATATTAACAGGACATGCTCACTTTGTGCCAGGCATTGTATAAAGTCCTGTGAAAGCAGATAAATAAAATAAATTTTCACCCTTAAGAAATCTGTACATTTATGGAGACAATAAATATTAGTACTTAACCCATCATTGGAAAACTTGGGATGATTTCTTGGGAGAGATAATTCCTGAATTGACTTTTCTGTATTAACTAACATAGAGACAAAGAGAATAGGCCAGGAATTTCAAGCCTGGAAGGCAACATAATCCAAGGGCCTAAAATATAAAACAATTTGGTATATTTTAGAAATGTCAATGCTTATAATGTTATTGCATTACAAAGTGTCAGCTGGAGAATAATGGAGGATAAAGCTAGCTAGACACATAGCCAATAATCAGTCATCTTAAGAGTTTTACAATGTACCCACATAGGTAGAAGATAACTCAAATTTTTTATGTAGGGAAGCTAATTTGTTAATTTGGCATTCAAGATAGTTAATTTTGTCTGTTATATGAAGGGTGGATTTTAGAGAAAGTGGAATATAGAAAAAGAGAATGTTTAGTGTGCCTCATTGATAATCTAGCATGAATTTTTGGAGACTGAATTGTGCCAGCTTTATCTTTCTTTAAGCTAAATTTTTTGAGCATTTTCTTTATATCAGGCAATATCTGAAATCCAGGGAATACAAAGTTAAACAAAACAAGACATAGTTCCTCTTCTCATGAAATTTACAGTGTCGTAAGGAAGACAGATTTTAACAAAGTAATCACATAGATCAGAAACTGGCAAACAATTGCTCTTAGGTCAAATTTGGACTTCAGCTTTGTTATGGGTTAAATTATGTCCTCCCAAAAAAATATGTTAAATTCTAACCCCTCGTACCTCAGAATGTGACCTTATTTAGAAATAAGGGGTGATCATGAGGTGTTAAAATGTTAAATGAGGTTATTAGGGTGGGTTCCAATCCAATATGACTGGTATCCTTATTAAAAAAAAGAAAAAAAAAAGGAAAATTTGGACAAAGACTTGCAAAGAGGAAAAGTGATGTGAAGACATCCAGGAAAGAGTGACTTTTGTCTGGAGTGATGTATCTACAAGGCAAAGAAGGCTGAGGATTCCAGGAAAACACCAAAAGCTAAAGGAAACAAGGAAGCTATTTTCCTCCAGCATGGCCCTACTGACACCTTGATTTAAAACTTCTAAACTCTGGAAATGTGAGATAATAAATTTTTATTATTTCTAAGACAGTTAATTTTTGACACTTTGCTGTGGTAGCTCTAGAAAACTAATACACATCTGTTTTTATAAATATAGTTTTACTAAAAAACAGCCATACTTTTTTTTTCCCACTTCATGTCAACAGTTAAGTTGTTCATGACACTGACTATATTGTCAAGGAAGCCCAAAACATTTACTAAATGGCCTTTTACAGAAAATGTTTGCTGGTCCCCAGCACAGATGAATGTAAATTAAAACTGAAACACTAAGCAGATAAATATGCCTATAAGAATGTGCAACAAGAGAAGAGAGCATGGGAATATTAAGCTAGAGGAAATCTTCTCAGGAAGATTCAAGGCATTATTGAGTATTAAGGAGGGGAAGGTGGTAGGGAAAATATTCAAAGCATAGGGAATGACCTATGTGTCTTAGGGAGAATTACCCCCAAGGAGAGCTTCTAGGCAAACGCTTACATGCAAATATTTTATTGAAGAGTGATCCCAAAGAGTTGAAGCAAGGAACTAGGAGAGTGAAGCCAAAAGAAAGAAAAAACAAATATATATTATCCTGTTGGTCTCACTGGATGCATTTTGTATGAAACTTTTTGAAATGCATCTCAGAATTTCCTCTTTGAGTATCCCAACACTGGCATCAGAGGGGCTTTGGATAGGAAGTGAGAGATAGTTATATATTGGTATCAGGTCAAGGCCAACCCAAGGTGCTATCAGATACACCTGTGGGAAGCCATTCAAGGCATGTAGTGACCTGGTTACTGCTGTGACTACTCCAAGGAATGAAGTGGTGTTCAGGTGGTGTCTGCCACAATGTGTATAATGTGAATTATCTATAGCCAGGAGGAAGAGAATACAACTGAGCTATAGTGAAAAGGATTGGTAAGGCTATCATGTACAGGGTGAGGTGGGGAACAGCATCAAGTGTGCTGTAGTCAAAATGAACCTGAAGAGTTAGGTAGATGCTAGACAGCATAGTTTTTTGTTTCTTATACTAAGAACTTTGCTCTTTACCTAAGTTCAATATGAAGCCATTGAAGTGTTATAAGTAAGAAAAGAAACTGACCAGAGTTGGATTTTGGAGAGTCACCACAGGTTCAAAGACCTCCAGCTCTAGGTAACCCTGGCTGTAGGCAGTCCACTATGGAGAATGGACTGGAAAAGTGAAAAGAGTCAATATGAAGGAAATCTCTTGGGAAATTATCAATGCGGTCCAGCTGACAAAGGATGGTAGCTTGTTTGCTAGTGGCAGGGATGGAGGTGGACAGAAGGAGACATATTCAAAAGATATTTAGTGTTTTAATAGAAAAATTACAGCACTTGATAATAGATTAGATTTGGGGGAAGTTGTGGTGATTAAAGAAGGAACTGTCAAGAGTTGTAAACAAGCATCCGTCTTGTGGAAATTGATGAATGTTGGTGCCAGTCATGGACAAGGAGACCATAGGAAGAATTGGGTTTAATATAGAAACTTGAGATACTTTTAAGACCTCTAAATCACTATGTCAACTAGACTGGTGAACATATAAATCTAATGCTGTGAATAGAATTGGCTGGAAAGAGAACTCTGGAAGCTATCTGCATAAAGAATGCAATTAAAGCTATGTTTGTGGCTGAAATTTACTGGAGAGTATAGATGGGAAAAGAAGGGCTAGGACAATTCTTGAGAAATGCTGGTGCTGATGGTCAGATAGGGAAGGATACATTTGCAAAGTAAACCAAAAAGAAGTGGACAGAAAAAGAGTGGATACAGAACACAGATCCAGGTAATATCAATGAGGTAAAAACAGTAGATCCAGAAACTGATTAACATTGGAAACGAGCTCAAGAGAGAAAAGAAGAAGGACTTTGTACCTTCTAGTTTACTCAAATGGACAAATAATGGCTGAACTGGAAAAAGGATGGGATGAGTCTTAAGTATATGGCATTGGAGGTGGTTGGGAGGTATATAAGAGCACACATCTGAAAATGACACTACTAAGATTTTTTTTTTATATATAACACAGTATGTCAGGTATTGTTGAAATATTTTATTTACATTAATGTCTTAAATATTAAAACAGAGACTACTATTTCCTCCCTTTTATACATAAGTAAACTGAGGCCCAGAGATGTTCAATCATATGTTTAGAGTCACACAGCAGCTAAGTAGTAGAGCCAGAATTTAAACCTGGAAATCTGGCTGAAGACCATTCTCTTAATCACTATGCTAAATTGCTTTTACTATATAAATCTAAAAATAGGGTAGAAATATGATCTGGTTATATAAATTTAGCAGTAGTCAATATAGGTTGGTGTGAAAATCATGAAAGAAGTAAAGGAAACATGAATAGAATAAAAAGAGTATATGGTAAAAGATTCCTGGAAGAAAAAGCAATTTGTAGAGATGACAGAATGTATTTTTAGAAAAAGAAACAGATTAGGAATTATTGGAGGTGTCCAAGGAAAACTGAAAGAACAGAGAATCATAGAAGCCAAGGACATAAACAATATTTAGAAGACAGTGACCATGGAGAAAATGCAGTTAGCAAGGTCTAGCAGAGTTAAATGTGTTACATGTGTTTATGGAGTATGGGAATCAAGACATCCCTTGTGACCTCAAAAAGTACTGCTTTGGTTGTGTGGTTGTGATAAAATCTGGGTTACTAGAATTCATTGAGTGGAAAGGAGGTGAGAAGGTAGAAATAGTGTTTGTGATTGCTTCTTTCAGACATTTGTATGGAGACAAAAAAAATGATTGTTCAGGAGTATAAAGAGGGCACATGGTTAAGAGAGAATTTTTTGAAGATGAAATAGAGATTTGGATATGTATATAGGTTATGAAAGGAACAGCTAGAGAGTGATAGGACTGATGGAACAAAGCTCTAAAAAAATAAGCAAAAGATAGGAGGTCTTGATGTCAAAGCCTCTGGAGAATGAACCATGTTATTATGAGGCAGTTTGCATTATTCTCTTACATTTCCAACTAGAAGTGGGGTAAGGATGATGATTATATGCATTTTTTTAACTTAGGAAGAAAACCAGAGAGATTTTAATTTTTAGATTTTTTAGATTGTTTGCTGAAAGTGAAATTGGTGGAGATCAAAATAACTTTCAAGGAGAGGGGAATTTCTGGAATACATGAAAGAAATGATACAGCTGGGTAAATAAGAATAAGGAAAATGACCAAATGACTAAAAGGAAAGTGACTAAAACACCCCGCATTTTACTGGCGCTAATCTATATGTCAGTACAGGTCTAATTTTTATGTTAGTGTTCAGTAACCTGGAGATAGTTAATGAAAAAAAAAAAAGGAAGGGGATTGTATTATTGATCCAAAGGACCCAAGGGTGGAGTTTTGCAGACTAGGTGAAAATAACATAACGCTGTAAGAAATGGTACAATTGCAAGTATAGTTCAGATGCTCAATCACAGATTCTAATATAGGGAAGAGAGAAAGAAGACCCAAGTGGCTCTATTAGACTTGGATTAAAAACCAGGCAATCTAGAGCCTGGAAATTTCTGATTTGATGAACAGGTTTATTGAAGGTAATATAGTTGTGCAACTGAAGATGTAGTTAAAGAATAGGATATTGGAATCAAGATTTCTGCAATGAATTAGTTCTGGTCGTTTGGCAAAGTAAAAGACAGTCATGAGTATTGAGAGTGGGAAGGGTGGATGGCTACAGACTGTAGATGATTCATTAAGTTAAAAATATTCAGGCCTTGAAATTTAGTATTAGATGATATTTGGAAGCTCTTATTCTATAGGAGATGACCAAAAGACATCTACTATAAATCTGTGCAAAGAGATTGCTTCAATTCTTGTCGTATGCTAATACCGCTCTGAGAATATCTTTATATCTTTTTAAAGAGTCCTTAAAAGCAACAGAGAAGGCAAAGAGTTTAATTTTTTTTTTAAGATTTTATTTATTTATTTGTCAGAGAGAGAGAGAAACAGAGGCAGAGAGAGAGAGAATACAAGTATGGGGAGCAGGAGGCAGAGGGAAAAGCAGACTCCCCACTGAGCAAGGAGTCTGATGCAAGTCTCCATCCAAGGACCCGGGGATCATGACCTGAGCCAAAGGCAGACGCTTAACTGACTGAGCCACCCAGAGATCCCAGAGCGTTTAATTCTCAAACATGGGATAAAGCTAGATCGTATTTCAGTACCCAGTCTGCCGGGGTGACAAGAGAACAATATAGCTAGATAATAAGCAGATTACTCAGATTGGTCAGTTTTAAGAATAATATCTGATGAGGATTATAGTCTGTAAAACCATCAAAAATGATAGTCCCATTTTAAAATAATGAGTAGGTGCTTTATCTAAAGGTAAAAAATTAACATAGCATATAAAGATCTAACTCTCTGTACAAATATGCATTTCATATGTACCTCAATTTAAATCCCAACTTAACAAATTTATAGCTGCTTGATCTTGGGCAAATTAATAACCTTAGGGATTCCAAGTTCTTCAGCTGTTGCATGAGGATGATAATAACTACCTCAGAGTTGTTGTCAGAATGAGAAATAATACACGTCTGTCACATACAATGAATTCAACACACTTACTTAGTCAATACATTCATTTGAATTAGAAATACTAGTATAAATAACACTAGGACATTTCTTAAAACATAGTACATGTAATAGGTGTATCTATTCCTCTTAGTTGCCAGATGAAGATTTATTAAATTACCAAATTCTGTCCATAAATTTCAGATAGTTAGACTTCTTCCTAAACCATTACATTGCCAGTAATCTCTTAGGTTTTCAAATATTTTGGAATAATTTTGGGGGGAAATATCTTAACATGCTAATAAAATGAGTGATGACACTAAAATGAGGAAACGCTAATAAGTATCCTTATGTGCTGGGGCAGGGGGGGATGTGGGATGGGAGGGCTCCTTTAGCATGCATGATCAAATGGGACTTCTCAGAATGGTTTTCCCCCCAGTCTACTGCCTCCAGCCCCCTCTGGGTCAGGAACCAAGTCTGGAACCTGTTTTAGGATATGGCTCAGAAACCTGGCTGCCCCTGGAGTCAGAAACTTCTGTTTCTTCCAAAATTCTCTTTCCAGGATACCCGTCATCCTCTTTTTGGCTCCCAGTAACAAAAGGATCTATCCCATTCTTTAATGATTTCTTCTTAAACAACTGTATTTGATTGCCCATTACAAATGGTCCCCCCTTAGAAACTCACAAATACTCATTTTTCTTCCTTGAGGACAGCTCTGTCAAAACCCAGACATTATAAACACAAATGTCTATTCAGCTTCTTGGAGAAGAGAGGGATGGTACTTTATACTCTAATTTTTCCCTGATGTTTCCCCACATTTGAAGAATGAACAAAGGGAATTACCTTATTTGTAATGTCTTGGTGAAGGAGGTCAACAACAAAGTCAGTCTTCAGTGCAAGCCGTCAAGAGCTGTTGCAGTATTGGGTTCAAGTTCCAATATCCTGATTCATGTTTTTTTTTAAGTTTCCTCTCAAGGAGAGTATTTTGTTCCAACAGCATGAGCAAAAATGCATTGGTCTTTTAATAGTGTATGTTTGTTTATTTTTTCTGCTTCCCTCTCCCTAATAATTTACCAAAAGCCAAAAAGATATAGGAAGTGGGACAGCATCTTAGAACACTTTCCACAAGTGTGAGCCATATCCTAAAACAAGTCCCTTAGGTGAGGATAGTCGGAGTGGATAAATATGATCAGCTGTGTGGGTTGCTGGCTTTAAATAGACAATATGGCTATTTCGGGGGGACTTCAAAAGTGGCAACTGTTCTCAAACTTGTTCTACCTTGGAGTGGCTTTTTCCCAAATCAGTAGAGTTGGTATGTTGTTGAAGACAGTGCTACAAGTATCCATTCCAACCCAAGAAGGAAGCTAAAAAGCAAGACTTACGAGTCAAACCATTTAAAACAGGTTTTTAACCAGAGATCAATGAAAATACCTTACATCGTCAGTGGACCTACTTAAACTATCATAAGAATTGTATGTTTGTACAAAATATTCAATTTTCTAGCAGGATGGGCATCAAGTTCCACAAATGAGAAATTTAAGAATGACTCGTAGACAAGGTGGGGGAGAGCGGTGGGGTGAGAAGTAGCAGGTGCTAGAGAAAAATCCTTGTTCAGGCCAGATGCTCCGTGTCCCTGAGCAGGGGGCTCCTGAAATCACAGACAGCTGAAGCAGTAACAGCGAGTCCCCATGGAGAATAGCAATGACCCTGAAGTAGCAGCTCTAAAAAGGATGGCTTCATTTGTAGCTGTTCTTTTCAGAAATCTGAAAGGTGTGCAGAAAGGAAAAAGAGAAAGAAGCTAATGGTATAATGGATTTAAGTATTCTCAGATAAAAGAGGAAGCAGGATAAATAATGAAAAAGATGTAAATGAACAACTTGTAGATTTTAAAAAACAATAGCCCTTACTATTCTTTTCAAAATCTTTGCAGAAGAATTTAAATTACATTAAATATTCAAAGAAAACAACTGAGCAACCCACATAGTATTAAAAAATAATTCATCTCAAAATGTTCAAAATACTCTTGTTTTCTTACCAGTTGCAAATGAATTTAACTTAAATAGCATAAGCAAATCACTTTACATTAATTATGACTATTAACCAACACTGATTTTTATGTTTCAATTTATGAATATTTAATAAGTAAAACCATGTCAAAGAAACTAGAATTTGCTTTTACTCTCCAAAAATCTAATTTTTACTTTAAAATGTTTATTCTTGGTCAGGTTTTATTTCTCTTCTTTACAATAAGTATTCAAATTTGTTAATAAACTGTTATCTTTAGTGAATGGCTGGCAAATGGCTTGAGCTGTGTGGGACCTAATCAGACAATGCCCATTTTATAGTTTTATTCTGCAGAGAGATATTTATAAAAGGTATGTAATGATGCTTCCTTTTAGGCCATTTTCTCCACATGAATGCAAAGGTCCACTTGAAACAGAAACTGCGCTTATATCTATGTCTGTAAGTGTGGTGTGTTTAAGAACACCAGTCATAACAAGAAATCAGAAAGTTAATTATAAGTCATTTATTAAAACTCCATCAATCAGAAGAGGTAATTTTTCCACCAGTGGGGATTTCTAATTTTTCCACAAGTGGCTTACTTATAATAAAGACTAAATAAACAAACATTCTGAATAGATACATGAATTATTAAACATATTTCCAAAAAGAAAAATGAATAAGGGATGTTAATATGCTTATAAATTGTCACAGTTCCCTTGGTGCTATACATAAGTAATAATACGGATCAGGGGGCATTGTACATCTACAAAATTGGAACTATGGTAATTGTTCTCTAAATTTTCTCTGTTTTGAAAATGAGAATAATTAAGCAATATAAAGAATTCTAGAAACTCAGAGGCTATAAATAATAGATTTTAAGGAGAGATGAATAAGGAAGGTATGAGGAAAGGGAAATATGGCATAAAATTGAATTGATTCTCTACTCCTTCAGATAAAAGGGCCCAAATATCCCAGTAGTCGTTATCTACCATTCTTTTAATTGTATCATGATTCAAGCCACTGTTTTTAAAACTTAATAATAACCCCCTCAAAATGTTTACAATGTTATACTAAGACTACCCCCTCTAATAGAAACCCTGATCTCAACAACTAAACATCAGAACATCTGCACTCCCTCAGACACAGCCCAAGGATGTGGGGCAGGTGTGGGAGAGCCTCCATTCCACAGGGTTATTAAGGGATCAAGATGCAGAAGGCTATGTTAAACCTCAGCGCACCCACCATTTCCACAGTTACTCTGTAGGTTGAAAGAAGAATCAGAGAAAGTGAATAGAATCATGGGGTGAAGACTGAAAGAAGTATTATCATTTCCACTCATATTTATTTTTATTTTTTTAAAATATTTTATTTTTATTTATTTGACGGACAGAGATCACAAGCAGGCAGAGAGGGAAGCAGTCAGAGAGAGGGGGAAGAAAACTCCCTGCTGAGCAGAGAGCCTGATGTGGGGCTCGATCCCAGGATTCTGGGATCATGACCTGAGCCGAAGGCAGAAGCTTTAACCCACTGAGCCATCCAGGTGCCCCACTTCCACTCATATTTAATTAGCCAAAGCTCAACTATATGGTCACACTTAACTGCAGGAGAAAAGTAGAAAGTGTAATCTAGCAGTATGCTCAGAAGGAAAGGGAAATGAGTTTGGTCAATTGCTACCCAGTACTTCCAAAAAAGAAACAAAGAAACAAAAAGTTGGTGGGCCTTTTTAATGCACTAGTCTCTTCTCCAATTTCCGAGAGCATACGGATCATTTGAGTATCTCGGCAAAATGCAGATTATGGTTCAGTGGGTCTAAAGTGGACCTAAGAATTCTAATTTCTCCTAAGTATCTAGGTGATGCTGACGCTGCTGGCCCACAGATCATTGGAGCACAATAATAGTTAATCTGGCCGCTATGTGAAAACAGACACCAACAAACAAACAGTAGCGCAGGCTCAATGAGATTAAGTTTAAGTCCAATAGCCATCTTGCTGTTCTTCTTGGAATACATATTCCCTCTCTGTGCCCTGGTTCTGCTAAGTAAAGTGACTTTAATAATACATGGTTCCTCCAAAGCTCACAGAAAGCTGGAGATTTATGAGATAATATCTGCAAAATGCTGTGCCTCCTTGGGGAAGAGGTATTAGAAATATACTAGGTATTATATTATTATTAGCTTGTCATTGGCTGGAAGGAAAGAATATCCTATTGGGGAAGAATGTTGCTTGTTCCTTTATGTCTCTAAAAACCTAGGTGAAGAAGAGAAGCCCTTTTCCCTGCATACAGCATTTCTGCCATTATTGTTTCCATTATTCCATTTTGACATTTTCTACTGAGGCATATAATTCAACCATAGTAAACACACAATCAGCTGGAAATGTGATGACTTTTTCAGCTTCATAACACAGCTACTAGTAGTCTAGAACTTAAGAATTAAAAAACAAAAACTGTGTATTTTAACAAAGGACACACACATCCACTACTTGCTCAGTGGTACAGTGTTGTGTGAGCAAGAGAATGTAAGCATTCACAGAAATCCAGAAAATCACAGATCCTGAGAACTTGGTGATGATTTTCCCATTAGCTACATTTATTCTTCGTTTTTCTCCACCTCGAAACAGATAAATATACCTTTTTATCTTCTCTCTGAAGCTAAAGCCATGAAACCAAGGTTTCCAGGATTGGCTTATTTTTTAATTAATTAATTAATTCATTCATTTATACTGATTTTTACTCTCCCCTCCCCAAATTTCCAGATAGACTCAGAATTAGCTGGTAAAAAGAATGAAGGGGAAAGAAAAGGAAAAAAATGGGAAAGTGCAGCCTTCTTTTATCTCCATTTTACAGCCTACTTTCCCATTTAAGCTTGAAGGAGCACTTTCAAGAATACAAATCAAGAATTGCAATTGTTATAGCCTACGGGAAAAAATAGAGTAAAATATAGGTTAAAAAGTTGGAGATTGAAAAAGTAAGTTCTTCTTCTCACTTTTTGTTAGTCTTTTCTAATGAGTTGAAATGAGTGCTAAGTGGAAGAAATGTCAAATGTGGGATTTCGAAGAATAATATCGATCATCCAGTACTTTTTGTCCAGAAAACTTGTTAAATAGCTATTTTAGGCTACAAATATTATGCAACATTGTCAGCATATAGCATTCACTTAAAATGTAATTTTTGTAATTTGAATGAATAGCTGGTTTTGTTGGTAGCATTATCTGAATTATTCAAGCAAATGGAAATTTTCTTCTGAATTATGTACAAAATTGCCTCCACTGCTTGGAACCTAGACACTTGACCACAGTTTATTACCATAATAACACTAATAATTCAGTGTATTACAGTAAATCTTATTTTAGCCATAACACAACTCAGAAAGGTGGACTAGATCTGACTACATTGGTCCAATTTCATTAATAAGAAAGGAAGATCATTTAGATGAAGTGCCTTGATATCAATTGTAGTACTGTCAGTAGAAGAGAACTAACTTTGTTTCTTGATTCCTGTGTAAAATTACTTTAACATTAGACTGATTAGATCAAATTAGATTTAATTTCCAATTCTCTTTTGTTAATTAGGTGAACGTTTTTAAATTATATAAAATAATATAGGTTCAGCTTTTTAAAATAATCAGAATACAGGAAGCAAAAGGGTAAAAACTTAAAAGCTCTCCTGTCCAACCTCCTCCCAACCAAAATTTTATTCTATTCCCCAGAGATATGTGTTATTAACAAAATTTTCTAGGTATCCCTCCAGGAATTTTCTGTGCATATGAGGGCATATATCTTCAATTCACTTTCTAACTATAAACCCAGTATAGCTATAATATGAGTTGTATATATACATAGAGTTTCTCTAATTCAATATGTCATGTTAACAACTAAAGTCCTGCTTATTATTTTTAATTGGAGAATATTTTCTATTTAGATTATTGCAAAAAGCTTAATTTTAGGGTCTTCATTACTGAGAAGGTATATATATAATTATTCTTTCTTCATATTCTTATTCATATATCCCCTTGTCTGTGTAGGAACACTTCCCATTTTCAGTTTTTTAAAATCATAAAAACCATTGAGGTAGGGAATTCCCTTAATCACACTTCTCTTTTGTTATGCCTTGTTGTTGAAAGGTAGGAGATGCTGGGCTCATTGTCCAAATTATACCAAGAGCTGTATGTAGTGCTGTTTAGAGTGCAGTCACAATGAATTCAAATGCCATCCAGATACATCCTAAAAATGCTGGTTTGACCCCTAATTAGTTGGTGCGTGTCCATGAGCCACCCAGCGAGGCTGTAGAGGTTGCAGAGTCTCATTATTCTTTCTTAGTGAGCCTTTTTCCTACCTTCACAGCAGACAGATGAGTCTCTTATCACAAGGAGCAGATGGCAGCATGAGTCTGTTTGAAATTGCAGACATGCACTTGGAGAAGAGTTCTTAGAATTTTTTTTTTTTTTTTTTTTTTTGGAGTGTATTACATAGGAGGACAATTGGCGTTAGAAACCTAGAGAAAACTTTTGAATTTTGGCTCAGAAATGTTTCTTGGGTTTCGCTTAATAGGTATGCAAAGTTGAGATTAAAAAAGGAGACAGCTCGTTGACCCTTGATATTCTGAGATGTGGGACACCAATAACCTTTGAAGATTTAAGAATTCCTGAGCTTTAAACCAGTAGCCCCTGAATAACACTAAAGAATCATCTTAACAGTTTACAGGTGCTGTCATATTCAGGATCTCTTTTTATCTTCAGGATAAATAGATTTTTCTAAGTTCCTCATTTACGAGGATAGAAGAGGCAAAGTGGTTTATTCTAGGTCAGATAGCTAACAAATGAAAACCCACAAATTAGGTGTATTGGTCCAGATCGGCATAATAAGTGAAGCTCAGGATGTGGGTAGGTAATTATTAGGTGTTGGTCATTGTGGCAGATGCTCTATATATATAATGTCTTATTTGTCACAAAATTACTACAAGGAAAGAATTATTATCTCTATTGTACATCTGAGGTTACTGTGGATAACTTATCCAAAGCTGTCCTTCTAGTAAAAGTAGACAAGTTTCAAGCCTATGTCCATTTAGCTCCAACTTTTATGTTCCCCTAGAGCTTCCAGAAGGAGCACAGCCCTGACAACATCTTGATTTTATACCCAGAGAACCCGAGTCAGAAATCTACAGAACTGTAGACAATATATTTATGGTGCTTAAGCTGCTAATTTTGTTGTAATTTGTCACACCAGCACTAAGAAACTAACACGGAGTGTCATGGATACTAAATGAGATAACTTGACATATTTTAGGGATTAGATAAATCATAATTATTATTTTAACCATATGTTATTTTCTTTGGCTATTACAATGGTTTTAATCAGTTGGATTGTTTGGTGTATCCTTCCCTTGTTTTGTGTGTCGTAAAAAGTAGCCTAAACTATTGCATGTGAACTCACAGTTTCTGTTTGTACGCACATGTATTTTGTACAAGGCAACTCATGTACAAAGTTCGTAGGTTTGAAAGAACATCTATCCATCTCTTCCCTTCTTATTTTCTTTTCCTGTGCATTAGGTAAGCCCAGGTTTTTCTTTTTATTGTTAAACTGAAGAAACATAAAATAAAACAAAGAAAAAAAAAAGATAAAAATTTTACCAGGGATAGACAAAGAAGAATTTTTATTTCACATTCTAGAAATCCCACTAGGATTAACTCTATTACTGTTTATCCTATTACCATTAGTTATCATTTTATTTATTAGTGTTTTATTAATTTTCTTAGGAATGGCTTTGTGATTGAGGAAGATTGGCATCCCGTGATAAGTAGATAAATGCTGAAGTATTTATGAATTTTGATGTGCTCTCTACAATTACTTTCTTTTTTTAAATTTTTTTAAAGATTTTATTTATTTATTTGACAGACAGAGATCACAAGTAGGCAGAGAGGCAGGCAGAGAGAGAGAGAGGAGGAATCAGGCTCCCTGCCAAGCAGAGAGCCCGATGTGGGGCTCGATCCCAGGACCCTGGGACCATGCCCTGAGCCGAAGGCAGAGGCTTTAACCCACTGAGCTACCCAGATGCCCCTTTGACTTCATTTCTTTCTGGAGTAAATTCCATTAGCCATTGGGTACTACTCCAGACTTCCTTCCTCCCTTCTCACATATTTCTGTATTATGTTTGGAAAAATGTCTGTATGTGTTTTGTTTAACTCTTTCCTCCTTCGCACTGAGAATGGTTATCTGCAGAGAAATTGTGCTCTGTCCGTTTTCCTATTTTGTGGGAGGCTTACTGGGACGGGATATGTCCTATACTATATTCTGTTATATAAATCTGGGTAATTCAAGCAAGTGTATTAGCAAACCATCTGACCAAAGATTCAAAGCTGTGTCTTCCATCATATTGAATAATAATAAAAATATCATGATCTCCAACATTTGACTTGATATGTCATATCTCCTCCTGCATTCCCAACCCCAATTCTGAATATGGAAAGAAAAGAGTGATATTTATTAGCTTTCTACAAAAATGATAATACCCAGAATATCTAACAAACAGTACATTGTCTCTCTTAGTCAGAAAGGAAGTGGGGGATGGGGTGGAGTGGGATATGCCTGACCAGTTATCTTGGCTGAAAGTAAGATCTGATACCCTAAAATGACAACACACACTTGCAAATTTCCTGTAAACAGAAGAGAAGGTGTTCGTTCAATTAAACATAAGAAGCATTTATCTCATGGGAGTATTGACATCTCATTTTCATCAATATCTGAGCTGTAACTAGATATTTTTGCTAATCACATTGTTATGTTTATACATGGTATGCATTCATCTGTTGACCTCACTTGATTCATCCAACCAATAACCATTCACTGAGCGCACACTATGTGAGACATATTGATAACTGGACGCTAGGAACACAGAGATGCACAAATCTTGGTCCCTGTCTTCAGAAAACACATGGTAGGGCGCCTGGGTGGCTCAGTGGGTTAAAGCCTCTGCCTTCGGCTCAGGTCATGATCCCAGGGTCCTGGGATCGAGCCCCGCATCGGGCTCTCTGCTCAGCAGGGAGCCTGCTTCCTCCTCTCTCTCTCTGCCTGCCTCTCTGCCTACTTGTGATCTCTGTCTGTCAAATAAATAAATAAATAAAATCTTAAAAAAAAAAAAAGAAAACACATGGTAAAATGAGTTCAAGTGACTCAATCCTGATTTTTACTAATAAACACATTTGGGTTTTTCCCACAAATACCTTATAGCAATCAAAACATATTTTCTAAATAAGAAGATGTGGCTAAATTCAGAAACCTCATTTTAGAATTGATAGGATCTTAAGGATGCTTGCTGTGTCAGAGCTTGAAATTTGCATTATTACAGAATTTTTTACTTATCATTTCTATTGGTACAAAGCAAGTCTATTTTTTCCCAAAATTCACACACATTGCATAGTCTTAAGATTTTTTGACATGGAGATGTTCATAATAATATTTTATAACTCTATTCTTTAATTTCTATCCCTAGTCCTCTGGCTTTTTGTTTGTTTGTTTTATTTGTTATTTGCTTTTTTGCAATCAGTTTTTTTATTCCTTTGTCTAGATTATGTGTCTTTGCAAAGAATCAGCTCTGTTTCTGATAATCAACTTTTTTGTCTTGCCTTTCTAGAATTACTTTTTCTGCCTTTCCTAGGTTTATTTTCTTACTTTTCATTCTTCTTGCTCATTTATTTTGTCTTTATTTCCTTGATAAACATATACAAAATCTCCACTAAGAATTGCCTTAACTATATTCTCTAAATTTTATTTAGTGCTCTGTAATGTTTTAAGGAAATATTCTTTAGCTGAAGTTTATGTAGGGTTATTATTTCTTATTTTCAGATACCACATGTAACAAAATTAATTTTTACCATTGATTTCTTTTTTTTTTAATTGCATTACACTTAAAAAAAATGAATAGAGTGTACTCTGTGGCCTTATTGAAACTTGATAACTTTGCTTAGTACGTAGTTTTATTTTCCATGTAGACTCATAAGGTATTTGCACTAAATGTTTTTTTGTGTGAGTATTTGTTTTATATGTATAAAACATATATATATACATATATATATATTTAGGTATGCATTTATATACATATATAAATTAAAACTTATAAATTTTGATTTTTTTTTTTTACTTTTCCAATAATTTGCTTTTTTTTTTTTCTTTTCAGCATAACAGTATTCATTGTTCTTGCACCACACCCAGTGCTCCATGCAATATGTGCCCTCCCTAATACTCACCACCTGGTTCCCCCAACCTCCCACCCCCCCGCCCTTCAAAACCCTCAGGTTGTTTTTCAGAGTCCATAGTCTTTCATGGTTCAACTCCCCTTCCAATATCCCTCAACTCCCTTTTCCTCTCCATCTCCCTATGTCCTTCATGTTATTTGTTATGCTCCACAAATAAGTGAAACCATATGATAATTGACTCTCTCTGCTTGACTTATTTCACTCAGCATTATCTCTTCCAGTCTTGTCCATGTTGCTACAGAGTTGAGTATTCATCCTTTCTGATGGAGGCATAATACTCCATAGTGTATATGGACCACATCTTCCTTATCCATTCGTCCGTTGAAGGGCATCTTTGTTCTTTCCACAGTTTGACGACTGTGGGCATTGCTGCTATAAACATTGGGGTACAGATGGCCTTTCTTTTCACTATATCTGTATCTTTGGAGTAAATACCCAGTAGTGCAATTGCAGGATCATAGGGAAGTTCTATTTTTAATTTCTTGAGGAATCTCCACACTGTTCTCCAAAGTGGCTGCACCAACTTGCATTCCCACCAACAGTGTAAGAGGGTTCCCCTTTCTCCGCATCCTCTCCAACACATGTTGTTTCCTGTCTTGCTAATTTTGGCCATTCTAACTGGTTTAAGTTGGTATCTCAATGTGGTTTTAATTTTATTCTCCCTGATGGCTAGTGATGATGAAAATTTTTTTCATGTGTCTGATAGCCATTTATATGTCTTCGTTGGAGAAGTTCTGCCCATTTTTTGATATGATTATCTGTTTTGTGTGTGTTGAGTGCTCATATCAGATAAATTAGATTTTAAGCTAAAGACTGTAGTCAGAGATACAGAAGGATACTACATAATTCTTAAAGGGACTATCCACCAAGATGATCTAACAATTGTAAATATCTATGCCTCCAATATGGGAGCAGCCAATTACATAAGAAAACTATTAATCAAGATAAAGAGTCATATTGATATGAATACATTAATAGTAGGAGACCTTAACATGCCTCTCTCAGTAATAGACAGATCATCGAAGCAGAAAATCAATAAAGAAACAAGAACATTGAATGACATATTGGACCAGATGGACCTCATAGATATATACAGAACATACCACCCTAAAACAACAGAATACTCATTCTTCTCAAGTGCACATGGAACCTTCTCCAGAATAGACCACATACTGGGTCACAAATCAGGACTCAACTGATACCAAAAGACTGACATTATTCCCTGCATATTCTCAGATCACAATGCTTTGAAACTGGAGCTCAATCACAAGGAAACGTTTGGAAGGAACTCAAACACCTGGAAGCTAAAGACCACCTTGCTTAAGAATGCTTGGATCAACCAGGAGATCAAAGAAGAATTTAAACAATTCATGGAAACCAATGAGAATGAAGACACTTCAGTCCAAAACCTATGGGATACAGCAAAGGCGGTCCTAAGGGAGAAATAATTTGCTTTGTTTGGTTGCAAGGTATGTTCACTTCTTAAAAAGGATATTAAAATGTGTAATTATAGTTGTTTTTTCATTTCTCCCATATAATCTTATAAATTATTGCTTTAATGTATAAAGCTATATTGTAAATGTATATATTTGCATGTGTGACATATTCTTTTGAAATTTTTTTCTTTTTTCAGTGTATATTCCTCTAATACCTTATGACTTCTTTGCCTTATATTCTATTTTATCTAATATTATCTAATAGATATCATAGCAATTTTATTTGATTAGTATTTATCATTTGTAATTATTACTCAAACTAGGATTCATGTTTATTACCATATTTTTAATTAAGTAAACTTTACTTATTAATATAAACATCTATAATATATTAAGTTATATATTATATATAAATATATATATATAATAAAATTGTTTTGTTTTTGCTTCTTTGTCAAAGATTAGTTGACTATAAATTTTGTGGGTCTATCTTCAGGCTCTTTATTCTGTTCTCTTGGTTTGTTTGTCTATTCTTTTACCAATATCACAATGTCTTGATTACTATTGTGTACAATAGGTCTTGAAATCAGACAATCCCAGTTGTTTCTCTCCTTCAGTAATGAGCTGCCCACACTGGATCTTTTGTCTGTCTACATAAAAGTTAGAATCAATTTGTCAATATCTACAAAATAACTTGCTTGGATTTTCACTGTGATTCTATTAAACTATAGATTAAATTGGGAAGGACTGCTATCTCACCAGTATTGAATATTCTTATCTATGAACATGGAATTATTCCCAATAATCCTTTATTATCCTTTTAATGTCCACAGAGTTTGTAATGGTATCTTTCCTTTCCTTTCTGGTATTAACAATTTGTGTCTTTTCTTTTTTTTTTTCATAGCTGGTCTGACTAAAGTTTTACCAATTTCATTCATTTTTTCAAAGAAGCAGCTTTTGGTAATGTTGATTTTCTTTGTTTTCAAATTCACTGATTTCTCCTTACTTTGGGTTTAAGTTGCTCTTCTTTTTCTATTTTCTAAGATTGAAGCTTAGAATATTGACTTCAGACCTTTCTTCTTTTCTAGTGTATGCACTCAGTGCTGTAAACTACCTTCTAAGTACCACTTTGCTGGATCCCACAAATTTTGATAAGTTGTGTTTTCATTTTCTTATAGTTCAAAACATTTAAAATAGCTCTCAAATTTCTTTTTCAGCCCATGTATCATTTAGAAGTGTCATATTTAATGTCCAAGTATTTTGGGATTTTCTAGCAATCTATCTATTATTGATTTCCAACTTAACTCTGTTGTGGTCCTAGGCAGAAATAGTATATCCTTTTTTTTTTTTTTCCTTAATTTGTTAAGATATCTTTTATGGCCCATAAAGTGCTCTATCTTGGTGAGTATTTCACATGTTCTTAAGAATAATGTATAATCTGCTTTTGTTGGATGAAGTAGGTTGTAGATGACAATTACATTAGTTGATTGATAGTAATCTTGAGTTCAGTTATGTCCTTACTGATTTTCTGCATGCTGGAACTATCTATTTCTGATAGAAGGGTCTTAAAGTCTTCAGTTATAATGGTAGATTCATTGATTTCTTCTTGCAGTTTTACTAGTTTTTGCCTGACATATTTTGACATTCTGTTGTTAAATGTGTGTACATTAAGGACTGTTATGTCTTAGAGTACTGACCTCTTTATCATTATGTAATTGCCGTCTTTATCTGACAACTTTCTCTGCTCTCAAGTCTGCTCTGTCTGAAATTAATGTAGGTACTACCTTCTTTTAATCGGTGCTATAATGGTATATCTTTCTCCATTCCTTTAATTGTAATCAATATGTATATTTTATTAAAGTAGGTTTTTTGAGACAACATATAGTTTGGAATTGTTTCTTGATCCACTCTGACAAACTGTCTCTAAATTGATATATTTAGACCATTGATAATTGAAGTGATTGTTGATGTAGTTGGTTTAGTTTCTCCTGTATTTGTTACTGTTTTCTATTTGTTGTCCTAGTTCTTTGTTACTCTTTTTGTCTTTCACACTTTGCCTTTTGCAATTCTAAGCATTTTACATGATTCCATTTTCTCCTTTTTCTTAGTATATCAATTCTACTTCTCTTTTTAAACCTCTAGAGTTTGCAGTATACAGTTACAACTCATCAATGTCCACTTTTAAGTAACACTATTGTTTCATGTGTTGTGCAAATACCTTATAGTAACAAAATAATTCTAATTCCTTCTTTTCCTCCCTGTATGATTGCTGCCATTCTGATGTTCATCCAGTCTTTTCAAATAGTGTTTTTTTCTTTTTTTTGCATGACTTGTAATTTTTTGTAGAAAGGTGCACATGATGTAGTTAAAGGAACAGTAGTAAATGGCCTTTAGTATTATAGGTGGTGAATTTGTGTAGGAGGAGAGGAGATATACTTTAGTCCTATGATTAAACTGAAGTCTTTTTGTGAGCCTGGGCCCCGGACTCTGACTTTCACCAATGCTTCACTTTCCCCCCCTCTATGCCTAGGTGGAACAAGATAGCTAGAGTGGGCTGGAATAGGGGTATTTCCCTTCCTCAGGATAGGTTAGACCATGATAAAATATGAGCAGTTTAAGGCTCTGATAAAATAGTTTTTTATGTGGACAGGCCTTAAGAAAATAGAATGCTCTGGTGTATTACAAAATGGTTACTTTTCCCCTCACTCTGCTGGAAGTAAAGAGGATTTTTCTCTGACATTCAGTAGAGCTATGAAGAAGATAGAATAAACTCATCCCTGACATTTCTTGATGCTTATAGGTCAGTGGGTTTTGTCATGAATAAAGTTTCCATTCTACAAATTTAACTGCGTGGAAAGTATTTTTATTTTATAAGTATAATAAATTACTTCATTATCATATCTGAAATTCTTTGGGAAATACCAAATATTTCTGTCTTCTTCTGATTCTACCTTCATAGCATCTGTAAATATTTCTTTCTTTTGAACACAAAGATTTGAACACAAAGATATATTTTTCTATATATTTATATAGAATATATATATACTTTTATATATATTAAGTATATATTTATATATACTTTTACACTCTGTTTCTCATTTAAGTTCAGTGTTATGATATTAATCATAATCTCTTATTAATGAAAGAAGATGTTATAGCAAAAGTACATTTAGACACTTGCTCAAGGTCACACAGGAAAATGTTCTTTATTTCAATGCAAGATACATTAAACCAGAATCCGTGTCTCTTCTTGTCTACCACTAAAGTAATTAGTGTCTAGTACAGTGCCTGACATGGCCAAGGTGATCAATATATATTTGTTGAAAAAAGAAAGAATGAAAGTTTAATAAGTTCAAAGGTCTCTTCAGCATAAAGTGGTAAAGAAAGTAGAAAGACACAAAAATAATGGTCTTGTATCCAGATAAGCAATGAACTAATCATTGTTCAGATTATTAATATATACAAATATTTTATGTTGTGTTAGTGTTACTAAGGTTATCTTTGTACAAAAATATTAGATTTAGTATGATATGAGACTGTTACTATGCTTTGTGTATGCTATATATACTGTTGATTATTCAAGATAACAGAAATAGTTAATTTATAAAAATAGTGTCCCAACTAAGTATAAATGAAAACTGCCTTTTATTTATATTGTTTATGGTCCTGATGGGGATAAGGACGAAGTCTGAGATTGATAAAGGAAAAGAAAATACTGAAAAATGTTCATTAGAAATTCTACTGCTATCAGAATAAAGCCAGCATTATTTGAAGAGAAGGAAGGAGTCAACATATAAATCCCCCTCCTTTTTTTTTTTTGCAATTTGAAATCTTTCTTCTATTCATCCTTTAATTTAAAATGCATCCTTATCATTAAGTTTAAATGGGTCTGGTGAAAATAAAAAATAAACAAAAATTAAATGTCTGCTTTATGGGAATTCTCAGGAATTTATATATGTTTATATACATTAGCTATGAACACACAGGTATTTATACATATATATTTACATATATGTGTATCACATATGCTGATTTCATTTAGTCCTCAGAGAATTTGAAGTTTTTCTTTAGTTTATAGTTTGCTTAAGCTATCTTAGTGATGCCATACAATCTTGCATCGTTATAAAAAAGAAAAGTTGAGAAGGACATTTTTTTCTCCTGCTGTTGTGCTTTGATACTGATAAGGGAAGATGTATGGCTCTGATAAAGTAGAAATATATATTTGAAAAGATATTTCTAACTAGAGTATTTTTATATTTAAAAAGATATTTCTAACTAAAGTATTTTGGAAGAACACTACAGGGCTTGGAGTGAGATTTATACATATAATGTTCATGATAGTGATGAAGTTGAGTCTGTGAGACATTTTTCAGGAGAACATGAAAAGACTTCGGTTAGAGCAAGTTAAAGAGAGTCACCTGTGTCTGAAAGTACCTCAGGTTAGCTATAAATACATGGCAATCTATACTAGTTAGATGGAGTTCTAACTTGTAACTAGTTTAGGATGTGCAAACACAACTCACTATGTGATGTTTAGCAAGAACAATAGCGTGGACCAAATTCTCAAAGTAGATCATATTATCACACTGAATGAGGACAAAGGCCTCTCTATGGCTGCAGGGATTGTGACCACAAATCATTGAGGGAGAAGAGCCACTAAAATGGCATCAATATAATAAAAACTAGCCTGAAAAACCAGTGTGTAACATTACTCTTCGGAGAAAGCAGTTGTTAAAATTTACATCTAAGCCTCCTGATATTGTGCAATCAATAAGAGACGATTGCCTCCAAAATTTTGTTTATCAGGGTCAGCCTCAGAAATCTAATACAGTAGCTTGCCAGTGATTTAAGCTGGAAGGCCCTGTTTTCCATGGCTTTTGCACAGAGAATTGAATTTATAGACTCTTCACGCAGCAGTGGCTATTACATGCAAGGTGCCAATGACTACTTGATTATCTCGGAAGGACCTCAAAGCTAGTTGGGCATGAAATAGAGGACCTCTTCAAATGAAAAGGATCAGAATATTCAACACAGTTTATAAAGTGTGACAATTCTATTATGTAAGTTTGAACAGCCGCCACTGTTGGGGAAAAAAAATCCATGAGAATATCCAAGAGAAAAATAGTTTGGCAAAGCTAGTGACCATGAAAAAATATAGTCTTCATTACTAGTGGGAGAAAAATGTTTGGAGATTTTCTATCTTGAAAATCTGAATTATGCTCCATAGAATATGCAACTAGCCCCCAGTAATGTAGAACTATTATGGCATAGATAATATTTGTAATGGCTGGCTCCAGATTTAATATGGAAAAATTTCTCTATGATTAGATTTTGAAATTACTGATAATATCAAGGCCACTCCAAATAGAGACAATGATGACCTTTAGTTTCTCTGATAGGAATCTTGTATAACTGTGTGCAAGAACAAAGGACAGGTTAGTAATCCATTTCTCATAAGTGAGGAAAAATTGTTTTTTTTTTTTAATAAACTTTTTATTTTAGAACAGATTTAGAGTTGCAAATTATTTTGAAAATGGTGCCAGAGTTCCCGTATGCCCCACACTCGGTTTCTCTGATTATGAACGTCTTACATTAGAATGGTACATTTGTCACCATTAGTGAACAATGAGCTGTTACATTATTATTAGCTAACATTAATACTTTATTCGGATGTCCTTAGTTATTATCTAATGTCCTTTTTCTGTTTCAGGATCCCATCCAGAATATTTAATTACATTTACTTGTCATGTCCCCTGACATTCCTCCTGGTTGCAATGTTTTTTTTAGACTTTTCTTGTTTTCGATGACAGAGATCATTTTGCAGAGTGTTGTCAGGTATTTTGTAGACTGTCCTTCAGTTGGGATGTCTGGCATTTTCTCACATGACATTTCTGGGAGGTGGAGGTGATATATTTCTGGGAGGAAGACCAAAGAGGTAAAGTGCCATTTTCCTCATGTCATATCAAGGGTACATACTATTTAAAAAAAATATTTTATTTATTTCTTTGAGATATATATAGACAGCATGAGCCAGAGAGGGAAGCACAAAGACAGGGAGAAGCAGGCTCCCCACTGAGCAGGGACCCCCCCCCCCCCAACTCGGGGCTTGATCCCAAGACCCTGAGATTATGATCTGAGCCAAAGGCAGGAGTTTAACCGACTGGGCCACCCAGGCTATTGATACAACTTATTGTTGATGTTAACCCTCATCACCCAACTTGAGGTAGTGTTTGCCCATTTTCAGCCTTTAAGCTTAACTTTGTTATTTGAAAGAAATTCACTACACATAGCCCACACTTACAGAGTGGGGGTTATGCCCTTCCTTTTTAAAAGCAGAGAATATCTACAATAGTTATTTGGAATTCTTCTGTACAGGAGGTTTGTTTCTTTTCCTCCATTTATTTATTTACCCCATCATTTATTCATAACTAAGGGACTCATGAACATCTTCTATGGGTTATGATTCAATACCATTTGACTTATTTTGTTAATCAAATAGTTCTAGCTTTGGCCACCAGTGAGCTCTTTGGGGCCATTAGTTGGCTCTTGTATCTCTTTGACATATTCCTAACCAAAGTTTTATTCTGAATTTTGCTTGTTTGTTTTTAGTTCTTACTTTCTGGGACCACAAATTTTCGATGCAAGGCATATTCACTGAAACCAAGATATCACTGTTTCTAAGACCTTTCAGGTGACTAAGCAAGAAAATATTATGTGCATGTATATTCACTTACCTACAAATATTTCTATGTGGAATAATATGTCTATGTTAAGGTAAACATCAATTCTGACTGAAATAGGAGCATATTCTCAGTATCCAGGACTATATGATGCTCTTTATAAACTGTATATTTTGTGTGTGTTTCTTTTCATTTCTTTTTTTTTTTTTTAATTTATTTGACAGAAAGAGAGAGAGAGAGACAGTGAGAGAGGGAATGCAAGCAGCAGGAGTGGGAGAGGGAGAGGGAGAAGAAGGCTTCCTGCAGAGGAGGGAGCGCAACACAGGGCTTGATCCCAGGACCCCCGGATCATGATCTGAGCTGCAAACAAGCAATGACTGAGCCACCCAGGCGCCCCTTGTGAGTGTTTCTTGACACTCTTCAATAAATTTTATTTTGTGTAATGTTACATTAGACTATAATTTTGTTAAAAACAACAAAAAAAAATCTAATAGAATTATAGCTACTTTTTAAAAAGATTTATTTATTTATTTGAGAGAGAGAGAGAGCAGTGGGGAAGGACAAAGAGAATCTCAGGCAGACTCCCTGCTGAGCACAGAGCCTGACCCAGGGCTCCATCTCATTATCCTGAGATCATGACCTGATCTGAAATCAAGAGTCAGACTAACCAGCTGAGACACAAAGGCACGCCTAGAACTATAGCTACTTTTTATTTTAAGTAAAATTGTCAGTTTTTAAATGCTAGGATTCAGGGATTAAGGGTATAATTTCCAAATTCTGATGGTCTGAGACTCCTATGGTCTCTCCCTCCAGGAGTAGCAAATTGTTTGAGGACCCCTTTATATTTCACCAGCCCACAGGATACTGGTTTTTCTCCTAGAAATTAGATTGTCCTCCCCCCCCCACTCTTAACTTGGCAGAGTTCCTATAATTGTGTGTCTTTTAAACCTGCCTGAATATTAAATCACCTGGGAAACTTTAAAAAAAGTACTGATATAATCTCTCTATCTCAGACCAAATTCAGTTTGTGTAGGATGAAACTCTGGAAATATGTTTTTTAAAATCTCCCAGATTATAATATAGAGTCAGAGTTAGGGACCTCTAAGATCCTTTGGTCCTGAGATCTGACCAGTCTGATTTTCATTAATATGATCTGTCTGGATCAGTCCATGCTTCATTCCCAATAAGACGTAATGCATACATAATACACAAAATAAGCACCGATCTAGAAGTTATTTGGTGCTTGAACAATCAGATTAAAGAGAGTTTGCTATAGATGTTTTTCTACTGGTACCATATAAACCCAATTTTAGACAATGGGCCTTATAGCCATCTGAGAAAATAAAATTGAATCAGGCCAATGTAAAATCATTATTCCAAAAGTTCAAGTCTACTGTGGGTGATTTGAAATGCTTCCAATATTAGTGAATTGTGTACTCTGTTGACCTATTTTGAGATAGAAAGATTCAGCCCTTAAAATGCAGGAAAATACTTTTCCTCTGCTTTCTAAGTAGGATTGCACCAAAAGCAAAACAACAGTGTGGATTGTTCCTGGAGATCCTAAGGGAATTTTTTACAGAGTGCTTTAATAATACATTCAGGTATTGTGCAAGACCCAAGGTCAGGAAACATTGAAATCTAAAGACTAAAAGTATTAGACTAAAAACCTAGCGACTTGAATTCCAGTTCTGAGGCTCTGTTAAAGCCTTTTGGATATCAGGAAGTCACAACACTTCTGTGTGTTTTACTTTCTCCATCTGTAAAACAAGGATAATTGCATCTTCATTACAATGCTGCACAAGCTTATGAAGCAATCACTAAGAAAACACTTCAGACTCTACAGTCGAAAGTCCCCCAAACTCTACCACAGTGCCAAGTTGTTGCTACTTTTCTATTTGACCCAAATATCTTTTGTAATTTAAGCAAATTTCCTTCTAGACAGTGTTTGGGGAAATCAGAAAACTAGTTTGCCACAGCTTATTTGCAACATGTTTCATTCCAGTGTTTTGGCCCAAATGTTTTTCTTTTTAATATCAATCACCTTTAAGTAGTCTTACATTAATTACTTTCTGTGTCTTACTTAACTCAAGCTGGAGTCAGCTACGTGACCTTGAGTGTTCCCCAAGGGCAAAGAGCCCACTGCTGCTGCTTTACCCACAGTAAAAAAGTGATTTCATTTTAAGTTTTATCAGCTTTTGCTCTTCCAGCTCTAAATTCTGTGTTTCTAATGGTGCATGTAAAAATTCTAAATGGATTTAGTTTCCTCATTATAAAGATCTCTGACCCAATCACGCACTAAATAAAGGTAAGTTGGAGAAAATCGTATTAAGAGCCTTTATTTTGGATTTTGATTATGAGCTACTTAGCTGGATGGCTTTCTTTTTTAGATCCTCTGAAGGGCTTCATTTAGTGGAGAATGAAGTAAGGTGACAGGAGATGGGGAGTGCCGCTGGGCTCCAAAAATAATTTTCTTAATTTTTTTAGCTACACATTTTTACATATTCTCTGAAGGTAGTTCCTGACTCAGAACATTTGAATGCTCTTTCTCTGTAGGTGAAGACAGTGACACAGATGGAACTCATTACCTGCAGTGCCACACACAGCTCAAGAGAAAGTTTAATGAAGGGCAGGGAAAGCGGTTCCAACTTTTACTATTGTCTTTTTGCACCTGTCATGCAGGCATCCAGACCACTTAGGGATGCTAGTGTATACAGAAGGAGAGTCAGCAGACTTAACCTAAAGACAAAATTGGATTGTAGTTTTTAAACACCCTCCTCCAAAAAAAAGCAAACTGTAAAAACATGTCAAATGATCATGTCATATAATATAGATTCACAAATAATCTTGGCCGCTGAGAATCTCCTGTTTTAAAGGGACATTTGAAAACTAGAGGTATCTGGCTAACCTAAGAGGAGGAAAATTTTCATTAAGAAACCCGAAAAAGGGATTTAGAAGATAAGGACATCTGAACACTGAGGAGATAATGGGCAAAGAATCTCGGTGTTCCATATCTGAAAAGAAACTAAAGATTTTTCTTTTTTGGGGAACCATAGATTTATTTTTAGATAGTAACTGTAAAACAAACTGTAACTGCACCTTCATTTGATACTTTTGCAAGTGTTAAATGAGTATCAGGTACTTCTTCCCTGACACCTCATACTTGGTACAGTTCTATCTATCTTACTCAAAATGCACACAGCTTTTTCAATCGTTGTTATCTCAAATACATCCTCTACCTACGCTTTGGATAATAGGCAGAAATGGACTCACCTAACCCATTTGCAGTGAGACAAATCAGAATGTGAAACTCTAATAAAAAGGAAAAGAAGAGGATTTCTAATCTCTTAAAAGCTTCGTCCTGGAGTTTCACTAGATTTGGCTGACAGTTGAGAATTTAGTTCTGAGTTACAGCAGGAGGCAATGGGAGGAAATGGAGGCCCTTTGCTCTCAGACTTTCCCTGGGTGCTTTGGTATGATGCAGAGTCACTTAGGGCCAGGCAGGAGAGCAACTCACACCTGGGTCATATCTTGTCTCCGCCACCTCTCACCTCTCCAACTTTGGAAAGGCCCTGTTAGGAAGAGCACTGACCCAGAGGGTTGGCATAAGAATTGACAAAATAAGGTAATATGTATATGTGGTGGAAAGTAGATCTTCAAATATAAATAATCATCATCATATTATTGCACTATTCATAAATAATGTATATTATCCAAAGGAGTCAATAATACAGAGTCCTAAATAAATTATTCAATACCTAAAGCCACATTGTCAAATAATTAAACCCTTGGCTTTGATTTTTGACCCTTTTGCCACTGGATTGCTGGGTCCTCCCAACGGCTGAACCTTCATTCCCAACCTGTCAATCAAGGCCTGCTCTCTGTTTCCCATCCCCAGGTGACAGAGGTGTATCGTGGAAGGAAACATTTCAAACCCCCTGAACCATTTCTACAGGTAAGAGTATTTTTTAAACACTGTAAAAGGTGATCATTCTAAAACATACCCCCTGTGAACACTGAAGAATGAACAAGCATAGCTTTTCTGTCTTATTAATGGTATATCATTAGGATAGTCCATCTAGCTGGCTGACATTCATTTATCACCCCCGTGCTTGTAATTAATTCAGCCATGATATCCAGCTGATTTCTCCTATAAAATTTCTCCTAAACCCATTCACTTTTTCCATCCTCTCTGCCGCCATAGTAGTCCATGCGCCATCATCTTTTGTCATCTTGGGATACTGCCACGGCCTCTTAGCAGGCCTCCTTGTTCTTGTTCTAGCTCCCTCCTTCGGTCTCCCCAGATCACTCAGAGAGGCTTCCCCTTGCTTTCAGGATAAATCACAAAGTTCTGGGGCATCCCTGGGGTCCAACAAGATCTGGCTTCTGCTGTCTAGCCTCATCTCACATCACTCTTCCTTTTGTCTTGTCCTTCTAGTCCCCTTGCATTTACCTCGGTTTGCTCTGCCGCATCTTCAGAAAAGATGTTGCGTCCTCTGAACTGACCATTCTTCTCCTCCCCCATTGCCGGTGTTAATTTCAGCTTATCCTTTGGAATTTAGCACAAATAACATTTCCCCAAGGAAACTCTCCCTGACTTTGCAGACCCCCCAGAATCATCAGATCTGCAGTTATGTGGCACATTCTTAGTGTATCAGGCCTTGTCATAACATTTATCACTATTATCACTTACTGGTTAAGTTGTAATTAGTCATTTAACAATTATCTCCACCACTAGAATTTAGCTTCAGGAGGGCAAGGCCAAATTAACTTTCCTTCTCAGTATTTGTATTTGTAAAATTGTTATACTAGCAGCCTCCTTTATGGGAATAAATAGATGATACAGGAAAAGGGCTTGGTAAAGAGACTTGTACACAGTGTGTTCTCACTAGAATAATGTCACTATAACTGTTGTGTGCTGGAGGTGGGGAGGGAGGAGGAACTGCAGGACGGAGACAACAATGCCTGGTCATTTACTGTCTAGTTGTGGCTTGTCAGAAGGAAAAGGGATGAACTTAATTTTAGAACAGCAATTAGAATCGAAGAACAGCATCAGAAAAGAACTAACAGCATGGGTTATTGTTTTACTTACATATCCAGAATAGTGCAGTGGAGAGATTTTAAGACCTCCAACTTCAGGACTGAATGTCAGAGCCATGGACCCAAGCCTGCACTGAGAATCTCATGGACTTTTCTATAGAAAGGATGATCACCCAAAGGGAATTAGTGAAATGTGAAAAATCCTGTGCTAAAACATAGATTCTAAAGTTAACTCAGGTGCCATGGAATGTTCTCTGAAGAGCTTCATACTTTTCCTGAAGGGGTTTCCAAATTGCCATTTTCTCTCTGTTGGTGGTAAATGGCCAACAGAGAAATCTTCTTGCTTTATAGCAAATATTGGTCAAGGAAAATGTAATGACCAAAACACAAAAGTACAAAACACTAAAGAGAAATGATGCTTACCCTCTGGCCTTGAGCAAAGGCAAATTTCTCTGATTAAGAAGAACCAGAGACTGTGCTTTTTCTATCAAAGTTTCTTATTTGCCTAGGCCATTGAAGAATTCAAAAAACAAGAACAGCAAAGAAAAAAAAGCTGTAAATATTTTTGAAACTCTTAAAATGTTTCTAAACATCCTGTCTATTGTTTCTGAATGCAGGAAAAGATAAAAGAAAATTAACACCTTTTGGACACAAATTTGGTGCTTGGTCCTGTATAGGTACTGTCTTTATATTTTTCTTCTTTGTCTGATTATAGTCTTGAAATTACTCTGAAATAAATGTTATTGTTTCTAATTTACTGTTTAAAAAAACCCAGTAATTTGCTATGTCTAATAATAGATGTAGCTGGCATGTGGAAACAAGTTCACCCAGCTTTGAAATCTGTGCTCTGAAATTTTTTTCTCCCAAAGGTAATAAAAAATTTCTTAAGTTTCTTCCAATTCTAAAATTCTAAAAATATATTTAAATCATAGCTTTAACAATCTTGCTTCTAGCAAAATTTCAACATGGTTAAATGCAACTCTACACGTATTCTTTGCTTGCACCTAAAAAACTGAAAGTGGATTGAGAAAAGCCATAAAGATGCTAACTGGACTCACTCTAAATTCATGATTACAAACCTCAAAGGGATGTTGGTACTGCCAGGAAATCCTACTCTCTATTTCCCCAGTAGATTTTCTCTGTCACTCAACTCTTTCTCATCTGTTCCTCTTTCCTCAAACCTGTTCAAACTCTTCTCTCTCCTCTCAGTTACTAATCATTAATAGAGAAATTAGAAAACTTCCAGGTGCTTCCATTTATATGTCTACCAATTCAACTGAATCTGTACATATATACTTTGTCTTTCCTCATATTACAATGGATGGGTGGACTGCCATAATCTAATGATGGTACCTCAATTTGTGCATTGGATTCCAACATCTCATTAGTTTACAATCGTTCCTCTTTTAATAGTTTTTCTCTCAGTCGTTATCAGTTTTTTTTTTTTTCCATCTCTACTGGAACATTCCAGATATTGTGTGCTTGTGTATACATATATTTCAATTCTCATAATTCATACTACTTACGTTCTCTAAATCTGCTGGGAATACAGAGTTGACAAATATGGAGCTCTCATTCCTACAGAGTTAGGTTCTTGAGAGCCTTAGGTCACAACATTTTATTTTACATGTGTTTCTCTTTAAATATACCCCATTTTATGTATAGTTCTTACATATAACTAATTGCATGGTCTTTGGATGATTTATTTATTTATTTATTTATTTAAAGATTTTATCCATTTATTCGACAGAGATCACAAGCAGACAGAGGCAGGCAGAGAGAGAGAGGGGGAAGCAGGCTCCCTGCTGAGCAGAGAGCCTGACATGGGGCTTGATCCCAGGACCCTGGAATCATGACCTGAGCTGAAGGCAGAGGCTCCAACCCACTGAGCCACCCAGGGGCCCTTTGGATGATTTAAAGCCAGGAGCTTTGGAAGTTATTTGCATCATATAGGTTGTTGGCCAGTATCCTTGTAAAACAAGCAAGTCTCATCAGTGTTGAAAGCCTACTCTTCCATGTAACCTTCTCCTGTATAACACTTAGCAGGCATTTTTATTAACTTCTCCCACAGCCTCCTGATCTGTGGAATCTGCCTTGCCTTCAAGTTTAACAGTGTCATGCCAGAGCTCCCTCTGAAATGTGTGAGCCAGCCAGCACTAGCAGAGATGGGCTTCACATTTTCCTGAACCCTGATGTGACTGTACATTTCTTTGGCTTTCAGCTTCACAATTATATAGTACATGATGCTTTTTTTAATTAGTTGTCATCTCATGGACCCACAGACTGGGGCATTTTTCTATTTTACTACAGCTCTATCACGCACTACAGATATACCCTTTATCACTTTCAAGAGTAGCCTCATATAAGGTACTTGAATTTTCTCTTCCTTTTCTGATTGTACCATATTGTTGAGTCATCAACATTGAACTCAGAGCCATGAGTTTATGTTAAAACTCATGTTCACATAAAGCTTATCTAACTCACACATCCATAGGGGATGTCATGCCGCTCATATGCCAGGGAGTACTACTTAACTGTGCTTCCTGTATCACACGTGGGGCATTTTAAACAGGAAAATCATTAACAAAACCCACAAAAATGCAAAAAATGTGACACTAAGAAGATGGTGAAATGAACACTTGTTTAGCAGTATAACAGCTAAAACAAGAAGGCAGAGTTCTGCCTTGTTTAACCCCAACTGGAAATGTGTACATCAGGTTAGTCAAATTTTTCATCACTGCAAGTCTGCAAGTGACTGGAAAGCCTCCATGGATACTGATTTTGCGCTTACAAATAAATTTTAGCAAGTAAGTGAGTTTGCAAATACAGAATCTCTGAATAATGAGTATTGGCTATATGCTTGTACAAATATGTGTATGCATGTATATGTGTGTATGTTCTGAGTGTATATATATATATATATATATAAAACAAATGTTGTAATTATGCATTATAATTAAAATCACAAATATCCTATATATGTGTATGTGCTGTGATTGAAGAATAACAAAAGCAAAAAGCTTTGCCCCTCTTTCCCCTGCAATTTATTACCCTGTATCTCTGATTCTCTGGATCAGAGTTTCACTAGCTCCAATAAGTTTTATTCTATTCTTTTTAAACCACAGTATCAAAACTCCACCATCAAGCTCATTAATGGCCTATACGTTGTTTCCATTGGTCTATACTTAATCCTCATTTTACTCAACGGAGGTTTCTCATTTGATATAGTTGACCACCTCCCCCTTCTTAAAGCTCTCTCTTCGATTCACTTTCTGGACACCATTCTCCATTGATTCTCCTTTTCTGAGGCCTTCTCCTCTACAGCAATGGTTTCCAAATCTATGAGTACATACACTTTGGGACATACAAAGAGTTTTCAAGGGCTACAGTGGTAAATTTATTTAAGGAAACCACTGTATCCATTCTTTTTTTGCCTGAGACTATTTCATGCTGGTTCTATTGTGTTCCTTTCCACACTCGCCTTTCTTTCACTTTACAAAACAAAGATATGTCTTCGCCTTTTCTGAAATTCACCTAGGTACACTGCCCTAAAACATCAAGGTTCCGCATAGATACAGACGTTGGTGCTAAGAAAATGAAAAACGGTAATGACTGAGTGACTAACAGTCTTGCAAGTCAGGAGCTTGCCAGGTCTCTCCAATCTTTATTTTTAGTAGGACTGAAGGAGAACCTACTGAGTTGTTTGGCAGAATCTTACAAGTACCAGAAACCGTGTACCAACCACACACAGTTGGACGTTGAGAATCGAAATTACCTACTTTATCCCCAACCCTATCACCTACGGACGCACATCTTACAACCTACATTAATATGACTTTACTATGTCAATATTCAATGAGTTAAAATTGCAAGAACTTACCACTTTATTATTTCTAGGAAGACTATTAATAGAAGCAAAGAACTTAATTGTTCATTAAAAAACTTTTAGAAAGACCTATCAAGTCTTCAACAGAAAACATCAAAAGAAAATTTAATCTTCACATCCTGGTTCCAATAATTATAAACCTGTGACAACATGATCCTTATCCAATTCTGATGACCCACCTCTTGCCTGCAACTGACACTCTTGCAATAGAGTTCACTTTGCCTTATCAACAGGTTATGTTGGTGATATTTGGGCATCTGGCATCTGACAATTAAAAGTATTCTCTGATTATAGAGCACTATGTGGTTTTTTAATTAATTTTTTTTTAATCTTAGGTCCAGTATAGTTAATAGACTATACTAGTTTCAGGTGTACAGGATAGTCACTCAAAATTCTATGTTTTTGGCATAAAACATAGGAGCTTTAAAATGAAGTGACCCTATTGATTCCTATCTACTTCTATCTACTCCTATGAGCAAGTCTTTTGGAGGTTTTATAAACACATAAACACACACACATAATGAAAAGTATTAACCGAATTGATGTTAAACTCTATCTCATTAATAACTTTATATGAAAATTTATACTTCTGTTTTTATAAATAATGCACTCCAAAGAATTATAATAATAATTTGATCAGAAAACAATTTTCACATTTAGAACCTTATGGAAATTTTTACAGAGAAGTCTTATCTCCCAATGGTTTGAAGATATTACAAACTTACATCTGAAAATATACAAAGGTTTTCTTTTTTGTCAGAGAAATGTTTTAGTGGATAACCTTTAAAATTTTTTCAAGCATAATACTATAAAATTTTCAGTATATTTTGCAAAAGAAGCAGAATAGAAATATTAGTTCAAGACAAAAAAATGAGAATTCCTGACAGTTAAAGAAGCCCTGATCAGGTATTTTTAGATTAACAGGTGTAACCATCAGAGTATGTGGTCTTAAAATCATTCAGTATATTTAAAAGGTGATAGAACAGTGTTATTTTAAACTTTCAAAATGTCAATATTTATAATACACCCGAATTATATTCTTTACAACAACTTGGGTTCATAATGAAATATTATAGTGTCAACTTTAAAATGTGCAAAGGGATAAGTTGTTTTGAAATCCTGTCATGAATCAGGGAAATAGTCTGATGCCCCTGCATGGTTCTGTCTCTAAGCCTGTTTCCTTCCTATCTATGGACATCCTCTGGGAAATCCTGTTGAGTCTTATAACATTAAATAATATGGCTTCACTGAGTGCCACCAAATGTGATCTCCACTCTGCACCCCCACACTAATATACCAAATCTTACATTTGAGTTATCAAATTGGATGTCAAATATGCATCTCTAAACCGAACATACCTCAAAAAGAACTCTTGACTTCTACTCCCAACCCACCCTAATATTTTTCTCTCTGTTATTTCCCAACATTGTAAGACTACTTAAAAAAAAAAAAAAAAGCTGAAGCAAAAAAATAACTCAGAGTTGTCATAGATCCATCTCTTTTTATGACATTGATCATCCAATTCCACAGCTTGCCCTGTGGGCTCTACCACGAAAATGTATCTGGAATCTGACCATCTTCACTTCTAAAAGTCACGATCATTTGCTGCCCTTCCTGATTTCTCCCCATCCTGTTCTTAGCAAATGAATCTGAACTAGCCTCCCTGCTTCGACTTTTGTTTATAATTGTCTTCTCTAGAAAGTAGGAACAAAAGTCCTTTACAATTTAAATGAAGTTTTGTTATTTCTGTGTTCAAACTCACCAATGCTTTCTCCTGTACTTCAGGGTCCCAGTCGATGTAGACTACTGTTTCTTTTATCTTATTTGTGACCTTCTCTACCTGCTCCTGCCATTCCTGTTACACCACTGTCCTCTGTTTCTGGACCAGTCACACTCCCAGCTTTGCATTTACCTATTCTTCTGCCTAAAATGAAATTTTCCCAACTAGCCCCATGATGTAGGTCTTTCCAGTCATTCGGGTCATCTTGCCTCTGACCGCCTGATACATTAGCACCTTCACAGAGAGTTCCTCATTTTGCCACCAACCCTTACACCATTATGTTGTTCTTTCATAACATTCATCACTGCCTGGCATGTAAATATTTATTTGCTACCATTTTTATTATCTTCTTTTTTATCTTTATTATTTTATTATCTTCTTTCTTATCCTTCTTTCTGGAATATAAGCTCCTTGAGACCAGGATTTTTTTTTTTTTTCTTACTGCTAAATTCTGAGAACTTGGAACAGTGATCAGCAAAGGATTGGTACTCAGTAAATATTTTATTAATACATGCAGAGCTATCTTTTTGCTAAAGCCAAACAAGTAAGAAAATTGATTTTGTTTAGTCTATAGCAATAGGGAAATACGAAAGTTCATTTCTGAGCACTGTAGGTTTTGCCTTAGATTTTTATGGGGAAGAGTAGACAAGTTAAAGGTGGGACTATTTTCAAAATTAAGAGACATCTTAGCCAGTTAGGTGAGGAGGAAATGTTTATCCATAGGTTTAGGTAGCTGCAGGGGGACAAACAATTCTAATGTCAGCTAATAATTCTTGAGATAAAAGACTGGGAGGGGGGCACCTGGGTGGCTCAGTGGGTTAAAGCCTCTGCCTTTGGCTCAGGTCATGATCCCAGGGTCCTGGGATCGAGCCCTGCATCAGGCTCTCTGCTCTGTGGGGAGCCTGCTTCCTCCTCTCTCTCTGCCTGCCTCTCTGCCTGCTTGTGATCTCTGTCTGTCAAATAAATAAATAAAATCTTAAAAAAAAAAAAAAAAGACTGGGAGGGGAAGGTCTGCATCTGGCATTTCAGAAGGTTCAGACAAAAGGGGAAAGGTTTGTATTTGACCTTGTCACAGGTAAATAAGGGAATTATCTGCAAGCTTCAGGGAAATTGTGAGAAAGGGTAGACAGAGTATTATCTAAGTTATAAGGAAGAAAGGTTCTTTGGGGAAAGCCTTTTCTGGAACACAGAAGGGTGGGAGAGCCTCTTAACCAGACTGTTTTCTGGGCTCAGGAGAAGTGCAATATTGTCATCTATGTTATTTTAACTTCTTTTAAAGATGTTTCTGATAAAATAATCTAATATTTAGACATATAGGTATTTTGTTTTGTTGCTGCTATTTTTTTTTAACTAGTAAAGCTACTCTATATTGGACACTAACACTGAAAATGCAATATTTTAAATTTCTTTGGGTTTTATGACATTACATTTTGGAATACCTCCATGTGTTAGCTTGCTGTTAATAATTTGTATAATCTAAATTTGTATGACCTAAAGAATACTATGAAAGATGGAAAGTAGGCAAAAACAAAAGTAGGCTCAAAGGGATTATATAACTCCCTAATGTCATTGACGATATAAATACTAGATCAAATAAATCGTTCATGTTCATAGTGATATATATCTTATTACATCTATCTTATAGAACATTGGGAAGACAAATAGTAAAAAGTTTCTGATTCTTGACTTTACAATATATTACTACAGTTCTTTTTTTGTGTAAGTGTTAAAATAATGACCATATATTATATGTATAATAACCTATTTGATCAGATAATATTAGTGTTTTGAAACTGCCACACTTTCCTATATCATTCCTTCCTTCCTATTTTCCCCAGAATTCTTTTTTTTTTAAGATTTTATTTATTTATTTAACAGACAGAGATCACAAGCAAGCACAGAGGCAGGCAGAGAGAGGAAGGGAAGCAGGCTCCCTACTCAGCCGAAGGCAGAGGCCTTAACCCACTGAGCCACCCAGGCACCCCTTCCCCAGCTTTCTATTACTGTTGTTACTCAAGCAAGAATAGGTACTTGGAGTTTACAACAGGTGACTTCAAATACTTATGTTGCTCCCTGCCATCCCACAAAACCAATAAACAGCAGCTAAATATAACATTGCAGGCATCCTACACATATGTGGTCCAAAGACCATATGACTAAAATGAATAATAATTGATCCACTGAACAATGTTGTGTTGTTTATAATTTGGAGCATTTCTCATACTGACATTCATTCAAAAGCACCAATTTATTGAATTCCTAGTACTAATCCCACTAATCATAGTGGGAAATAAAACTGGCATGATCCCAAGCTAGAATAGAGGGGGAAAGAAGTATTTTAGTGATTGTTTATAGATCATTCTTGGGCCTTTCATTAGAGAGAAGAAAGAGAGAAAGAAAGAAAGAAAGAAGAATTAAGAAAAAAAGAAAGGGAAGGACAGGAAAGAAAAAAGAAAAGGAAAGAAAAGAAAAGAGAGGAAAACAAAAGGAGAGGGGGGAGCATCTGGGTGACTCAGTCAGTTGGTTAAACATCTGCCTTCCATTCAGGTCCTAATCTTGGAATCCTGGGATTGAGCCCCCTGTCAGCCTCCGTGCTCAGCAGAGAGTCTGCCTGTCGTTCTCCCTCTGCCCCTCCCCAACCACACCCCGGCCCCATCACCAGGGCCTGTGTTCAGGAGCAAGCTCTCTGTCAGATAAATAAATATAATCTTAAAAAAAAAAAAAAAAGAAAGAAAGAAAGAAAAGGAAGGAGGGAGGGAGGGAGGGAGGGAGGAAAGAAGGAAAGAAGAAAGAAAGAAAAGAAGAAAGAAGTCTTATTTTGCCTGGTGTTCATTTATCAAGTCAGCCACCACCTTGAATCATTTTCTTCAGAGATTTACAATATTTTGGAGCAAACATTTGCTTATAATTCTGTTTCTACCTACTAATCTCTAAGTTTACTAAGTATAGGTGACAAGTATTATGTTTTTCTGTATTATCTCTGAGCAGTTGAAAGAAAATTGCCTTAAAAAATGTAATAGAGTTGTTTGTTTCTGAGTTTTCAGGTTACTGTTTACTTTATCAATAATGCTAAGCTTTTGAAATAAACATTATTTCATTTGTTCCTTTGTTTATTTAAAAATAATGAATGGTTACTATGTGGCAAGTACTGCTCAATGTGCTAAATGTTAAGTAGTTAATAAACGGTTTTGATGTACATATTCGTGAGTTTACAATGTAGAAAACAAGATTGATATTAAGTGAATAAACAGGGAAAAAAATAACACAAGTAAAAATACTACATAAATAGTAGTTCCATGAGGACAGGCTAATTTTTTGTCTTAGTCCTCAATGTGTCTACTTACAATAGCACTTGATACCTAGTAAGCATTTGATACATTTTGCCTAATTGATATAATTAAAGCTGTGATAAAATTATATGACTATAATTAATTTGTGAATATAATTTAAAATGCTGGGCAAGGAAGGGGCACTATGAACAGAATAACAATAAATTAAAAATAGACTTTAGCATTATTATAATGATATACCATTGTGTGGGAAGAGAAATAATTTTCCCTTTATCCTTCTAGGTTTTTGGCTGGGATTTCCCTGAATAAAAAGATCCATGAACAGGAGAGAAACACAGAAGTTTAATAACATGGACACCTCCTGTAACATGTAATTGCCTAAAATGGCCCAAACCATCACCTTAAATATTATCTCCAACTATAAATAAAAGAAGACCTTGCTGGTGAGGAGAGTTGGTTTTGGGAGGTTATGAGACAAAGCACAGTAAACAAAAGTATGGTTGTTATGCAGATTGAATCCAAGCCTTCTCCACTGACAAGTTTCTAGAGATTTTTGTCAGCCTCCTTTTCCTAGTATGGAGAGGGAGATAACCTTACAAGGTGAGGTTTCCTTTATAAATATAAATTTCTCTTGCAAAATAGGTAGCAACTTTCACTGGTTTTCAGAGCTTTCCTCTGTGATTAGCTTCTTAGAAATAATCAACTCAAGATAACCTTTAGCCGAATGGGCATATTTTGGGATGGAAAATTCTATTCCCCTTCACCGTGGTTTAGAGTTAATATTTTTAAGGTACTGTTTTCCTTGTACTAAAAACTCTACTTTTATTCAGACTTTGAAAGCTCTTAAAACTAAAGTGTATTTGTATCTATAATGACTAAGGTAATTCATCTGAAATATTTAACTACTTCTGTCTACCTTTTTTTTTTTTTTTGTGAAAAGTAGAGGAGGGGAAATATCCAATATGCTTGAAACATAAAATAAATTCACTGAATGTTTATTTAATGACCTCGTTTCTCTATTTAAACGTACATACTTGAAATTTGTTAAATATCACTTTGCTTACATTTCAATCTTATGTTGAGAGAAATTACTTTTATAATACTATCATCCAGATTGTGATGATTTTTTAATGATAATTCTTTAATGTCAAGACAATACACAAAAGTAAACGCTTTTCAAACCATCTATGCACCAAATATTATCTCCCTCTTTTATTCCACTGAAAGAATATTAAATGGTCTGAATGGGCATGTGGCAGAATTGTATTCCTTCCTGCTATAATAATAACATGCTCAATTAATGTAATATTAAAGAATCAGATTTATTCCTATAGAAGTTTTTCTTCCTCAAGTACTTTAATTTTTAATTTTAATGAAATTCCAATCACCTTACATAGTCACGTTCTCAGATGATCGTCACTGTCCAAATATTGTCATGTGTGTTTGTTTATAGTAATTAGTCTGATTTTCTTAAATGCAGTGTAAGATAAACATATGCAAATAAAGTCTAGAGGGAATAGAATCAAAATTAGCGTTCTTGGATTCAGAATGGTCTGTTCAGGGACAGCTTCAGGCAAATTGAAAAGTATAGAAACTCATTTACATCACACCCTTTTAGTATTTGTCCTTCTTCCAAATGGTGCAACATAATTTCTTGTTTTCACTACACTTCGCAATCAGATCAAGCCCCACGGATATTGTAATTCCTTCCCCAAATAAATGAACTCATATGCTTTTCCCAGCATAAGAATTAATCAAATTGAAAAATAAATATACTCAAGTTGATTCTGGTAATAGAGTCTCTTCTAAGTTAGTACACATGGAAGGTGTTTGCTTTTTATAATCAAGGATATTGAGATATAACTTACATAATAAAATTTATACTGTAAAGTGTATATAATTCAATGAATATTGACAATGAATGAGAAAATATATGGTAACTGCCTAGTCTATTGCGAATTATACAATCATCTTTCAGTAAGTAGCAAATATTCACCACCTCAAAGTCAACACAGTTCATATTTCTAACCACTTAACTACAAGATTCATAAAAATCATCAATCATTTTTCTTCACATTCTTCCCAATACTTACTCCAATCTGTGAAAGAGATAAAATACAAATGTGTTGATGGATACATGAAAATCTCTCCTGTGTTGCTATTCTTGAGCTGAAACTTTCCCCCCTTCCTTTGTTTTCCAGTTTTTGATCCTAAGAACCCTTTATGAGACTCCACATCCCATTCTGAATGTATCTATCCTATGCCAGGGGCTATGTTCCTCTGCTCCTATGGTGTGTCTGTTCTAGAGCAGATTCCTGGACCTCATCACACTGTCATCTCATACTGCTTCCACCACTTCACCTTTAGTGAGATCTAGCTTCTCCCATGATACACATTCCTTGAAACATTTCTTATTGGTCTAGATACTTAAGAACTGAGTAATTAAAGACCTGGATGAACCCCAGTGATGAGTCTCAACCTATCAGGCTCCAGTTTGCAAGCCTTGGGGGGATTGTATTTGCCATATTTCCCTTCAGGAAAAGTAATACATGTATTTGTAAGATAGTCTTAGATAAGCCATTTAGGCTAGGGGGTAAGATCTCTCCAGAAACCTGCCAGAGCAATGATACTAAGAATTTCAAGATCCAACAGTTGCTTTTCATAACACATATTGTTACAAAATACTAGTTTCATAAGACATGCCTCATTTACTCTCCTGAGATAAAGTTTGGATAACATAACCTAAATAAACACAAAATTCCTCCCAGATTACATATACTTCTTAAGTGCAGTATACAGGCAAACAAAAGACTAATTGATAATAAAATATTGTATTTCAATGTCAAGTACTTGGACATGACTACAAAAGAAGACATAATGAAACAGCTTGGTGCTGGAACCCACTTATAGTGAATAAATACTGGTTTAAGAAAAATAACGGGACACATGTATGGCTCAGTCCGTTAAATGAGTAACTCTTCATTTTGGCTCAGATGATGATTTCGGGATTGTGAGATGGAGCACCACATTGGGCTCTACACTGGACATGGAGCTTGCTTAAGATCCTCTCTCTCTCTCTCCCTTTGTCCCCTACCCCTTCTCGTCTCTCTCTCTCCCTCCCTCTCTCTAAAAAAAAAAAAAAAAAAAAAAAAAAAAAGAAAGAAAGAAAAAGAAGAAAAGTAAAAATTCAGAAGGTATCTGTGTAAACAGTAAAGAAAAATACTGAATAAAAATTGCTATTAGGATTAGTTAAAATAGGCCATGTTTTGGTTTTCTTTTATTTTTGTACTGATGAGAAAAATGAGGAAATAACAGTACTGGGCAGGAGAATGATATGCCAAAACAAATGAGAGACAATGAGGAAAAAGTGTTCTAACAACTAAGCTGCGCTTTGATGTAAGTTAATGTCAAAATAATTCTGTGTTATGACATAGAGTGTGGTAGTAACAAAAAACACAGAAAATAAATCATATCTTAAAATATGAATTATTAAGAAATAGTGGGGCATCTGGGTGGCTCAGTGAAATTGGTGGGGCATCAGGTGCTCAGTGAAGTACGTGACTTGATTTTGGCTCAGGTCATAAACTCGCAGTCGTGGGATGGGGCCCTGGGTTCAACTCTGCGCTCAGTGGGAGTCTGGCTGGGATTCTCTCTCTCCTCTCACTCTGCCCTTCCCCTGCTCATGTGTGTGCTCTTTCTCTGTCGTACTCTCTCTCTCAGATAAATAAATAAGTACTTAAAAAAAAAAAAAAAAGAAATGGGCTAACAAAAAGTTTCAAATTTGTGGCTTAAGTACAATAGATTTTACTTGTGATACAGAACAATGCCTAACCAAATGTGGCTTTCAAGGTGTCAGTAGTATCTCTGATTCCCAGACACCAGCAAGTGGGGAAGGGACATCCAGGAGAGGGGGCTCCATTATTAAGGAGACGATTCAGAATTGCAGACACTATCTCCTCTTCATGCCATTGACTCAGACTTAGGCACATAATCACACTGAGTGGGACTGTGACCATGTGACCAACTAAACCACAGGGGCATCTCTTATTCAAAGGAAGAAGCAAATTTGACACAAAAATCTCACCCTCTATTAAGACAAATATTCAGTTTCCATAATTTAAAAAGGCCTTAGAGAAGTAGAAGAAAAATAAGGGGAAAAAAAAAGACAATACTACAAAAAGCTTTAGAGACCTGGGATAGATCCCAGGGGACTATGTCAGTGCAGGGCTGAAAAAACCCAAAATGCCTCTAACAAACAAATAATTTTAATGTATAATTTTCAAATAACAGTAAGTGAATGTAGAACGTTGTAAATCACCTTTAAATCAATGCATTTCATGCATCTCTGTTAATTTAATAGAATTTGGTTCTTCCATTAAAAAAAAAGTCTCAAATTACTTTCTTATATATTTGCAATTGGTTTTGTTGCCTTCCAGTAACTATAAACTGCGTATAGACGTCTCTTTTAATTGAAGTATGTAGTTGAAAATGCTCTAATAATAAATATAGTTCTTTTCAAGGAGTGACTTATGTAAGTTTTAATTGTGTTTTAAACTTATCATAATTAGATATATTAAATCTTGCTTTGGCTTCAAAATCATTTTTAATTAATTCTTCCTGAATTATTGGCTAACATGTTTCACATCCATTTCAAATGGATTAATCACCCAATCTAGTATTGCATGTTCATACAGATTTTTAAATTTAAATATTATATCTTTTTAAATAGAACACAAATGAGAGCAGTATATTTCCACTTTGTGTGCTTGATCTTATCCTTAGTTAACTGCTGCAAAAATGGAAACTGAAAGTTCTTGGCAAGCAAGGATTTTTAAAATAGTATATACTAGTTTCTAAATTTATTAATACTCTTTTTACTCTACCACATAAGAAGGACCTCATTTATCTTTTCACATACATATTAAAAATATGTCACATCATTTCATAATATTTTAACTTTGGTATTCAATTTTTATTTGATTAACTAAAACAATCCTGTAACAGAATCAATTAAAGAGCAAAATCCTTTTAGGATAATTTTAGGATCAATTGTTCATTTCTTTATTATCTTTTTACAGTTTATGAAATTTATCACTCAATGGATTACATTAATTATATGAATATCACTGATAGCAATGTTCTTCAGTTTGTAAAGTCTTTAACTGAAATTCTTCATGACTAACTGTGATTGATGAATAGTGAAACAAATGCTAAAACCTTTTATTCAGTTTTTAAAATGAGACTCTAAACCCACCTTCATAACTCACCACACCTGCTCTGTCTGTTTCATAGGCAAGGATATGAGAGAGAGGAAATTTTTCATGCAAACTAATGTATAAATGTATAAAATATGCCACTTTCTTTATACTTACTGGTACCATGTCAGTTCAGGTTCTCCTAGAACCACAGACTAAAGTAGGATTAGACATTCAAAAATTTACTGGGGGAAATGCCTCTGAAGGACATATGGGAGGAAATAGAAGGAAGGGAATATCTTCAGAATGCAGTAGAGGTCTGACACCTGTGAAAGGAGAAGGGGAAGAAGGACTGGGACAAAGTAAACTGGAACTAGGCAGGTATGATATTCTCAAGCTAAGGTCACCCATCAGAAGAGCCCAGTGTCCTGTTGGAAGGGATTTGTGCTGCTACTCCCACTGTGCTTGGCAGTGGGACAGGTGCTGGAAGCACAGCCTCAGTGTGAACACAGTGGTAAATCCCGAGGAGAGGTTGGATCCAGCAGAGGCTGTCAGTGAACGATGCCCCCTGTGGCAGATCTGAGCAGCACATGTCCCGGGTTGCCACGTTAGTAATTCTGAAAATCCCATTTCCTCTATGACTTTTAATTAGTGATAAACCATACATGTCTAAGCAGCAGGACTTCATTTTTATGCAGGGTGCTTTCATTCACTTCTAAAGAAAAGATGCTTATCCACTGTTCATTACATAAATGGATTTTTTTTAACTTTCACTATCTCATTGATTTTTCTTCAATCAGATTCACCGCTTAATTCAATAGAAGAAAGTAATTTGATTTAGATTTTTCTCCTTTCTTGAACTAATGACCTGCTGCTGCTGATAAATGTATTTTTTCTCTAATGTTTTTCAGCTTTTGATGTTTCGCTATCATTTTGTTATTCTTTAAGAAATGAGTGTTTCATCATTTTGAATAGACTATTTATAAGCATGCTAGGGACAGTATTATGATACTCAGACATTACTTTAAACGCTGGAAGTATAATTTTGTCAAATACAATGGTGTGTTTCTTTGTAAAATGTACGCTTAATCTTAACCATCCCATAGTTTAATTAGAAAAAGAAAAAAGTGTCAGCAGAGAAAAAAGTGTCAGCAGAATAAGTAATTTGTAACTGTGGACTTGTGGACAAAGCTGTAAAACCTAACTATAAATATTCAACTGGATATTGTCAACATTTTTCTTTTATTTGACATTTTGGAGTGAGGACTAACCAAATACCATACTCATACACATGTGTGTGCATATATAATTACCTCATGTGTGTAAATGTATTTATCACCATGAATAATACAACAGCCACAAATCCACATTGATAGATATGATTAAATGGTGAATTAAACAGCACTGGGGCTTCTGGGTGGCTCAGTGGGGTAAGCATCTGACTCATTCTGCTCAGGTCATGATCTTAGGGTTCTGAGATCAAGCCCCCCATGGGGCTCTGCTATAGGTGTAGAGTCTGCTTAAGATTCTCTCTTTCCTTCTCCCTCTGCCCCTCGTCTGCCATTCACTCACCGCTCTCTTGTTCTCTCCCTCTCTGTCAAACAAAAACAAAAGCAAAACCAAAAACAAAACCTGAAAATAAACACCACCATCAGTATGTAATTATTAAACTGCTAATCAACTCTTGGTAATGCTCTGAATAGAACAGTGTTAAAGTTTCCCTAACTTACCAGTTACATGATTAAAGAATTTAGTGCCTTTTGAAATCATGCCAAAGGAAGTTTAGAAAGTCACAAATACTTTTTTTTTTTTTTTTTAACCTGTAAAGATCCTGTAAGATATTTAAAAGTCAGTGGGGTTAAGGAGTAGGTGCTGATTGTGTGAAAAATTATCCCATACATTGCAGATTGCCCATTATTCACGGCTCTTTCAACCAATTTCTGCAATTTCCCTCAGACTTTGTGATCCTGAAAAGGACCCTCACTTATGTTCAAAATGCCACAGAAAATGCCTTCTGAAGCAAGATTCCTGTGAACTACAGAACTTTTTCTGTGTTAGTGGATATGCCCTGAAGCATGGCCTCAGCATTTCCTCCTCCACTTTACTCTGGACCACTCAACTGCTTTTCTCAAATAATGACGAATAATTATTTTGATGTCTTTGTTCGAAGGGTCATCAATTTACTGTCTCTTTAGAACACAGAACCTTTTCTTTTTTGGTAGTTGTTCTGATTTGTTCTCTATATTGCCTGTGGGACTGGGGAGGGGTCGGGGGTGGATAAAGGGAATTGCTCAGTGTATAACTAGGACCTCAGAATTTCAAGTTCAGGAAGGACTTTAATAGAGTTGATCCTGGGGTGCCTTGGTGGCTCAGGTCATGATCTCAGGGTCCTGGGATCGAGCCCCACATTGGGCTCTCTGCTCAGCAGGGAATGTGCTTCCCTTTCTCTCTCTCTGCCTGCTTGTGATCTCTGTCTGTCAAATAAATAAATAAAATTAAAAAAAAAAAATTAGAGTTGATCCTGTGAAGAAGAAACAGTTTTTGCTACCCTGAATTCTTGTGGTTTATAGCATAAACCACAGGTTGTAGCTTCCATAAGATTTTCAGGTCTTTCCTGTAGGGCTCTGCTGCCAACAGTGGGGCTTGGCCACTGGATTTCTTATGTTTTATAGTCTTGCCTGACCAAGAGTAAACAATTATTTCCTTGTTATAATTTTCAATGTTTATTCCTAAAAACAAACTATAGTCAAGTACAAATAGAATCATGAAAAGAATAGAGCTAAAAAAACAGAGGAAATAAAGATTTTTTTTTTTAAGTTTGCTATTTACCCAGAGATCAGATCCCAGTTTATTTCCTCTCACCGAACAGAAAACACTAATTTTCTTAGCTATAGCTTGATCTGTTACAAGGCCTGGATGATCCATTTGATATGGGTCTAGGAAGCCTCACCCCTGCAGCATCTCCAATTTAACACACTGTTGATCAGTCCCCTTGGGCCATGCTAATCTCTGTATCATTCCAATTTTAGTATATGTGCTGTGGAAGCCAGCATGAGCAATCCTCTTGGGGATAATTTACTTCAGATCCCTCCTTTAGGTTGTCCTGCTGTTAAAGTCTCTTCTCTATCAATGAAATATTAATCTCCCTGTCACTGAGAGAGACAATATTTTTCAGATTATCAGTTTAAATATAATGCTGATTAATATCATTAGGTCTGCAGACCCAATAAGTTACTAAATTTTCTGTGGAAATGGATGCAAATGCTAAATTTTTCCTGAACTTACAGTGGTTAGAGCAAAAATTTGAATAGACACATCTGGGTTAGAATCCTGTCTGAGTAACCTGAAGCCTGTGTCTTCTTTATGCCTTCAGGTGCCGTCCTGGTAAAATGAGGAAAATAAGTGTCATATCATGAGCTTGTTTAGATGATCAAATGAGATGACATCTAAAGCAATAACTTAGTTCTTGGCCTATACTATAAGTTCAGTAATATTAACTACAATGAAAGTATTATAATAATAACATTTTCCCTTATACTTTGTATAATAGTACAATGGCTAAGTGATCCAAAAACATTTTAGAGAATTTTAAAACATGAAGTTGATTTCTCTCTCTCTTAACAGTGTAGGGATGCTGATCTACAACAGTTATGGGATAGACTGATGGTAGCTCTTCCAACTTTAAAATGTGGCTTTTCAGTTCTCTCCGATCATTATCATTCTAGCCTCATGAAGAGGTGGAAGGAGTATAGAGGAAGTATGATACTATTCTTAAATTCACTGAGCAGAGAGGGAGCATATCACTTCCACTCGTGTTCTATTGGTGAGAGCTTATCACATAATTCATCTCTCTCTCTCTCTCTCAAATGTAGCTGACTGGACAATCATGTTTCAGCTATAGCTTGTATGAGCAAAGAGGAGAATAGATTTTGGTGGACATACTGCCTCCCTGCCATGACTTTTCTGAAGTTACCAATGCAATAATAGTCTTTTCTCCATATTTGGAAAGGGTATGAGGCTTCTCTATCACCAGGGAGTACATATATGACAATTGGGTGTTTACTTTAACCTCTAGAAAACTTTCTCTTAAATTGAGAGCCAATATGCAACTGTAACCCAACCTTCTGGAGAACTTGTTTAATTATAGTTTCTAGGCCTCCAACTGACCCACTGAATCATTATCTCCAGGGTATGACCTGAGCATTTAACTTTTATCAAGTAAGACAGATGATTGCTATATGCATTCAGTTTGAGAATTGTTGCCATAAAATCTAAGGTGGCACATAATTTTAAAGCCATAGGCAACTTTGAGTATCAGTTCTTCAAAGACTCCTATGATTTGTTCTTTAACATGATAGGAATAAAAATTTAAAACAAAAATGAATATTTTTATATAAATTAAAAAATATTAAAAAAGATTTAAAACAAAAACTCACGGTGGTTCTCTCTCCATGATGTACTGTTTTATCTTCTAAATGACATTGCTGTCCTTCAGAGCAAAGACAGACACTGATGAATTTTAGCTTTTGTAAAGCTTTTGTCATTTGGCGTTTTAGCTTCTGTATCCATCCCTACTCAACATTATAATATGGCAAATAAAATGAATATAATAACTAGGCAAATTGTGATTAAGGTGTATAGGTTAGTTACTATTAAGGGGAACTTTGATTTTTCTTAATTATCATATATTTTCCAATGATCGAAATTAGTTTCATTACTTGATTTAAATCTCTATTAAATATTTTGTTATGAAGAGTTCATCTTCATAGAAAACCTTTTAAATAAAACTAAACTATTTCACATATTTATATTTCATTTAGCAGGGTATTTTTTCATCACCTAAATCTTCAAATATATTTGTTAAATTTGTTTTTTTCCAGTTGCTATTATATATTATTGTTAAAAACAATAATCATTTATAGTAGTGTAGTTTCATGTGTTCCTTGATATCCTGAGTAATTTTATTTTGTTACATTTAGTTTCATGTTTTCAAAAATGCTATTTTTGTTTTGGAAGTATTTTCTTAACATTTATGATGTGTCTGGAAATCTCTCATCTTATACTGAGCTAGCGCAAGATTAGGCTTTCCCATTTTTTTTTTTTAAGCACAAAGATCAAGTCTTGCCGAAACTTAGTGTGATCTTTTTCACTTTTGATGCCTTTTATATGCCTAAGGCCGGTGAGCTTCATATCTCAGTTTCTACAGAGAACTCAGATCTGTGAGAATTAGCAAGGGATTAAAGTGATATTGTCCCCCCTGTGCTCTTGCTTCTAGCTACTGTGCTCTTTCTTTTAATACTTAATATTTCCAGGAGATTTTTTTTTTTTAAATTCACTCTTCTCTATTATGTCTTCAATGTTTCTAATATCCTTATCAGATTTTCTTGACATCAGTTTGGCCAACAATGCCATCAATGTTGACTTTATTTCCTTCTAAATATATCTGAATGATGTTAAAAGAACAGATAGAGTCGGAAGCTATAAACCAAACTTATGTCTGTCACAAAACATTGAAATAAGAATGAGTTTTTCACCTTCCATTAAAGAAAACAATAAATTGTAGCTTACCCAATACTGAAGTTAATCCCTCGTATTCTGAGCTTGTTAGGTAGCAATCACTGACTTGACATGTTACATGTTAAGTGAATTTCCACACTCATTACTTACAGGTGCATGGCACAAGCACATACTCACATGTATTTGCCCAGTCTCAGTTAAGAAAAGTCAAACTTTAATACTGCGAATGGCAAATAACTAGTAACCCTAAATATTTGATTACAATATTTTTGTTTCTATTACCGTCACTTTAATAGTTAAGGCAGAAAACAGTCCCAGGGAGAGAATGCATGTTAAGAGTTGAAAGATCTTATCTTCAAAATTTTTAAGAAAGCTTATATGTTATAAAAGACAAGATTTTGCTTATTTGATTTAGTATAGATAAAAGGAAATGACAATCTAATCTTGTAAATAAATGGATAATCGCAAAAATGTCTTTGCATTTTTGATTCCAGAGGTTATAGGCAAGGCAAAACATTAACCAAGGGGTAGACTCATGACCAGCGTGTTAGAGAAGAAAAGAACTGTGACTATAATGTCATGTCTTTGCTGAAACTTCACTAGATATTGTGTTGATTTGAAGACCAAATCATACCTATAACTGGCAGGAAGTACAATCCTATTTTTCATTATATTCAGTAAATGTGGGAAGAAAACTAGCTTCTCTTCCTCTATGCCTTGGGAGACAAAAGAATACAAGATATTATCCTAAGGCTGTGTACACTATCTCATTTAATTATATTGTCTTTTAGGCTCTCTTTTGCAAATAGGAGCCTGACTCAAGAGGCAAAATCATCTGTCCAAGAACACATAGTAAATAGGGGAACCAGGAGGTGCAAACATAAATCCAACTCTGACAGATTAGACTAAATTTTAGACCTGTGGAACTACTTGGGATTTATTTCATATTCAATCCAGTGAGGACTGGTAAGTCCTGTTTACATAAGTGATAGGAATGAGGGGAATGAATATTCCAGGGGCAAGTTACCCTTATACCCATAACCTAAGTGTCCAATATTGCTCATGGGTCACCTTTGGCTGCATGTAAGCTCTCTGGCCCATACCAGAATTATCATATTGGTATCCCTCGCTTTTTGAAAGTTCACATTATTCCACTTTGCTTTTGTGAAAGGTCTACATTAGATCTCTTCGTTAACAGAGAGAGATCCAAAGAGGATCTCTGTTTTTATGGAAAAGGCAAAAATAGACATTCAGTCTTTGTTTTGCAAGGAGCCCTTATAAAGGCAGGGCACCCCTAGCGGTGAGAGTGGCCTCAAGAAGCTCTTTGTCTAGGAACTGCCCTCAACACTTCACTCAAGCCTCATAGTTTTGAACTGTGTCTGTAAGCATCTATGCTTTATTTCCATTTATTTTGTGAATCCTTCTAGCAAAATGTGACCTATGGTATTAGGAAAGGCCTAAGTGAGGTTACTTTTGGGGGTCTGGGAATGCTCAAAAACAACTACTAATGGTAGTTGCTTCTTCACTTTACACTAGCTTGGCTTACAAAAGTTTCCATAGAAAAGCTTTACTTTTGGATAGCAGGGAAATCTGCACACCTTTAAGAACAGTTGGACAGGGACATAGCATTATAAAAATAACTTGAGAAAGGGCCCAGGCTGGTTGTCACAAAGGACCTGACAAGATCTTCATTGTCAGAGTGTTGAAGGCTGTGAAATACGCCTTGTGATTTAGGGCCAAAAAAGCTTGCATATCTGATTGCATGCTATACACATTCTGGTCTTTGGGGAAAAAGAGAGTCATTGTAGACTTTACTTACATTTAGGCAAGTAAGAGTTAATGCACTTACTTAGGTACTTAGTCATGATCCAATTTCTATCTGAGTTTCCCATTCTGTGATGACCTCAAAGAAATTGATGGAAGCAAATTCCCAACCAAAAGGTAGGTGTGTGCAATTCATAAATACTTTTAGAATGCAGGCAAGTTATTCTTACCCTAATTATCATTAAATGAGCATAATTATCACATCAACCACAAGATACATACATTGAACTCTTTTTCTGGATTGGGCAGAGCAATCATGTGTTCTTACTTAAAATGAAATTAACATATAATCTATCTTATGGGGTCTACAGTCAATTTGGGGAGATAGTTTCTACATCAAAACCCATTAAACTAAAAATAATACTTATAAAACCAGTGTATGTTATAGATCCCAAAAAGATAAGAATTTGGGATGTATTATATTTTCCTGATATAAAATATTACCAATAATAAGGTCAGGTGGTCTGAATAGAGCAAGCAAGATTTTAGTTTTCTAAAAAAGTATAAACATGATGCTGTTTAATGAATTGTCAGACAGTTGTAGATGTTAGCAAATTCTCTCTTTAGCCCTAACATATGTGTTGAACAGTAGACAAAAGAAATTAATTTGAAAAAAAAAAGTTTTATCCCTTAAAACTTGCAACTTTGACAGTTCTAAAGATAACAGTTCTCTTGGATCTAATGAACATTATCCCCATATGTTTTAGGCATTTATTTGCCAGCAAAATCTCATTAAGCAGTGTGAAAAAATTAACCCCTTATAATATTATACATCTAAGAGAACTGACAGCTTTTTTGATAGTGCCTGCATTTGTCAGAAACAAGACCCTGAGTCACAAAACATGACGTGTTTTACATGACAACAGTACCCATTTACTTAGGCACTCTCTCCATTTGGAAAGTCCAGGATCTTAATACCACAGAATTTCCTATAATGGCTAACTAGATACAAATCTGACATCCTTTTCAATTTGGGGATATTTTTGTGACTTGGTAGAGCGCTACCAAAAGATTTCAGTTGACTGTGCCTGACAGGAATCTGACAAAATCTTGTTACTAAGATAATGTTAACTTTAAGATTTTGAATAGTAAGAGGTTCATCGTAAATTGAAAATTATCAACCCATCTTAGTCTGTGCTAGGTCTAGTTTATTCCATGTTATTTCATTTTATATATGTTTGTGTATCTCTGTAGGCACTTTTACAATTTATGGCCATCATATATGCCCAATTAGACTTCAAAAACAGAGGAAGTGGAACATGTGATATTTTTTCTCAAAAACAATGAAATGATTAACTAAGTAATACACTCAGCAGTTAACTGGAAAAAACACTCACTGAAACAAATGGGGACTGATTTTTTTTCACCTAACCAGAAGTCTTATGGGACGTGTGGCACAACCAGCCACACAGAGGCAAACAGTGTCATCAGCAACCCTAAGTTTTTTGAAATGTCTCCTTCACTGTCAGTTGTATCCTTTACACTTATGCTTGTTTCCTCATGTATGAAAATTGTTGCTATACCCCCAGACATCACACCCACATTCAAAGCAGGACCAAGGGCAAGCAGGCTGTGCTGGAATATCTGTCCCCTTTATCAGAATTTACCAGGAAATTTCTGAATGTTCTCCATTGGCCAGGGCTGAACTATATGGCCAAATGCTACCTTCTAGAGAGGGTTAGAATTTAGGGACTGGGAGAGATTTTACTAGTTAAGACCAACACCATTGATCATTGGATTTTATTAGCAGGAAAGAAGTCGGTAAAGGTATTAAGAAACTGTGTCTGCCAAATACATATGGATTGTTTAAAAAAATAAAAAGGCAAGAAAAATAAAAGCTATGCATTACAAGATGGAAAGTTCTTTCAATTCAAATCCAGAAAAAAATCTTATTTTTTTTAATTAATGAAAAAAAGAAACATTTTCAGACTTCTTTGACATATTAAAGTTACATATATAATATAACTATAATAATATTTTATATTTTTATTTATTTTTGCTCTTTGCTTTTTTGGTTGCTCCCAAGGCCACCACTACTCTTTGTAATTGCTGGCTCTGAGTTTGAATTTCTCCAACTTTCAATAAGAGGAAAGACATATAGATGTGTAGCAGCTTTCTTCTACACCAGCTTTTGGCTGGTGGTTTCTTGGATATGTCTCTAAAACATCATTTTAAAACTGTTTTTTTAATTTTTTAAATAGAAATATTCCTTTTTCAGTATTGCTTTGGTTATTTAGGGTCTTTTGCAGTTCCATACAAATTTTGGGATTGTTTGTTCTAGCTCTGTGAAAACTGCTGTTGGCATTTTTATAAGGAATGCATTGAATCTATAGATTGTTTTGGATAGTATAGCCATTTTAACATTATTTGATTTCCTAGTCTTTGAGCATGGAGTATCTTTCCATTTGTTTGTGTCATTTTCAATTTCTTTCATCAGTGTTTTATAGTTTTCAGAGTACAGGTCTTTCATCTCTTTAGTTTAAGTTTATTCCTAGGTATTTTACTATTTTTGTACTCCTTTGGTTATTGCAGCATTATTTACAATAACCAAATTATGGAAGCAGCCTAAGTGTCCATCAATAGATGAATGGATAAAGATGTGGTGTATGTATATAATGAAATATTATTCAGCCATAAAAAAGAATGAAATTTTGCCATTTGCATCAAATGGATGGAGCTAAGGAGTATGATGCTATATGACATAAGCCAGTCAGATAAAGATAAATACCATATGATTTCACTCAAATGTGGAATTTAAGAAACAAAACAAACCAACAAAAGGAAAAAAGAGATAAACCAAAAAACCAGACTCTTAACTATAGAAAACAGAGGATTACCAGAGGGGTGGTGGGTAGGGTGATGGGTGAACTAGGTGATGGGGATTAAGGTCTACACTTGTGATGAGCACCAGTTATTGTATGGAAGTCTTGAATCACTATATTGTACACCTGAAACTAATACTACCCTGTATACTAATTACACTGGAATTAAAATTTAAAAAAGAAATGCCCACAAATTTTAAATGAGCTGAAGAAACTCTTATTTTCTAGGTCATATATTAATTCTTTAAAAAAGTATCATTTTATAACATCAGTGGTATATGGGGAGGGATAGGTGATAAATATATGCATTTATCATTGGAAATAGAAGTTCTTTCTATAATTCTCAACATTCCTTAATTCAGTTGAACTTCACAGGTTTATTGAGTATTTATCAAGATTAAAGCAGCATGCTGGCTGTGAAGGAACAACACAGATGACTAACAGTCTTTGACAAAAGAGGAACTCTCAATCTAGAAAAGGTTAGAGGAAGGAATGAGTCTTATGTACTATTTACAGCGCTATTAAAGCAACTATTTATAGAGCACTAAGGTTGAGAGGAAAATCTTATGTGACCAAAAAGGTCACAATCAAAGAAAAGGGTGTAATTTTGAGACGTAGAATGCTCTAGAGACTGCGAAGCATATTTGCTAGGTGTGGAAAGTAGGGCAGATGCCAAGTACGATAAATAGTTCCTGAGAATTAGACAGTAAAATGGTGCCTTCTGGCAACAAAGTCAAATATGTATCATAATTTAGTGGGGTGTAACAAATTTTCTATGTGAGCGCAGAAGTCACTGAGAAGGATGGTGGGAGGGAGGTGAAAATGAACATTTTCATCAGGAAGTAGAGGAGGATTTTGGGTTGTAGTAAGCTGTAACAAATAATGATTGAACAGAAATGAATTTAACTTCAATATACAAAAGCAGAAGACGGGGGTGGATAGAAATAGGGCAATGGGGCAGAGTCTGTTATCAAGTCTACAGAAAGAAAGATGGTCCAGACTATTGTCCCAGATAGCCAAGTGCCATTAGCTGTATACAATGAAAACCCAGATCAGTTTTTATCCATTTGAAGCATATATTTCAATACACAAATGCAATTTAATAACTGAAGCTGTGGCATTGATCTCAGGCAAATTATCTTAACTGCTTCCAAAAACTTCTAAAATTCATGCTTAAAATAATTTGCCTCAAGGTGCACATCATGTCAACAAAAGATCCAAGGCAAAAATTCACCAGTAGGTCTGCTACACAAAGCCGTAAAGTATACATGTGTGGTGGTGGTGTTGTGTGTGTGTGTGTGTGTGTGTGTATAGGCATGTAGTTGGTATGTGTGTTTGTTCTGCATTTGGTTACATACTTTACTTAATGTATATAATGTTGAAAAAAATATTATGCTAATTAATGGTGAATATGTGCAAACAAAATAAGAACAATAATAAAATGAGTCTGTCTCCATTGCTGAAAATACATTTCATCACCTGAGACTCATTTTTAATTGATCCCTTAGGGAGAGTATAATAAGCAGTTATTTACCTGGCTGAAATGAATACTGCGGCAAATCATAGTTTTCACTATTTCCTCTACAGCGAACACTTCCTTTGTGTTCATTAATGTCTCCCAATTTCATTTACTTATTAGATTTGGTTGTTGACTCACTGCAAGCAGTAGTTTCTAATCAGATGAATGCTGAATTGAAATTGTTCAATTACTAAAGTTTTATTTTTTGCTATATTTATTAATGTTTGGCTATGGCTGAAAAGTAAAATAACTTTTGGTTTTTGCACAGGTGAGGAGCGTTAGTGGGTTACTGCTGCACTGAATACTTTGTGGTGTCATGTGGAAAATGCTGGCATGTCCATCTGCAAGCAGAGTAAAGATAGTTGTAGACCATATTAATGTCATGGCGGGCATACCGACCAGAGCTGCCTTTCTCCCTGCTCCGGTCCAGCTTACAGCTCTGGCTGGGAGACTGAAAGTGATAAAGCTGTTCACTGTTTTGAGTTCTTCAGAGAAAAATAAGCAGAATCTATTAATATGATTACTCTGCAAAGCAAATTTACAGATATATTTAGTCATCTGAAATTTGGTATTTCTGGACAGTCATTGACCGATGGAATTTCAGAAAAGATATGTGTCCCTCTCTATATCGAAGTTTCTTTGTCATTCTTTTTTTTTATGTTTCTTTTTTTTTTTTTAAGATTTTATTATTTATTTTTTTTACAAACAGAGATCACAAGTAGGCAGAGAGGCAGGCAGAAAGAGATATGGGGAAGCAGACTCCCTGGCGAGCAGAGAGCCTGATGTGGGGCTCGATCCCAGGACCCTGGGATCATGACCTGAGCCAAAGGCAGAGGCTTTAACCCACTGAGCCACCCAGGCACCCCTTCTTCATCATTCTTATGATGTAATACAAGGAGTTCAACAATGCTATCATGTTCTCACAACAGAATGTGCATTTAAGCAGACAACTGACAATGTCAGGAATTTCAGGCACTTAGAGAAAGGAATAAAAAAAAATAATCTTCTGGCACAATGTTTCTTTGAAATGATTGGCTGCACATGGACAGCTGCTCCTCAGTTTTACCCTAGAGTTCCTTAAAACCCACAGGTAGGTACCATCTGGTTTTGGTGATTAACCCACATTTACTTTGTCAGTTTTGTGAAAGTATTCTGAGTATTGACCACTATTTGATCTTGTATATCCAACCTGCTCATTTCCTGGAACAATCTGGTTTGGGGACTCTCCCGAATATCTTCCTAATTAAAGTCTAAGGCAAAGCTCTAATTCAGCCTATCAGGCATCACATTTTTATCTGAAATCACCCAAAGATTCTAGTGGTGCTACCCTACATGGATTTCTGTATCAGGGAAACACTTTTTTTTTGGCCTTTGATTCTCTCATGAGGCATTCATTCCCCAACTTGTTAATAGGTTACATCTGTGAACTTCACTTTTCTCCTCATTCTGTCCATTTTTTCACCTCTAACGTATTTGCCAAGAAGTCTATTTTTCGCAGGTACTTGTTATTTTTTATAATTGGTACATGGTTTTGCTGTTCACAATTGAGTGTATATCAGTATTCTCCAAACATTTTGTACATGTTGATTCTGAAAAATGTCCCTTTTTTTTTTTTTCTGGACATGTAAATATCTTTTTTGCCTCTTTTCTATTCAGGTGTTGAATTTTCATAACTATTAGTTAAGAAATTAGGAACTATTACTATTTTTTAAAAATATTTTATTTATTTATTTGAGAGAGAGACAGTGAGATAAAACATGAGCAAGGAGAAGGTCAGAGGGAGAAGCAGACTCCCCAAGGAGCTGAGAGCCCCATGTGGGACTCGATCCCGGGACTCCAGGATCATGACCTGAGCTGAAAGCAGTCGCTTAACCAACTGAGCCACCCATGCACCTGGAACTATTACTATTAATGAGGATTTTTTCTTACTGCCTCTAACCTACTTCAATGATTTTGCCTTTGTTTTTCCATCTGTCCTAATGTTCATCTCCCAAGTGTCCACCTAGCAAACTGTCTCACTCCACTTCTGATTCCAGTTTCCACTAATTCTAATATTTCTTATGTTGTCCAAGTATCAAAATCAATAACCAAAAAAAAAGAATACTTTATAATCATCTTCCTTTGTGATGTGGTGATTTCACTGAAGTATTGTTTCAAGTCTACTATTCGAAATTCTTTGTAGAAGTAAGAAATTTATAATAAATACATGCAAATTAATAATAGCACTTTTTGTGGTAACCAAAAGGCAGAAGCAACCCACATGTTCATCAACAGATGAATAGATAAACAAAATGCAGTATACAGATATCATGGAATATTATTCATCCTTATAAAGGAAATTCTGACACCGGCTATAGCGTGGATGAATCTTTAGGACATTAAGCTAAGTGAAATGAAACAGTCACAAAAAGACAAATACTTTATGATTTCACTTAGATGAAGTACCTAGAGGAGTCAGATGCACAGAAACAAAAAATAGAATTGTGGATCCTAGAAACTAGGGGTGGGTGTGGGGTGGGGGTTATTGTTTAAAAAGTATAGAATTTTGCCAGATAAGAGATGGATGATGCTGACAGGATCAAAAAAATGAATATATCTAATACCACTGAATTGGGCACTGAAACGTGGTTAGATGGTAATTTTTTTTGTTATGTGTATTTTATCACAACTTTAAAAAGAACAAATTTACAGTAAATTAATAGTCAATAATTTACATATAAAAGAATTTACAAGTAAACTGTAGCACACATAAGAACAAATTCAGTAGAGGCTGGTAATGGTGGCATAGTATTTTTCAGCTACATAATATTAACAAATAACATTACTCAATCTCCTGTGTCTCTCTTTCCAAAAACCCCACAAAAGCTATATTACCTTGTGGATGAAGGTGAGAAAGACCATTCTTTGAAGCAACTCATTTGGTTGCTTCAGGTCTTTGATAATGGATTGGTCTAAGGCAAAACTGAATCAACCTGAGGGCAGCAAGCCTGGTTTTAATCTGCTGTCTCCCCAGTGCAAGAATATCGGTGAACATATAGGTATTATTTTTTTTAATTTTTTTAATTTTCTCATAAACATATAATGCATTTTTAGCCCCAGGGGTACAGGGCTGTGAATCGCCAGGTTTACACACTTTACAGTATATGTATTATTTTAATAAACTCATGCTTGAGACCATACTTGCCTGTTAATTGATGTCTCTGAATCTGGAGGAAGGCTCAAGTCCTGATGATTACTGAGTCTGGAAAGAAAATGCAGGGTTCCAGCAGCGAAAAAGAGACAGATTGGATGAGATAAAATGGGAGATTCAAGGTTGATTCCAACTGCCATAACCATTTACCAGCTAGTAGTCATTGTTCAGAAGCTGATCATGGAGACTGACAGATGTTAAAAGCAGAAGATGTAGAGTCTGGAATAAGAACTTATTTTTTTTTTTAAGATTTTATTTATTTATTTGACACAGAGAGGGTGAGAGAGAGAAACACAGACAGAGAGCAAGCACGAGCAGGGGGAAAGGCAGGCAGGAGAGAACCAGCCTCCCCACTGAGCAAGGAGCCTGATGCGGGGGCTTGGTTCCAGGACCCCAGGATCATAACCCAAGCTGGAAGTGGACACTTCACTGAGTCACCCAGGTGCCCCTGGAATAAGAATTTATATTTAAAACGATGTAGAAGTGAGTGAAATTTCTATGATGAGTGTAAATATAAAGGAAAACCTGGAAACTATTTGCTGTTGTGATTATTCTTTTTTTTTTTCTTTTTTAGATTTCATTTATTTATTTGAGAGAAAGTGAGTGAGAGAGAGAGCACAAGCTGTAGGGAGAGGCAGACTCCCCACTGAGCAGAGATCCTAACACAGGACTTAACCCCAGAACCCCTGGGATCATGACCTAAGTTGAAGACAGACATTGAACCAGCTGAGCTAACTGAGGCCACCCAGGCGGCCCTGTTGTGAATAGTCATTATCAGTATTTACCTTACACGAAAAGCAAAGAAGATATGATGTTTACTTCAGGCTTTTCTTCCTGACATCTAGAAAATAAAATCGCAGGAAAATTCTTTATACTTCCTTCCCCAACCACAGAAATACTTAGCATACTTCTCGGCCCAGAAGGGGACACAATTAATTAGAAACATGATGAAGTTGTTAACGAAGGGTGATACATTAAGAAATGTTTCGGGGGGCTTCAAAAAGAAAAATTGATAGCCCTAAGATAAGTTTGTTTTTTCAGGTACTTAAATGATGTTCATCATTGCAGCATCTGGGTGTTTCACATCTCAGACAAGCATCATTACTGAAAAAGAGGTAATTTCAACAGCAGAAAGCAAAATAATTGAACAGAATTGTTGCCTGCAGGACTGAATGACCCCAAAACAACAAAAACCTTATATAATCACAATGAGGAATAAAAGAAGAAGGTAAAAATTGTAAGCAAAAGAGGAAAACACTGGATATAATGATTTTAAGTGGTTACCAATGTAGAGTTCTGACAGATGACTTCCAAATATTATTCTCAAATACTTGATAAACTTGATTAAATATGAAATAAGGCTGTCTCAGTTTATTTGAACTTTGCTTTGTCCTGTTATTTATGATTGTCTCATATCTGGATTACAGCACAAGATTATTTTATTTTTCTATTGTTTTAAAAGATCTTAATTATTGGAGAGAGAGAGAAAATGAGAGAGAGCACAAGCAGAGAGGAGAGGGAGAAGCAGGATCCCTGAGAGCAGGGAGCCCCATGCCAGGCTCAATCCCAGGACCCCAGGATCTTGACTTGAGCCAAGGACAGACGCATAACTGACTGAGCCACCCAAGAGCCCCAGCAGAAGATTATTTTAAAACAAAGTTTCTTTCTCCTTGTATCCATCTTTTAAGAGTTTGCCATGCTAATCTGCCAAGGAGTACCTTCCTATTAATGGAATTAAATTTGTTCAACTTTCCTTAAAGAACCTAGTTCAGAGATTGTAACCATAGGAACTCCTGTGTACCTGCAGTTTTTTTTTTGCTTTGGTCATAACAAATTTTTCTTCAACTGAAATCTTGTTTCCTTGTTTGTCTGTTTGTTTGTTTTAGGTCTCTTCTGTAGGCCCAAGTGAATTTAGGATTTCAAGTTTCTTTAGTGCACTGACCCAAATGTCCTTGTCCTACTTTTTAGAATTGCAGTCCATCCCAATTAGGGTCCTCACTCTGTGTAAAAGACAGTCTGAGACTGATATTTCGCCCACTTTTGGAGCTCTGCTACAGTTTATCTATCTATCCATCTAATCAATTTATTTAAACTAAAAAAAGTTACCAAAAAATGGTCCACCCATTTTTCTACATCCCCCCTCAACCCATGCCTCTGGCAACCACCAATCTGTTCTGTGAATTTGTGAGCTTGGTTTTTGTTTATTTATTTATTTTTAGGTTCCACAAATAACAGAGATCACAGAGCACTTTATCTTTCTCTGACTTACTTCACTACACACAGCTTCCTGAAGGTCCATCTATATTGTTGCAAACGGCAAGATTTTATTCTTTTTTTATGTCTAAATAATGTTCCACTGTATATATATGCCAAAATTTCTTTACCCATTCATTTAATAATGAAACTATGGTTATTTCCATATATTTGCTAGATTAAATAATATTCCAGTGAATGTGAGGGTCATATATCTTTTTGAATCAGTTTATTTTCTTCACACAAATATCCAGAAGTGGGATTGCTAGATCATATGATAGCTCTATTTTCAATTTTTGAGGACCCTTCCTACTGTTTTCCATCATAGCTATAACAATTTACATTCCCACACCAGTAGTGTACAAGGATTCCTTATCTCCACATCCTTGCCAACACTTGTAATTTCTAGCCTTTGATAATAGCCATTCTAACAAGTGTGAGGTGAGATCTCACTGCAGCTTTGATTTGCATGATTAATGATGTAGAACATCTTTCCATGTAACTGTTGGCCATTTGTATGTCTTCTTTGAAAAAGTATGTATTCAGATCTGCCCATTTCTTTTTTTTTTAAAGATTTTATTTATTTATTTGACAAACAGATTACAAGTAGGCAGAGAGGCAGACAGAGGGCGGGGGGAAGCAGGCTCCTCGCTGAGCAGAGAGCCCGATGTGGGGCTCGATCCCAGGACCCTGAGATCATGACCCGAGCTGAAGGCAAAGGCTTAACCCTCTGAGCCACACAGGTGCCCCCAGATCTGCCCATTTCTTAATCAGATTTTTTTTTTTTTTTTTTTTGCTATTGAACTGTATGAGTTCTTTATATATTTTGAATATTAGCCTCCTATCAGATACACGATTTGCAAATATTTTCTTCCATTCAATATGTTGCCTTTTTGTTTTGTTGATGGTTTCCTTTGCTGTGTAGAGCTTTGCAATTTGTAGTCCCACTTCTTTATTTTTGCTTTTCTTTTTCTTTTGATGTCAGATTCAAAAGTCATATCAAGGAGCTTACTGTTCATGTTTTCTTCTCAGAGCTTGATATCATGTTTATGTTCAAGTCTTTAAGCCATTTGAGTTAAATTTTCTTTTTCTTTTTCTTTTTTTTTCTTTTATTTATTTATTTTTTGGCAGAGAGGGAGACAGACAGAACACAAGCAGGAGGAGTGGAAGAGGAAGAAACAGGCTTCCTGCTGAGCAGGGAGCCCAGATGCTGGGCTAGGTCCCAGGCCCATGGGATGTTTAATGCAGATGTTTAACAACTGGGCCACCTAGGTGCCTCTTAATTTTTCTATATGGTGTAAGACAGTGGGCCAGTTTCATTGTTTTTTTATGTCATTGTGTAATTTTCCCTATAGCAGTTGCTGAAGAGACTGTCCTTTTCTCATTGTATATTCATGGCTCCTTTGTCACAAATTAGTTCAGGGTTGTTTGTTCTGTTTCTATGAAAAATGTTATTGGAATTTTGATAGGAAATGCATGAATTCATTCTGTAGATTGTTTTGGGCAGTATGGACATTTTAACTATATTAATTCTTCCAATTCATGAGCACGAGATATCTTTTTATGTATTTTATGTCTTTTTCAATATCTTGCATTAATTTCTTGTGGTTTTCAATATATAAATCTTTTTACATCCTTAATTAAATTTATTGCTAGGTATTTTATTCTTTTTGATACAATTGTAAATGGGATTGCTTTCTTAATTCCCTTCTTATATTTCATAATTAGTGTATAGAAATGCCACAGATTTTTGTGCATTGATTTTATATCCTACAACTTTCTTGAATTTGTTCATTAGTTCTAACATTTTTTATGAAGTTTTTAGGATTTTCTATGTGTTAAATGTCATCTGTCAATAGTGACAGTTTTACTTTTTCCTTTCTAAGCAGAAGTGTTTTTTGCTTGTTTGTTTCTTTTCTTGTCTAATTGCTCTGGCTAGGACTTCAGAATGTTGGAAAATACTTTGTTGAATAAAAGTAATGAGAATGAGCATCCTTACTGGTGATCTTAGAAAAAAAGACTTTGGTTTTTAACCATTGAGTATGTTGTTAGCTACGGACTTGTCATTTATGTCCTTTGTTACATTGAACTATGCTTTCTCTGTACCTGCTTTGTTGAAAGTTTTTATCATAAGTAGATGCTGAATTTTGTCAAATGATTTTCTGCATCTGTTGAGATGATCATATTACCTTCGTTTTGTTAATGTGATGTATCATGTTGACTGATTGGCATCTAGATATTGAAGCATTCATGCATCCTAGGTATAAATCCCACTTGATTATGGTGTATGACCATTTTAATGTATTGTTGAATTTGATTTACTAATATTTTATTGAGGATTTTTGCATATATGTGCACCAGGGATATTGGCCTATAATTTTCTTTTCTTATGACATCCTCGTCTGGTTTTGATATCAGAGTAATGCTGTCCTCATGAACTGAGTTTGGAAGAGTTTCCTCCTCTTCTATTTTTTTGGAAGACAAGTTTGAGAAGGATTGGTATTAATGTTTGATAGAATTCACCAGTGAAGCTGTCCAGTTGTGGTCTTTGTTGTGACGTTTTTGATTACTGATTCAAAGCCTTTCCTTTAAAAGCCTTTTGTTTGCTACTTGCTGGAGAAACCTTTCTCTTTATTGCCTTATGGTCAGTCACACATCTCATGCGTTTAATACTGAGGCTTCTACTTCTCCTTTTCCTGTCCTCTGATCACTTTGGCACACCCACAAAACTTTCTTGTAACTATTTAATTTAACACTTCTGTAATATTTTTCTTTTTATTTTGTTAGTGTTTGTTTTGTTTTATTTTGTCTTTTCCATCTCTTTAACTTGTGTTTCAAATTTAGGATACTGTTCTAATTCAGATTACTTGGAGGATAAACGTTTTCCATAACATTTCCACATCCTTGTCTTTCTGAGCACCTCCTCATGGCCAATCCCAACCTTATCTTTATTACAAAAACAAGTCTAAGATGCAGTTGTCCATAATTACCCAGCAGTTTTGACCCCACTAAATTAATATTGCATTTATTTGTGCCATGCTGCTCACTTTTTAGTTTTTTCATTGCATCTGTTTCCTTCTCATTATCTCTGTAGTGAAAAACATCCCTTATAAAAAAAAAAAAGAAAGAAAAATAAAGAAAAGAAATGAGAAAAGAACAGAAGAGAAGACAAAAGAAAAGAAGAGAAAAGGAAAGAAAGAAAACATTTAGACCTCAAGGCCAGAAATTATAACTTTTATATTTTAAATATGGCAAAGCACAACAAATGTGATATCATAGAATGGCAAATATTTGTTAAATGATGAATTGAAATAGTCTCTGCATATAAGATTAATTTTTATTTTTCATAAACATATGCTTCTAATAAGATCCCTGGATAAGTGCTAGTATAAAATGTTCTGTGAAGTGTTCCTTGCAGAAATTATTTCTTATAAGTGCTAGTGTAAAACGTTCTGTGAAGTATTATTCCTTGCAGAAATTATTCCTTGCAGAAATTATTTCCTATTATAATGTAGACCCTAATCGCAATAATGTGAAAGGTGTTTGATTTTTACCTGCTTATGTTAATGCTTATATTTTTCCATAATTTTACTTATATCTGCATAGACATGAAAATATAAAATAATATGGTACTAATATTAAGTAAACTGATTGAAGAAGTAATTATTACCCAGCTATGAAATTAGGAATACTCATTGAAGTTTCCTTGAAGATCAAAATACCTCAAAGTAGTAAAATCATTCAGATGATTTCCAAGAAAGAAGAATATGGTGTTCTTCAGGAAACAGCAGCAAAGGCAACAACAAAAAAATATGTTAAGATGAATGCAAGCAGATGAAATACCTTTATTTTCAGATGATTCTTTATTTTCAAGGAAACATAGGAACATGTATGAAAGTATTTTCTTCACCAACACATTAATTATAAGTGACTTATATCTGGAAGGCACAGCAAGCTGGTGTGGTACATTCCAATCAGTTTGGCCTTAAAGAGGTTTTGGGTTTTTTGGTTTGTTTATTTGTTTTAATGTAGCAGATTTAAACCATTATGTGCTACCAAAGTAAACTGATATCTTTTCCTTTTTATAGGATGTTATAGTGAGGCACATTTCTGAGTGTGAAAAGAGAACATACTCTCCTCACTCATCTTTCATAAACTCTGCTTGGAGCGGTATCATGCCTGCTGTTTTTTTTATAATCATACATTTGTAGATTTAAAAGTTCAAAATGGTTTATTTATTTATTTATTTATTTTGTCAGAAAAATCAATCTTACAGTTTATTTGCTGCCAGCAGTTTGCAATTAGATCTCATTCATTACCACATGGTTGAAGTAGTCAATACTCGGGTGTGTTAGAAACCACGTTCAACAAACATGAAAGATATCAACTCATCATTAAACAGTGAGACTTAAACTGAATTAAACAAATACTCTAAACAAAGAAGCTAAAAAAATCTATTTCTCTTTTTAATTCTTAAAACAAAATACTAAAAATATTTAAGGCAGAATCTTCTCAGCTATGTTGTGAGAAATACTGGCATTTTGGATCAGTGGTAGAGGAAAGAAAATGAAATGGTATGACACAGTAATAAATATGCTCTAATCTGTAAAACTTCGTTGGCCTAGAAAATGAGCTGCATAGAAAAAGGTAAGTAATGAGGTGGTTTAGGTGGAAAAGAGATTCAGAATTACAATAATAAGGTATATTTTAAATATTGTCTTCTGTATGTTCTTGCTTTACTTATAAACTCATTCAATCTATAATCTCAAGAGTGTTAAGTCTATTTTCCTTTTCTTTTCTGATTAAAAAAGTAACAGCAAGAACAATAACAAAACTCTGAAATGATGTTCACTAAATTTCAATTGTCTTGGTGGTACTTAGTGCTCTTTTGGTGGTGGAGTGTTGAGTAATAATTAATTTCTTCTTTTTGCTATTCTGTATTTGCCACATTTTATCATATTTTTTCTAAGCCTATTTTAATAAAATAAAACATTGTAAATAAAGATAAAGTTACCTGTGTCCCTCTTCCACATCCTACACTCTTGTACCTTATAGTACTAGAAAGAATGCTTAACACATATTGAGTAACTTCCCAGCATCTCTCTTGATTTTTGTATGTATGTGTTTGAGTGTAACATATAATATTACTTTACTTGAGTTTCATTTAAATATTGAGCACAATATTGCAATTTCCTTTTTTCATCATTTTTCCCTCTATTATATCAATATATGCTATGTAGTTTATTCTTTATCTTCTATATATAATATTCCACCACAGAGTAGATAAGACATTTTTTCTACCTGTGAGCTTGTTGATGGACATATAAAATTTTTTCCAGTTATTTCCTATTACAAAAGAAACAAAATGGAAATACTTGTATATATATTTTAATGCACCTATGCACTAATTTTTAGAATAGTTTATATGTAGAATAGAATGGCTGGCTTGAAAGAAATATAATTAATTCACAATGTGTTATTGCCAAATTTTTCCCAAATTAGTGTCCTAATTCTATTTTATACTGTCATAAACATGCATGACAATTTCCCCTAAACCTTTTCCAATATGTGATATCATCAAATTAAAAAAAAAAGTATCAATATAAATAAGAAGTATTACTTTCTTTGCTTCTCAGATTAGTTAAAAAATGTTTGGGTCATATTCTAATATTTTTTAAATAAACATATAATGTATTATTTGTTTCAGGGGTACAGGTCTGTGATTCATCAGTCTTACATAATTCACAGCACTCACCATAGCACATACCCTCCCCAATGTCCATCACCGAGCCACCCATCCCTTCTATCCCTCTCCCCTCCAACAACCCTCAGTTTGTTTCCTGAGTATTCTAATATTTTTACTGGACTCTTGGATTTGTCTTCAGTGAATTGCTTTTCACCGAATCTTGTCGTTTTCTTTGTATTGGGATCTATGTTTTTTTTCACTGAATTCAGAAATGCTAATAGATAAAAATCATTTATCTGTTACAGATTAGCATTATTTTTTGTTAGTAAGCCCTAGATTACCATTTAACTGTTTTTACAGTGTCTTTAGTCATGCAGAATTTCACAGTTTTGATATAATCAAATACATCAAACTTCATTTTATAAGATTTACTTAAGTATTAGATACAAGAAATCTTTCACTATTATATATGGCATATATTCTCTTACACTACCTTGTAATATTTTTAACTTGTATTTTCTCCAAGTTATGTCCTCCATCTGGAATTATTTTATATAAGGGCCAAATTTTTTATTCCTTTATGCAAGGACTATCCTTCTAACATGATTTACTTAATAGTCTTACCCTACCCCGATTTGTAGCATTCCCTCTGCCAAAATCCTATATTTGCCTGGGCCAATTTCAAGGTCATCTATTCTATTCCACTTGTGTATTTTCTTTCTAATACTGAATCATTTACAACAAGTTGTGACATCTGCCAAGAAGGGATCTTTTATTATTCTTTACTCTTTACCCCACAATTATTTTGCCTATTTTTGTCCCATCCTCATGGAGTTTAGGATGTTTGTCTGAGATTTGTTCTTCAATACTTCATCATCTTCTATTTCATAAAGAACTTATGCATATGTGTTCACTATTTCCTCCCAAATGTTTTAGTTTATTTTGGAACTGTGAATAGGTAGTTTTTACTACTACATTTTTTTTTTGGTTATTTGTTAATTGCTGGTCTTATCTATAATAAATTTGCTGAAAGTTCTTGTTAGCTCTAATAATTTATAGATTATCTTTGATTTTCCTATAGACAATCAGAGTCTGTAAATAACCATTTTGTCTTCTTTTAAGATATTTTCCCTCTGGGGTGCCTGGATGGCTCAGTGGGTTAAAGCCTCTGCCTTCCGCTCAGGTCATGGTCTCAGAGTCCTGGGATCGAGCCCCACATCGGGCTCTCTGCTCAGCAGGGAGCCTGCTTCCCCCCTTCTCTCTGCCTGCCTCTCTGTCTACTTGTGATCTCTCTGTCAAATAAATAAATAAAATCTTAAAAAAAAGATATTTTGCCTCATAATTCTGTTTTTCTAACACATGTAATTGGCTAGCCATTAGAGTTTCAAGTTCAATGTGAAATAATTGGGATTCAAGGATCATTTTTATCTTTTTTCAGTCTTTATTGAAATTTGCAAAAGTGTGATGCTTTCATGTGATTTTTAAAAAGGTACTCTTTTTTTTTTTTAAAGAATTTTTATTTATTTGTCAGAAAGAGAGAGAGCGCACAAGAGAGCATAGGCAGAGTGGCGGGCAGAGGCAGAGGGAGAAGCAGGCTCCCCGCCAAGCAAAGAGCCGGATGTGGGACTTGACCCCAGGACGTTGGGATCATGACCTGAGCTGAAGGCAGCCGCTTAACCATCTGAGGCACCCAGGTGTCCCTCATGTGATTTTTAAACAAAGGTTTTAGAATATAGCTTTCATTGGGTCAAGAGAATTCCCCTGTACTTGTAGTTTGATGAGAATTTAAAAGATGAATTCATTATTAATTATATTAAACATTTTGATGCACTCCTCTTGTGGTCATCAGATCAACCAGACTTTGAAAATCAGTTTAAGTTAATATTCTTATTGGAATACCAACATTGTACTATCATTATAATTGTTTTTAAAACACACTTCCCTGTTGAATAAAATTTAAGTCTATTTTTACTGGGTTATCACACACAGAAGAATTTAAGTATCCTTGTCAGAGTACAGTAAATGTCTACTGGAGACAGTCTCCCATGGATGCACATTATCTTTAACTTTTCCCCCAAAATAGAAATTTCTTAAAAAGTAGTTACCACATAGATCTCAGAATACCAATCTTCTGTGGGGCGTTTGGGTGGCTCAGTCAGTTAAGCGTCTGCCTTCGGCTCAGATCATGATCTCAGGGTTCTGGAATGGAGCCCCACATCCAGCTCCCTGCTCAGTAGGGAGCCTGCTTCACCCTCTGCCTGCTGCTCTCCCTTCTTATGCTCTCTCTCTTTCTCTCTGTCAAACAAATGGAAACTTTAAAAGAAAAAAAAAAAAGAATACTATTCTTCTGTAACCAGTAGCACAACTTGAAGTGTTAACACTCTAGGGGCATAATTGATGCAATGCGGCTACTAGTTTATTAAAATCTCTATAATTCCTAATCAATCTCCAGTAATCATTAGCCTTTCTCACACACTATACTGTACTGTTAAAGAAGGAATTTGTAGGTATAAATATATCTATGTCTAACAGATACTTAATGAAACTTAAAATTTCTTGATGTCTTCATGTATTCTACATTGTTTTAAATAAATTCTTAAGTTTTCAATATTACATACCCTTTTAAAACACGGTGAAGAGTGGTGCCCAGGTGGCTTAGTAGGTTGAGCAAACAACTCTTTTTTTTTTTTAAGATTTATTTTATTTATTTATTTGACAGAGAGAGATCACAAGTAGGCAGAGAGGCGGGCAGAGAGAGAGGAGGAAGCAGGCTCCCCACTGAGCAGAGAGCCTGATGTGGGGCTCGATCCCAGGACCCTGAGATCATGACCTGAGCAGAAGGCAGAGGCTTAACCCACTGAGCCACCCAGGCGCCCCTGAGCAAACAACTCTTGATTTTGGTTCGGGTTATGATCTCAGGGTCCCGGGATCAAGTCCGTGGTCAGGCTCCATGCTCAGCTGGGAGTTTGTTTGAGATTCTTTCTCTCTGCCCCTCCCCCTACTCTCCTTCTCCCTCTAAAGTAAATGAATAAAATCTTTAAAAATAATAATAACAAATAAACAAACAAATAAATAAAACACGGTGAAGAATAGATTCGTGTGAGGTCCTGTTCCCCTGTGGTTTGGTTTCTTATTCTTGCATCTCTCAATAAGCACACTGGCAGACTGAAGCAACAACTATTCATAGCTTTTCTTAATAAATTCCTATTTTGAGACACACTTTCTGTTTTTTTTTAAGATTTTATTTATTTATTTGACAGACAGAGATCACAGGTAGACAGAGAGGCAGGCAGAGAGAGAGGAAGGGAAGCAGGCTCCCTGCTGAGCAGAGAACCAGATGCCGGGCTCGATCCCAGGACTCTGGGATCATGATCCGAGCCGAAGGCAGAGGCCTTAATGCACTGAGCCACCCAGGCACCCCGAGACACACTTTCATTGTAAATGTTCTACAGTTGCATAATCATATCTCCATAATTTGGTTATATTGACCTTTAACTTTTCGTCACCAAACTTAGATTATGACAACAGGTTGTGCACCAATGTCCAGCAATCCTTCAGGGGTGTCTTCATCTCCCTGGGCTAATTACTCAAACCTACGTGGATGACTGTGATTTCTCTTTTGGAGTTTGCACAAGAAACCATGGCTATCATATTTTTCAGAATCATAGTTCTCTCCTTGATCTCATACATTTTTTTAATCAGCACAGGTCCCAGGGACTGCGTAGATTTCCCTTTGGGCCATTATCAGATTATTAATATTCATAAAACCCAGGATAATTTGAAAGAATCTGATGTGGTCCTTTTCTAGTTTCATTTGAGAGGTTGATGGAGTAGCCAGATAATCTGTTCACTTATACTGATCTATTAAAATGTTAGCAGCTACTCCATCTATCACCATTTGGGGCCAATTTTTAATGAATTACCTGAACATTTCCATCCAGTTTAATTGTCCAAAGGTTTTCTTCACCCTTTTTATTTTTATTATTTCCTTTTTTCCTGAATAATGCATCATCTTCCCTTCACTTAACCTCATCTGTGGGAGCTGCATTGGTCGATTCCCCAAAGCCTCGTTCATATAATTGTGCTCACTGTACCAAGTGCTATAGTAACAGGGTGGGTTCACTGACAGGACCTGTAAGACTTCACTGAGCATACTCACATAGGGTTTTATTAAAGGCATCATATGGCAGATAAACATAGAGAGGTCCAACAGCTTCCAGGCACAACTCCCAGCATCCTTTCTCAGTTGGATAGGATGCTTTATCTTCAGACTGTTAACCAAAAAGATACCCGCAAAGATGCCTTGGTCTCAAGGAAGCCATAGTACAAAGCCAAGTCTTTTGTACCTCACTGGTCATAAAGCCAGGCCAGGGAACAGGTTAAACCACATGCAAAGAATCAGTCTATATATTTTCAGTAAATAATAGAGACAGATTAGTACAGAGTGACTCTAGGTGAATTTTGAACTTTATGCAATATATTTTAAATCATTAGCTGGTACTTTTTATCTTATCTTTGCTTTGGCCAGGGGTCAGTAACAGACTTTTAGGAGTCCCTGGGGATAAGCACAGTTTTATATCAGAGACCAGCCACAAATTAATCATGTCCTTATACAGATTTTTTTGATGTCAATGATCTCTTTCTTATTTCATTTAAAAAATAATTACAATAGAATAAAAGAACATGGTCTATAGGATTGATTTTTTGAAAGATTTTCAGACTTGTCTTAGAGCCTGGGTATTGCTTTATTTTCTCATAAATGTTTCTTGTATGCTTAAGAAGGATATGGATTCTATAATTGCTAGAACTAGGTAATATAAATATATATCTTTTAAACGAATTTGTCAATCAAGTTTTTCAGAACTTTCAAAATCTTGTTTTATCCATATTACTTATCAGTTAGTGAAGTAGGAGTGTTAGAGGGATTTTACCATGCTAGATTTATCTATACCTATCTGCAATTCTGTCAAATTTTCCTTATATACTTGAAAATATATTATTATGTTCACCTAAGTTACACAGTTTATTACCTTGGTGAATTTAAGGTTTTTTTAATTTTATTATTTATTTATTTATTTATTTATTTGAGAGAGAGAGAAAGAGAGAGAGAAAGCACACATAGCAGAGGGACAGAGACAGAATCTTAAATAGGCTCCATCTCCAGCACAGAGCAAAGCAGGGCTCAGTCTCAAGACCCTGAGATCATGACCTGAGCTGAAAACAAGAATTGGTTACTTAACTTGCTGGTTACTTAACTGACTGAGTCAATCAGGTGTCCCTTAAGTTGTTTTTTTTAAGCTACATTGTTACTATTTTCGCCTAAATTGTATTTTATATGACAATGACACTAGTGAATTTTTAAGTTGTTTTTGTCTTGCTGTATTTTTTCTAATATTTTATTTTCAACATTTCTGTGCTTATTTTTTACATAAAATTACATACTTTATATCTTTACAAGTTAATATTATTGAGAAACAAACTAAGGGTTTTGTAGGGGAGGGGTGTGGGGTGTTGGGTGAGCCTGGTGGTGGGTATTATGGAGGGCGCATATTGCATGGAGCACTGGGTGTGGTGCATAAACAATGAATTTTGGAACACTGAGAAAAAATTATATTAAATTTTAAAAAGTTAATATTATAATATTTATCTTTTAACTGGCATTGTAGATTACTTATTTGAATTATTTCCCCTATCCCTTATCTTATGTTCTGCTTTTTTTTATAATTTAAACTTTATTTTGTTTTTTCAGTGTTCCAAGATTCATTGATGTTCTGCTTTTTATTTATCATGTCTGTTTCTGTTTCCTTCAACTTTATTTTACTGGGTTGTTCGTTCGTTTTTGTTCATTTGTTTGTTAGATTGGTAAATTTTCCCTATTGTTTTAGAAATTATGTACTTAGTGCTTATTCTTTTTTTTTTTTTTTAAAGTCTTACAAAATGTAAAGCTAATCAAAGCTTCTACCTTCCTCTGGTCACTTTAAATCTAACCACTTTCTCCTGTTATAAATGCTGATTTGGGAAACTACCTTCCAAAGGGATGCCCGTGCCATTATCTGGAAGCTCCTCTCCTCTTAATGGTTGCATAATCTAATTCTCTTCCCATTTAATTTTCAATGAATACTTCATGAGATCCCACCTGTGTAAGCCTGAATATAAAATGGTCACATTAATGACTTGACTGTTCTTTGTTACGTAGCCAGCTTTTGAAGACAATTCACTGTGCCTCTATCTGCTGAATACTATAATGTAGAAGCCTCATATCACTGTATTTTCGTGTCTATTTCACATAAGAATGTCCCTTCCTTTTCTTCCCTATCAACCCCTTTATAGTTCATGAGATTATATAATGACTTCCAATGCAATGGAAGTTCTTTTCAAAAATTTTCACTTTTAGACATTGTTGTATGTAATAGGTAATAATGCATTTAAAAATGGAAATAAATTTTTTTATGTCAAGATGCGGACATTGCCTTCTAAGCAGTAGTCATATTGCCTTCATTTCATTGATTTGTTTATTCCCTGTAACCTATCAAATTATGACCCATAGAGTGATAGGATTACAACAGTGTTTTAATATTAAAATGTATCCAACATGAGCCATTTTAGGGAAAAATAAAAATGAAAACCTATAAGCAGAAATCTATGTTTTTAATAATCAAATGTAAGTGGAATATATCTGAAAGTATGTTCTCACCAATCAAGAAACACACTATGCTAACAGCTATAATGGAATGGTTAAAATTCTCATTTTGAAACCAATGCTTTTAAAGCGATCATATTTATCAGTAGTTTATCCAGAATCCTTTTTTTCCAAAGACCAATTTTATTTTGCAGTTTTGTTTTCCTTAATAAAGTCAATATTTCTTATATGAAAACACCCTTTTTCCAAGAAAAATCAGAATTGAATTTTTCAGTTACATATAATTCAAAGGCTAAATTATTCTCTAGAAATGTATTAACTTACTAATTTATTTCAGGATATATTCCATTTGTTTTTGCCTTTAAGGATTGTCTAGTTTTTGCTCAGTGGCTGAATATCTGAAATTTCACAAACACTCTCTCTAATTGTGGCTTCTAAATCAAAATTTCCTTCCCCCCCCCCAATATTTGAGGAATTTTATGTCATTTCCATTTGCTGATTTTATTATTGAACTTTCAACTGTAGTATTGAATAATCTCACTAATAAGAACCATTCTATATTAACTTAAATTTTTGATACAGTTCAACTCAGAAGAGAACATGATTTTACTCTTCCTAATTGGGAATTTATGACTTCATTTACTGCCTCTGTAATCTATATTCTGACCAATCATAAAGGGTATGTTCTACATAAGAAGTTGAAGACTGATATTTCAACTAATTATGACCAATTATGAGTAAAAACAAAATAAAGTATTTTTTTTAATTTTTTTAAGATTTTATTTATTTATTTGACAGACAGAGATCACAAGTAGGCAGAGAGGCAGGCAGAGAGAGAGAGAGGAGGATGCAGGCTCCCTGCTGAGCAGAGAGCCCGATGTGGGGCTCGATTCCAGGACCCTGGGATCATGACCTGAGCCGAAGGCAGAGGCTTAACCCACTGAGCCACCTAGGCACCCCAAAATAAGGTATTTTTGAAAATAATTAATTTGTATTATGGTATACAGCATTAAAATCAAGGAAATATAAACCTCTGGCTTTGCCTTCAATATGTTTACAATTTTGTCAGCAGGATAAGTACTAAATATATAGAAAGTTAAAAAATAATAGGTAAAAAATAAAACAGTCAAGAGCAGTAAACATCATTTGATTAGTCAACAAGGGAGTGACATAGACACAAACTGGCATTAGTTCAAAGGAGAAAGAACTTAGAAACAAAATCCTTTAAGGATGATTATGCCCTGAAACTAAAAGTTATTTGCCTGTCTAGATACTTTGAAGATAATGAGAGGCAATTTAGTCTAGCTAAAAGATAATACTAGCCTTTGTCTGGTAACTGGTAATGAAACAACTCAGCTTGAAATGTACAACTCATCAATAATTGATGTATGAATATTCCAATCTTTCAAATTGTGAATTGAATTACTTTTGGTTCATTAACACTATCCAAAAGTCATTTATTTTAATATACATTTGGGTGATAGTATTTGAATTGTAAATACTTCCATTCATTTTTTTTTCTTTTCCTATTTTAGCTTATGTGTAAATTAATTTACTGGCAAGATAAAGAAAAGTTTCTCTACACTGTTTCACCACATAGCTATGAAAGAGGTAAACTCAAGCCATAACCACTTTATATATAAAACTTTAAATATATGACAACAGCCATAGCTCCTGAACAGCATAAGGAATTAGTTAAACCCTCACATAATTGTATATGTGCAAAAACATTTAAACAAGACAATGCTTTAATATATTTGAACGTAAATGCAGTACTTAAGATTTAATCCAAAATTTGAGATAATCCAGACAATCCCTCCTATACTATAATGCATAAGTTAGAGCCATTGTTTTATTTTATGAAAAACTATAGGAAAGAGGGGGTATATATAGAAACCACGGTCTACAAGGGTTAAGTAACTTGTCCACAGGTATGCAGTTTTTAGATTGTAAGCTCAGCTCTCTCTGACTCCAAATTGTATGGTCTCTCCTTTACAGCATTGTTGTTATGTTGCTATCTCTTAGAAGCAGATTCCTGGGTGGAGGTTCATTTGCAAGGAGCGTCTTCAAGATGAACATTGTGAAAAGAATGGGAAGGAAGCAAGATTAGATAGACAAAGCAGTCAATCTGTAATACAAATCCGACAATAATTTTTGCCCAGATCATGGGGGAACTCTGGAGCTAAAATGGATTGCTCCATGTTAGAAAGAAATGGATGGATTTTATAACCACATCTATTAGATCTAGGCAATTCAGCAAGGGTGTGATAGAAGGTTGAGTTGGGATGGAGGAGAAAGCTGTTCTCTGCAACTGAGATGATTCCTGAAGTTATTGGCAGCTGAAGGCTATCTCTGTCAGCACTCTACCCAACTGGAGCAACAAATCTTTCTTGAAAGAAGATCCAGATGAAATATCTCTGTGTCTACTACAATCATGCCCTTGCACTGCCCAGCTGCATTGCTTTATACATGGTCAGAATGCACATCCTCTACTGGTCTTGATGCCTTACCTAGCAGCATGATTTGGACCCTTATTTCTGAGGAATCTGAGCCTCTGGTATCCTTGATGTTTTCAGGTACTTGCCAGTCAAAATTAAATGAGGAAATACCAAGAATAATCCAAGCGGATTACCTGGTTCCATATATATTCTTTTCTGGCCTCATTGAGTAAAACATCCTGATGGTAACGTTTTATTCTTTTTGCCAAGACAGTGACCACCTTCTAGTTTTCCTGGTCCATGATATGAGAAGCCTAAAAAACCCATGTGGTAGCGTTAGTTTATAGCTCATTAGGACTCATGGCTATGGGGTATGAGAGGCAAATAAGTTCTCCTCTTGCATATTAGTTTCTCTAACCCAGAGTTATAAGATTGGGAAGCACAAATTCCCCAAACCACTCACTGAGAATGATGATAAATTGTACTACTCCTGCTTCTACTTCTTGGTTCTATGACCTATGTATTCTTCATATTGGAGACAGAGCACAGTTTAAAGGTCTTTGATTCCAGGTACATACTATGTACTGGATGGTGGCATTTTATTTTTATTATTATTATTATTATTTAGTAATCTTTACACCCAATATGGAGCTCAAACTCTACAATCCCGAGATCAAGAGTCACATGCTCTTCTGACTGAGCGAACCAGGATCTCCTGGATGATGGCATTTTAATCTCATAATGTTTGTCCTCTGAGCTAGGATTTTGACTATTTGTTTGACAAGTTATTCCAATACTTTCACAGGCAGATTCTGGGTAGCATAGGGTGTGATATGACAGTGGGTGTAATGGTCATTGGCTTACTCATGTATCTCCTTTACTATAAAATGAGGCTTTGGAGGCAGAAAAAAAAAAGGGTCTAATATAGGAAAGTTTCCACCAAGTGAGTAATTGTTATCAACGAATGGTTGGTAACAGGGCTCATCATTGGTCTCTATTGCTGGCAGGTGGGACTTTTGACAGCCTCAGTCACTATATCAACCATGAGTAAGTGAGACCCCATAGTCTCCAGCTCTGTCAACATGGTCATTTTGTTCATACATTCATTGTCCCAGAAATAGGGTAGTCAAAGACAAAAGCTGAATGATTTCAACTAATTGATTTTTCTTTTTGTAGTTGATTAGTGCCTCTTCCATGAAAAATTATTTCTGTGGGCATTAACATGTAGTACAAAGATATTCACATATTTTTTTCCCATTTTCACCTGTCCCTCTATGATCCTCTACCTCAGACCTGTTTGTTTCTGTTTTTCCAATGTGTCTCCTCCAGGTTTCTGACCAAGCCATTTCCTACTGCATAGATCTCAGGCCAATTCTCTTTCCATACAAAATGGATAATGGTTACAACTCCTGAAGCCCTATTGGCTGGTAAAATTTTTCACAAGTTTGTTTTAAAACCAATCATGTGTGAGGTTATAGTGCAGCTTGTGCACATTTTTTTTTTTTTTTTTTTTTTTTTTTTTTGCTTAAACTCATATACCAGGTCAATCCATCTACAAACCAAGCTTGGATTTTTTCCTTCCTCATTACCCAGTAGTGAAAGATCGTTCATATGGCCATTGGATGAACTGTGTTTGAAGCCAGTTGCAGCAGGAGGGGAGGTGTGGGCTCCCTGAACATACAAACTGGCTTGTACCTTCTTAGAACATCATTCATGGCTTTCAGTTGTCTGGTAAACTAGCTTTTTGTCATCTTTTTAAAAACTAGAATATCAATGGAATTTAACAATAGTCCTACAATTACATTGTCTTTATAGTTACTATTTTATTTATACTTTTAAAACCAGATATATCTTCCACCAGTATATGATGCCAATCACCAGTGAAAGTTTTAAGAATTCTATTATTAAACCTAAGTCAATAAAGCAGCACATCTCCATTACTAACTTAATAAAAACATTCCCCTCTGTTAACTTTAAATACATCAATTTCCCTAGAAAGAGAAGGTTGCAATAGAATCATTACTTTCCTAATTGTGAAAAATCAAGTAATTGCTTTGTACTCCCACGTTAGTCTGTCTTGGGCTTTTTGCTTGATAAGTGCCATGTGTAACTCTTGACTAACAATTGTTAACATGGCCTATAATTCTTTTCTGAATTATCCAGATACTTGTCTTAATTCCCTTATCCTCTTTGAGCATGTGGAGATGCAAACAAAGTCGAATATGGACAATAGCAAGATATTTGAAACCACAGTTTATTTGCAAATTGGTTTGTATGGGGAATTGCCTCAACAGTTTAAGCCCTTGTCCTATTTAGAAAGATTTCAAATAATAGTTTTATTGTCTTTGCTTATTTGTTTCTGACTTGAATTAGGCAAACAGTTGTTTCAATTTTTCTTCTTACCTATTGAAAAACCACGGGAGAGCTCATTATAATTAATCATTTATTAAGTACCTGTTTACTGTGGAAACTAAGTCTCAGGCTTTGAAAATATGTCATAAATTATAACTGCTAATATGAATGAATATAGAAGTACACTTTAAAAATATTTTTATAAACATGGTGACCGTATTTTATTTCCATTAAGGTGTTGTTTTTCTTATAATAGCATTGATAAAAATTTGGCTAATTATAAAAAATGTCATCAATTTGTCAATGGCACAGAATGACATCAAATACACGACACAGGGTCATTATAAGGAAAAGATTTATTTTCCTTTGTTCTTTCTGAAGGATGACAAGTTAGGAAACAGAAAACTTCCTTAAATATAAAAATAAATTCCAAGATCTTTTATTAAAGTTAAAACACAAAACAACACATGCACGGGATACATTTAAGTTTTGCCTTCAGTTGTAACCTTTTCATATGACAATGTTATACCTTTCTCAAATAGATTGTTCAAATTGCGCTAATGTAAAAATTTTAAACTGGCCTCACAAAAACTTCCATTTCAGTACAAGATGGAGTGACAGGAACTACATTTATTCCTTTGCATGAAATAACTGAATATCAGGGCAATTACATATGTGGCAATGACTTTTAAGATATTCTACATCATACATCATACAACAATGGATAGTGATCTCTAAAATAAGAAAAACAAATGAGGTGAGAGCTCTGTGATTGTCCCATCTTACTGTTGGAAGAATTTTCCAGGCTCTTTTTTTGGAAGAGGAACACAGTCAGAGTCCAGGGTCTCCCTGAGTTGAGAGTCCAAGGAAATCAGGGTGGCTATAATTTGCATCCCAGGGTAACTGCCAAGAAAGACCTCCATAAAGAGGGAAAAAACTAAAGATCTTCAGAGGATCCATCTGAAGTATTCAGCTGAATAGAGATCAACTCAGGCATATGAGGAAAATACTAAAGACAGGAAAGAGAAAATTAAGTGAAAAGTACATGGGACGTCAAGAACAGGGATATTGTTTGTTCCAAGCAGTCAGAATAAAAAACTTTATAATTTATGAAACATTATTTAGCATACTGATAAGGGTTTTAAAGATTGCTTTGATCTTACATAACAAACTTTATAGGCAGAACCTGTAGGGAACAAACTGATTCCAAATAACTTTGTCCTAAAACACAGTTCAATAATATTTTTTCTTCCACTTTTTAATTTAAATTCAGTTAATTAACATATAATGTATTACTGGTTTCAGAGGTAGAAGTCAGTGATTCATCAGTCTTATATAATACTCAGTGCTCATTACATCATGCACCTTCCTTAATATCTATCACCCAGTTACTCCATCCCCCCACATCCCTCCCCTTCCCCTTTAGCAACCCTCAGTTTGTTTCTTATCATTAAGAGTTTCTTAAGGTTTCTCTCCCTCTCCGATTTCATCTTGCTTTATTTTTTCATCTTGCCATTTACAATGATGTGTATGGAACTAGAAGGGATTATGCCAAATGAAACAAGTCAATCAAAGACAATTATCATATGATCTCACTCATTGTGGAATTTAAGAAACAAAACAAAGGCTCATAGGGGAAGAGAGGAAAAGTAATATTTTTAATAATACAAAAAATTTAGCATCTAGCATACACAATGTTGAGCTGTCAAACAAAAATTATCAAGTATGCAAAAAATAGGTAAATACTACATATAATGAGGAGAAATGTTAATGTAAACTGCATCAGAAATGATAAAGATGATAGAATTAGTACAAAAAGACATTAAAACATTTATTTATGTTTGTTTTCTGTATGTTTAAGAAGGTAGAGAAATAAAATTGAACACATAAAATAGAGAAATAGAAGATATAGAAAAAGACCCAAACTGAACTTCTAGAGATTCAAATATAATATTTAAGATAAAAATGCCCTTGATGTTATTGGTAGTACATTAGACCATGCAGAAAGATGTTTAAAGAACTTGAAGCAATAGTAATAGAGCCGATTCAAAATGAAACAGAGACAGAAAGAACAGAGCTGCAGTGAACTATGGGACAAATTCAGAAGTTAAATATAGATTAAATAGAAGCACCTGAAACAGAAGTGGAAAAATTATTTAAAGAGGTAAGGACACATTTTTTCCCCCAAACTTGCTGACAACTATCAGACCACAGAACCAAGAAATTAAATGAACCCAAGTACAGAGAATACACTCATGCACATTATAATGAAATTATTTACCATCTTGGGGTGCCTGGGTGGCTCAGTGGTTAAAGCCTCTGCCTTCGGCTCAGGTCATGATCTCAGGGTCCTGGGATCGAGTCCTGCATCAGGCTCTCTGCTCAGCAGGGAGCCTGCCTCCTCCTGTCTCTCTCTGCCTGCTTCTCTGCCTACTTGTGATCTGTCTGTCAAATAAATAAAAAAAAAAAAAAAGAAATTATTTACCATCAGAGATAAAAAAAAATTATTAAAACTCCAAGAGAAATGAGACATATTACATGCCATGAAAGAAGATAAAGATGACAGTAGATTTTTTTATCAGAAACAATACAATCTAGAAGAACAATGGGGAAAAAAAAAAAAAACCTTTAAAGTGCTTAAAGAAAGGAATTTTCAACCTAGATATCTTTATGCACCAAAAATACCTTTCACAACTTAAGATTTTTTCAGATACATATAAAATGAAATAATTGGACATCTATAGATGTACACTGTAAGAGGAGTTAAAGAAAGTCCTTCAAGCAAAAGGGATGGCAGATGAAAACCTGTATGTACACAAAAGAATAAAGAGAAGTGAAAATGGTAATATGAAGTATTTTTCTTATTTTTTAAAATATTTAAAAACAATCAACTTTTTAAAGCAAAAGCAATAGGAAATTATTGTGGGATGTATAGGACAGATGGAAGTAAGAAAATAACAACACAGTTTAAGGATGAAATAGAAATACACTATTATAAAACTCTTTTACTATACATGAAACAGTATAATATGTGAAGGCATATTTGTGATATGTTAAAGATGTGTACTATAAATCCTAAAGAAACCAGTAATATAACAAATAAAGAGGTGTAGCTCACACATCAAAAAAGGAGGTCAAAGAAAATAATAAATATATAATAAACTCAACAGAAAACAGAAAAAGAAAAAAGGAACAAAATTATGGGAGAAAATAACAAGATGGTAAATTTATACCAAATCATATCAATAATTACATTAAATATAAGTGATCTAAAAACACCAATTAAAAAGAAAAAAATCCCAGATTTATTGAAAAAGGAAGACCCAACTTATCCCATGAGAAAATAACTGTAAACCTAAGACAAGTATTTTAAGAGTAAAATGATGGAAAAGTACATATAACTCTAACATTGATTAAGAGAACACTGAAATGGCTCTATTAATGTCAGACAAAATAGATTTCAGAGCAAAGAAAATTAGCAGAAAGAAAGGAAGTCATTTAATGAGAAAGTGGAAAACTGATCTAGAAACTTTAACAATCTTAAAAGTTTCTGTACCTAAGAATAACATAGCTTAAAAACACATGAACAAAAATGGATAGAATTTCAATGAGAAATAGACAACTGTTCACCTACAAATCTAGAAAGTTTAAAAAAAAACTCCTTTAATTAATAGAATAATTAGATAATGAGAGAATATAGATTTGTGCAACATTATAAACCAAACTGAACTAATTGAAATTTATAAAAATGTTTCATTAAACAAAAGCAGACTACATGTTCTTTTCAACTATACATGAAACTTTTGCCTAGATCAGTCATTTTCTGAGTCATAAAACAAATCTCAATAATTTTTAAATGGTTCAAGCATTAGAAAGTGTGTTTTTAAATTACGATGGTAGTAAATTAGAAATTAAAAATAGACAGATGTTGGGAACATCCCCCAAATATCTGTAAACTAAATAATGCACTTTTAAATATCTCATTCATCAAACAAGTAATAAAAATAGGAATTAAAAAGGGTTAGTATACAAAATATATAAATAATTTAATAAAACCTAACACCCCCCAAAAATCCAATAAAAGGATAGAAGACAAGAACAGACATTTCTCCAAAGAGGACATACAGATGGCCAACAGACACATGGACATTTAGTGAATAAAGATAGTCTTTTCAGCAATCAATGCTGGAATAATTGGAAATACCTGTGGAAAAAAATGGAATGTTCACCCATACTACAATATACAAAATCTAATTCAAAATATACTACAAGTCTAAAAGTAAACTCTAATACTACAAAAATTACAGAAAAAAGTAGAAAATATTTGTGAGCTTTGCTTAAACACATCTCTTAAACACACAAAAAAAATGACACATGAAAGATAAAAAGAAGATAAATTGGAGTTTTTCAAAACTGGGAAATTTCATTCTAAAAAAGTCCCTCCTAAGAGAATGAAAAGGCAATTTTATAGATATTGGGGGAAAAAACTATCAAATAGAATGTCTGATAAACTATTTCTATGCAGAATATGTAGAGAACCCTCCAAATTCAATAATTTTAAAAAGGCACAAATAACCCCATAAAGATGAGTAAACTTCAAACAGACATTTCATTTCACCAAAGGAAATATATGGATGGCACATGAACACGTGAAAAAATGCTTATTTGCCATCATTAGTTATTAAGGGTTTCAAACATAATTAAAACATAAGTGATTTAACTTACATACTTATTTGAATGTTTAAAATCAGAAAGACTGACCATGCAGTGCTGAGAAACAACTAGAACTCTAAAATGCCGTTAGTAGCAATGGAAAGCAGTACAAGCACTTCGTAAAAAGTTTGGCGGTTCCTTTAAAAAGTCTGTGGTCCAGATGTTCTAGTCTAAAGTATTCACTTAAAAAAACTGAAAACTGTCCATTAAATGACTTCTACTCAGATGTTCATAATAGTTCATTTATAATAGCCCCAGACTGTAAAGAATACAAATGTTTGGTAACAGACTCTGGGTAGGTAGACATTTGTGATATATCGACATGGTGCACAATACTGTTTAGCAATATAAAGAGAAAACAAACCCTCAGTTTGTTTCTTATCATTAAGAACCAGGAAACATTATTATATAGCTATATCTTAAAATTATTATTCTGCGTGAAAGAAGTCAGAAAAACTACTGCATACTGTATGATTCAATTTATATAAAATTCTGGCATATGTAAATTAATCTAAGGAAATATGAAACAGATCAGCAATTTCCTGGGGATAAGAAGGGTGACTGGAAGAGACAAGAGGAACAGATTACAAAAGGACATGAGGAAATATTTGCAGGTGATGGATATGTGCATTATCTTAATTGTGATTTTTTTTTTCATGGGTATATACAATGTTAAAATTTAAACATGTGGAGCTTATTGTATATTCATTATACCTCAGAGATAAACACAAGCCTGTCTACATACTAACTTCCACTGTACAGTTGAGTTACTTTGAGCCATTTGCTAACACATTCTAAGGCCAACCTTCCTTCAAAAATTAAGTGTTCTATCTAACTTATAGGCATTTTGGAAGATAAAAATAAAATAATTTTTGTAAAATGTTTATTATAGTGCTGGACATATTTAAAATTTTCACTGCAGATATTAATTAGAGAATGACAGATCTAAACAGTATGAATCATGTCAAAAGCAACATATTATACCTCTTATTTATTCACTCTCCCATTACAGCACAAAATTCATCAGTCTGTTTCACGTTATAGTTCCCAATCATATACTAAAATCTTCATGTTTTAAAAATGTTACTTAAGATCATATGCTTAAAAGAATTATTCTACTAGGAAAAGAGAGTATAAGTAAGATTGATTACATGATATACAAGGTCTGCATACATTTTGACCTATGTTACTAAAAACATAGAAGCTAAGAAGTGAAAAAATGGTTTAACCCCTAACATTTGCCTCAATTTTCCCTTTCAGTTCATTATTATAGAATCATCCAAATACGGTCTGCTTAATTTCCTCTATATTTTACCAGGGTGAATACATTTAATTAAAATCCTTTTATTTAATGAACAAAGTCAATATAATGACTCATCTAAGAAATGAAGCCCCTGTACAACTTTGATCATTAGTAAGAAGCTGTGGGCTCTGAATTAATCTGGATTATGTCTCAATTTCATTTTACCTGCCCTACTTATGTAAGAGGTTACTTTCACAGTAAGCATATGTCTAAACAAAGAAATGTTAAATATATTTCTGTGATTATTTTTTCTTTCCCTCCCCCGTTTTCAGTATCTACATGGAAAAAAACTACAAATCACTAAAAATCAAGTAAGATGATACATCTGAAAGTACTATACAAAGGGAGGGATTATTAATATTATTAGTATTACTACTACTGTTATAGTTACTATGACTAGTACTACCATTATTACTACTATTTCTGAGAGATGGAGGATAGAGGAATGGGAGGAAGAATAAGAAAAGAGGGAAAAAAGAAGCAAAGGAAGAAAAAAGATAATTGGCTATCTCCACTCTCCTAAGTATTGTATTGAGGGATTTTACTCTTCTATTCCAGAAACCAAGATAGCAATATGAGCACTCTCAAAGCCTATGGGGTTTCTGTGTTTAACAAAGAAAAATACAGGACGCCAAGGCAAATTTGAAATTAAAATAAACAAGTGATTTTCTTCATGTAAGTATGCTTCATGCAATGTTTGGGACTTAAACTAAAAATTATTTGCTCTTTATCTGAAATTTAATTTAACTGTGCATCTTTCATTTTATCTGGTAATCTCACCCATTAGTCTTATATTTTTCACCTTTCAAATAATATGTACCCTCAATAAAGCATGTAAGAATAACTTTTATGACATACACAATTGTTTTATAAGGGTGCAAACTTCCTATCACCAGCTAAGTATGGAAGCAAAACCTCCTACCTCTTTTGTTTAGCAAATAGACAACTTGAAGGAATGAAAGAATAAAGAGGAAAAGATGAAGAGGAGCTGAGCAAGAGAGTGTCTCCACGAAGATCATAATAATAAAGTGAGTTGGGTGAAAATTAAGGAAGTATGGCGTGGGATATAAGAAGGCAGAACATGGAACAAGTTGCTGTAGAAATAGCTCAGACTGGTCCTGTAACACACAACAGGGATGATATGTGAGCAAATGGGTAAAATCAGTTAATTTGGTTGAAAAACTGCCTCTCCTTAATCCAACCTTCTATTGAGTCATCCCATGTGTTCATTAACAGCATGGTTAAGTGCAACCTTTTAGAGTAGCCAGTTTGGAATCTAAAATCATTTTTGATCTTCCAGGGTTAACAACTGTTAATCTTGAAGAAATGAAAAATGTGCTGATAATTCTGCTGGTCCTACCAAACATAAATTATGCACCTAAGCCCTAATGGTTGAGAATTCTCTTTTCTTTGTTCTTTAAGTATGGCTTTTATGCCTGATCTGTGCAATGCCTACTCATTCAGCCAATTATTTCCAAATGTTATACATGTTATTTGATCTCTAGTAGAAAGAGTAATGAACTAAGAATCAGGAATCGGGATATTTGTCTTCTCTTCTACTTTAAACTTGGCCAAAAATCTCTCAGCTCCTGTATGACTCATTTTCTTACTTGGATAATGCAAATTAATAAAACCTCTGACTTATCTCATAAAATTCTTGAGGAACTTAATTATCTTTTAGTGTGTTGGAATGTATAATAAAAACTATATTCCAGACTTATTTCATACAACAAGAGGACATAGGAAGAAAGTAGCCATTTTACCTTAGCTAGTGAAATAGTAGGTTTGCCAACAACAATTTAGTTGGAATGAAGAGTAGGTAGGCTAACCCTGTAATTTATTGCTCAGACTGGAAGATTTGATTAGTAAAAGTGCTTTTAATCATAACCCCAGGTCAGTAGATATAAGCAGAAGATTTGGGTAGTAAAAGTGCTTTTAATCATAACCCCAAGTCAGCAGATATAAGCAAATATAGCCCAAACAACTGAGCTACAGGGGCACTCTAACTCTGGAGGACTAGTCTTGAAGCTGCATTTGCATAGATTGTTCAGTGTTTTTATGGAGATTACGTGTTTGTTTTGTGTGATTGAGAAGAGGTAGAATGATAGAGATTTGGAGGTGCACAGGAATTCCCAAAGAAAGGAAAAGTGTGAGTCACATATGTAAATTTAACTATCAAAAAATAGATTTCAAAAGCCTAGAAAATATTTGAAGAATTATATGCCTAGAGACTCCAAAGGAGAAGAAATATTTTAAAACATTTAATTCTCTTATTTTGGCAACATTTAAAACTAATGAAAGAGTAAAAATTGTGGTGGTTAATTTTATAGTCATTTGACTACATTTGATTTCTATTGGAAATAAGTGATATATTGTATTATATATAATATATTACATATCACATATTGTATTATATATTATATTCCAGACTGTCTTATGCCCCAAACACCATAATATCAATATGTATATATATGTTTTAAAGATTTTATTTATTTATTTGACATTAAGAGAAAGAGATCACAAGTAGGCAGAGAGGCAAGCAGAGAGAGAGGAGGATGCAGGCTCCCTGATGAGCAGAGAGCCCAATGCGATGCAGGGCTCAATCCCAAGACCCCGAGATCATGACCTGAGCCAAAGGCAGATGCTTAACCCACTGAGACACCCAGGTGCCCCCAAGATACATATTTTTACTGTTCAATAAGGAGAAAAACTTCCAAAAATTTTCAAGAGATAACACACTTTTAAGTGCATACTGGAAAACACTAGATGATAATAATGAAAAAGAAGATTATTTTACATTATGTTATCTTATGCTTGAATAATGAAATAGATATTTTATGAAATAATTTAGAAAAATTAAGTGACCAATTAAACTCACACAGCTAGTAAGTAACAAAACTAGAAATCAACTTAATCCTTCTTGATAAAAATAATCACCGTGGAAAAAAAAAAGAACAAAAACCAAACTTCAAATTGTGATCACATTTGAATGGATGAGTAAATTGTGCAAAACCATAAAATATAATCTTATACAAAATTGAGAATGAATGAAATACTACAACACCCAAAATATGGTTGAATCCCTCAAAAACTAACATTAAACAAAAGAAGCCCGAGATAAACATACTGTATGATCCCATTTATATGAAGTTCAAAAATAGGCATCACTAAGCAGTAATAATGAGCAATTCCTAAATAGATAGTAAGATTATATGGGGAAAAATAAGTGATTATCACAAATTTTAGAGTAATAAACTTTTTTAGGAAGGAGAATTTACAGTTGTAAGCTTCTGAGGTGCTAGAAATGTTCTTTATCTTCACATAGGTTTCAAATATACAGGATTTGCTTGTTTGGAAATTATTAAACTATATTTATGTTTTATGCACTCTTCTCTGTGTGTGATATCATAATTCAAAGTTTTAGAGTTAATAAAAAGAATTGATGGATATTTTTATGTCAATAATTTTTTAATTACTTGGAGAATTGGATTTGTAGAAATATACAATATGTCAGAATTGACTCTAAAAGAAATAGAAAACCCAAAAGAATCATAAACTTTAAACAAAGTACATCTAAATTTTAGTGTTCCCTAAATGGCGTTAGAGGATGTTCTACTAAGTAATTAATAAACAAATATTAACTTTGTACAAACTCTTTTTGAGTAGAGAAAAATAGAAAACACTTCCAAAGTATTTTATGAGAATAATAAAATCCTGATTTCAAAACCAAGTAAGAACTAATAAAAAAAGAGGGGGCCATAATTACATACCTACTCCACATAGAACATGTAGAAGATATATAATACCCTAAACAAAGAGTTAGCAAATACAGCAAATTTTTAAAAATATAATATGCTGTGATAAAGTTGTGTTTATTCCAGGAATGCAATCTTAACCAAATATCAGAAAAAGACTGAAGTAATTAGGCACAATAACATTTTTAAGAAGAGAAAACATACGATCATCACCTCAATAGATGCAGACATAACATCCCATAAAATTCAAAATTTTATAGCTAAAATACTTAACAAATTAAAAATGAAATAGAACTTCTTGTCAAAATTTTAAGAATAAGACATACAAAATAATTTTATTTTATTTTTTTAAAGGTTTTATTTATTTATTTAAGAGAGAAAGCATGAGCATGGGGAAGAGGGAGAGGCAGAAGGAGAGGGAGAAGCAGACTCCCCAGTGAGCAGGGAGTTTGATGCCAGACTTGACTCCAGGACCCAGGGAGCATGACCTGAGGCAGAGACAGATGCTTAACTGACTGAGACACCCAGGTGCCTCCATATAAAAGAATTTTAAAACAAGAATCGGAATTCCTTATAGAAATTCAACAATAACATTACAAATAATAATAAAATGCTGAATTAATGCTTATTAGAAAGCAATCAAGACACAGATAATTGCTATTATCAGTTCTTTTAAATAGTGTAACTATCTATCAGTGCCCACACATTTTAGTTAGATTAAAAAGGAAAGTAGAGAGTAGTATAAAAATACAAGAGAAAAAAAACTGTCAATATTTGCCCATGATCAGATTGCTTATATAGAAAATTTCCCCAAAATTACTTAAACAGTATTTAAATTAACAGAAAATTTAGCAAACTTGGTAGATTAAAAACTCAGTAGTCAAAATAAATTGCATTTCTACATATATACAAAAATCAGATAAAATACACAATTACAAAAGAATGTTCCCCACAAGACACCTGAAAAAATCAATTTTATTTCTATATTCTACCAGTGAAAGTAAGAACCCAATACCATTTGCGTTCACTTCGGAGAAAATGGAAATTTTATAATAAACAACAAAATGTGGAGTCTGGATGCTGAAAATTACAAGATGCTAATGACTTGAAATTAAAGAAGATTTAAATAAATGGAAAGACATATAGTATCCACAGAATGGAAGACTCAATATGGTAAAAATATTGATTATTCTCAAACTGATCTGTAGATTTAATTTCATTCCATTAAAAATTTTACTGAGATATTTTGTATATGTAAACATTTACTCTAAAATTTATGTGGCAAAGTATAGGTCCTAAAATAGCTAAAGTAATCTTGAAAAATAGGGGTAAAGTGGAAGGATCACTCTACTTCAGATGAAGCACTATTGTGTGCATAAAGAGATCAGAAGACTATGACTGGTATAAAAATGAACACATGGATCGATAACCAGAATAAGAAATCCAATAATAAATCCACACAAATATGTACAACTAGTTTATGACTAAGAATCAAAAGTGATTAAATGGAAGAAGAATAACCTTTTCAATAAACAGTGTAGGAGTGACTGGACACACATACACTAAAAATTGAACCTCAATCTAAAACACACACCTAAAAGAAAACTAACCCAAAGTGAATTGTAGACTAAATGCAAAAACTATAAAATTTTATCGAAGTTATTCATACAGAAACATGCAGACCTTTGTACTTTTGTAGTAGTCAGAGTTTTCCTGAGACATAGAACCAATAGAGGTGGAGGGAGCAGGAAAAAATGGAAAGAGAAAGACAATTTATTTTAAGGTATTAGTTCCCATGATTAGGAAGGCTGGCAAATACAAGATCTGTAGGACAAGCTGCAGGAAAGAGATGATGTTGCAGCTTGAGGTTGGAGTTAGTTTGCTGTCAGAATGGCCTCCTTTTTAGAGGAAATCAGTCTTTCTTAAGGCCTTCAACTAATCAGTTGGTGATGCCCACACACATTATGAATAGTAACCTGTTTAACTCAAAATCTATTGATTAAATATTAATGTCATCTAAACACACATGTACACACATACCCACACCCCCCGACATACACATACACACACCTTCACAGCAACATCCAGACATATTTGACTAAATATCTGGGTACTGTGGCCCAGCCAGGTTGACAGACAATAGGAACCACTATAATTGCTCTCCTAAAATTTAGTTCAGATGTCAAGACTTATGATGCTACATATATACATGAAGAAATCGTGATGCTTTACACTCATATAATGAGGCTTTCCATGCAAGTCAGGGAAGGCTTCCGAGCAGGTCTAAAAATGTCTTGAAGTGTGAGAAGGGACCACTGGCTTGAGATGTCTTACGTTAGGAAATGGAGCTGGGGTGCAGATTCTCACACATGGACCACACAAAGGGGTGTCTGATTTCCAATTCCAATGCCAAAGGAAGGAACATGTGGTCTTTTTAAATCACTTACCTTGATGCGGGGCATGGGGACGTGGTGGGGTTTGAAAAACATTAGCATTCAAACATCAAAAATGGAGTCATCCTCTTCATTACAAACCTGTAGAAAACAAACAAACAAACAAACAAACAAACCCAAAAAAATACAGGAGAAAATCGTCATCAAGATCAAGGGCTAGGTAAAGAGTTGTGAGACATGGGTCCCCTAGGTGGCTCAGTGGGTTAAGCATCTGCCTTTGGCTCAGGTCATGATTTCAGGGTTCTTGAATCAGGCTCCTGGCTTGGCAGGGAGTCTGCCTCCCTCTGCCTCTCCCCACCTCTTGTGTTCTCTCTGTCTCAAAAAAAACAAAACAAAAAAACAAACAAACAAACAAAAAAAAACACAAAAAAAACATTCTTAGCCTTGACACCAAAATCATGATCCATAGCAAGGAAAATTGACACATTGGACTGTGTTTAATTTAATCAAAATTAAAATCTTTTGATCCTCAAAGCTCTGTGAACAGAATGAAAAGATAAACTACAACTGAGAGAAAATATGTCCAAACCACCGATCTGATAAAAGGCTAGTATTGGAAATATATAGACTCTCAAAACTCAACAGTAAAGACAAAAATCCAACTATAAAATAGGCAGGAGATATAAAGAGATATTTCAGTGAAGAGATAAATGAAAGCTGATTCAGTGGGAGATGATAAATAAGCACATGAAAAGATGTTCAACTTTCTTAGCTATTGGGAAATGAAAACTAAAACTGCACTGAGATATCACCATATTCCTATCAGAAGACTAAAATAAAAAATAACGTCAGCAGCAAGTGCTGGTAAGAGTGCAGAGAAACTGGATTCGTTCATACTTTGCGGCTGGGAATGTAAAATGGTGCAGTCACTGCCAAAGTTTGGCAGTTTTTTATAAAACTAAATATGCATCTGTCATAACCCCAAGAGTTTATATACTGTGTGATTCTATTTATGTAATATTCTTGAAATTACAAAATTATAAAAATGGAGGAAAGTATTAGTTGTTGGCCAAAGTTAGAGAGCTGGGTATATGAGTTAGATGTGTCTGTGAACTGGTGACACAGGAATCCTTTATGGTGATGTATCTTGATTTTTCTTTATTTTGACTTTATCAATGTCAATATCCTGGTTATGATATCGTATTATAGTTTTGTAGGATGTTCCCATCAAAGATAATTTAGTAAAAGCTATATGAAATCTCTGTATTATTTCATACAATAGCATGTGAACTAATCATCATCTCAATATAAAATGTTTAGTTAAAAGAAGTACATATAGAGTAGCTAATAATAATAATAATAATAATAAATCTTAAAAGATATACAAAATCTTGACAGAAAAAAGTGAGACTATTCAAAATTTCAAGGCAAAATGAAGAGACAGAAAAGTCACATTCTATTTTTTATTTCTTTATTTTTTTATTTATTTGAGAAAGAGAGAGAGATTGAGAGAGAGAGAGCATGAGAAAGGGGAGGGTCAGAGGGAGATGCAGGTAGCCCGATGCGGGACTTGATCCCAGGACTCCAGGATCATGATCTAAGCCAAAGGCAATTGCTTAAACAACTGAGCCACCCAGGCTCCTCATACACTTTAAATAGGAAGACTTAGCAGCGTCACCTGGAGGGGTCAGTCAGTTAAGTGTCTAACTTTTGGTTTCAGCTGAGGTCATGATCTCATGGGTTTTGGGATCCAGCCTGATGCTGGGCTGCACACTCAGCAGGGAGTTTGCTTCCCTCTGCCCCTCCCCCCATGCATGCAAGCTCTCTCTGTAGAATAAATAAATAAATGTTTAAAAATAAATAAATAAGTAGGAAGACTAAATATAAAGATTACATAGTAAATTATTTCCAGTATGACTTTAACGGAGTTATTTTCATAGGGTATCATAAGCTGATTCTCAAATACATATGAAATGCAAAGGATAAACAATGTATTTCTCAAGAAAAGTAAATGGAAGGATTTTGCTCTACCATTTACCAGTTAATAGATACAGATAATGTTTCTATTTTTAAGCTTAATGATAGGCACAGAAGAATATTTTTCATTATTGTTCCTTAAACTATGCTTACATTATACATTATATCTTCTTATAAAGAGAAAAATACATATTACACAATAATCTTAAATATATACATTTATCACATTACATAAATTTATATAAATAAACATATATTATATAGTAATATTCATAAAGTATATGTTAGAAAATAATTTTGAAACATAACAAAATAAAAATATACATATATGCATGTGAATAGACCTAAGTACGTATGCACACACACACATATATATATATATATATATATATGAAAATAAATATCTCTGCATGTTAGGATTTCTTGTGAATTTATTTGTGTCTGTATGTCCTATTTTTCTACAGAAAATATGTATTAGTTGTGGAGTAAATGAATACTTTGTACTGGAAGAAGTTAAAATTAGAAATTTCTTCCTATAATGACTTTCAGAGATACCAAATTCTCTGCTTTGACTAGGTCAAGAAGTGTGATTCCATCTCTTTTTTTTAATGCTGTTATTTGTTTGCTGGTAAGCATTTAGACTACTCACAGCAGTGTCATTGAATGATGACTTCTTATCATTTGTTATGGGACAAGATTGAGGGTAGATTTGCCTAAGGTTGCACAGAAGATCTGTGTTCCAATGAGAATTAAACCCTCATTTTTAGATTCGATATGCATATTTTTCCTAAAATGTCACTGCTTTTTACAAATAAGTTATATATTTAAGAGAAAAGTAAACTTCCCATTCGGCCCATGAGAGTAAAAGGGAGCTTGAAAATGGGGTGGCAGGCCATAAAGGAGGAATTTAAACATGTTCTCATTAGAAGAACTATGAAGTTTTTGAACTCTTAAGCTAGCCATGAGCCCTCATCTGGACCTAACGTCCTCCTCAGCACGGCAACTAGATCATTCACATTCTTCACTTCCAAAGGGGCTAGTTTAATTTAAGAAATTTCAGTCCCTCAGGCACATTAAGCCAACAAATCCCAATTAACCTTATTTCAATCACTGTTCTGCACAGAGGACCTAGAGAGAACTATACTTATAAACTTTCATCTTTATAATGCTGCCCCCTCTTTCTCTTCCTTAGAACAGGATTCAAGTTTCTACCTAAATCTGTGTTTCCTCTGTGCTTAAGTTTTCAGTGAATTCTTCCTTGGTCAATAGAACCCTTCAAGGTCCAACTTCCTATTGTGAAATGTTGTTCAGCTCATAGAGGTATCAGCTCTCCACCCTGTCCCAGAGAACACTCCCAGCTCTGTCCTTACTGAAATTCAGGTTTGTACTCTTCTCCAAGTCACTCCAGAATCCATGCTTGAAGCATCTTCTAAGCTTTTTTCCTGCATTAATTTTCTGATGGTTATCTCAAACATAAAGCAAAGATTTATTAATGGAGTAACCTCCTCATTGCCCTTCTGAATATAACACTGAGTTTATCCCCTATCTCTCACTCCAGGAGTTGTTAACCCAGTCATTCTTTTCCCTTTTCATCCATTCTGCCATCCCCTTACCCATCTACCCATGCAGCTAGCTGAATTCATTGCTTTCTCTAATTTGGGGGCCAGAGATAATTACATAAACATGGCTATGCTCTAAAAAACAGGAAAAAATCACTACTTCTGTTCATTGAAATTTAATTTATTCTTTGGTCTGTTTGTTTATTTATTTATTTATTGTTTTTTTTTAATTTAATTTAATTTTTTCAGTGTTCCAAGATTCATTGTTTATGCACCACACCCAGTGCTCCATGAAATACATGCCCTCCTTAATATCCACCACCACGCTCACCCAACCCCCCCCACCTCCTTCCCCTCCAAAACCCTCAGTTTGTTTCTCAGAGACCACAGTCTCTCATGCTTTCATCTCCCCCTCTGATTTCCCCCAATTCACTTTTCCTTTCCTTCTCCTAATGTCCTCCATGTTATTCCTTATGCTCCACAAGTAAGTGAAACTATGTAATAATTGACTTTTTCTGCTTGACTTATGTCACTCAACATAATCTCCTCTAGTCTCATCCATGGTGACACAAAAGATGGGTATTCATCCTTTCTGATGGAGGCATAATATTCCATTGTATATAGACAGACCATATCTTCTTTATCCATTTGTCTGTTGAAGGGCATCTTGGTGCTTCCCCCCACCCCTTCAAACCCCTCAGACTGTTTTTCAGAGTCCATAGTCTCTCATGGTTCACCTCCCCTTCCAATTTCCCCCAACTCCCTTCTCCTCTCTAACGCCCCTTGCTGAGTGAAATAAGTCAAGCAGAGAGAGTCAATTATCTTTGGTCTGTTTATTTAATTTAGTTTAAAATTTAGTAAGGCATAGCATAGATTTAAAATGTGAATAGTTACGATGTGGATGATCATTATAATTTTCTTTTTTGTATTTCAAATTTTATTTTTCAAATCTTTTAACTTCCTTACTTCTCTGTATAACTTTTTTGTCTAACTTTTTAAAAATTAACGTAAAATATATTATTTGTTTTAGGGGTACAGGTGTACGATTCATCAGTCTTACACAATTCACAGCAATTATTACAATTTTCTATTGAGAACGCTTAACGTTTTGTGGATTCCTGGTTTTAAAGTATGCTAATTGATATTGATTTAAATAAAACTCTTTAAAAAATTCTGTAAACATTTTCCCATATAAGTTTATACATATTTTATGTTTTTCATTACATAGTACAGTAATTTGTATTATTTTATTAGGAACATTTGGTATTTTTTGAGTACTTTTTTGTGCTGCTATTTATTTTTGTCTTTGTTTCCTTTATAAAAGTCACCAATATCATTTCAGTAACTGGTTATTTATACATGACTTTAGTTCTAAATTACACTGAGAAAACTTCCATTGTCTTTTCACCTCATCTTGGAGATATTCCATCCTAGCTTGCTCAGAGGAAAATCAAACTGGGGCTCCAATCACCAGAGGCAGCCCTAAAATTATGAACAAACAATAAAATTGGCATTCCTGATTCCCATCAACATCATGCAGCTGTGTAGATAAATAAATCATATGGGGTAAATGTTTCCGTTCCATCTAATTGGAGTATACTCTTATAGACTAGCCTTACTATGCAAAAATAGTTATTGCTGTCTTATATGTTCATTTTCATTTTCATCATCATCATCATCATCATCATCATCATCATCATATCTTATTCAGATGAGTTGATTAGAAAAACTCTAATGAGTTACAGGATTTGATATCATGCAAATGCACTTTTTCACTAGTTGATGAGTTTATTCTCATCTTTTGCTTAAGAATACAAACTCATAACAAGGGTGAATCAAGCCTATGCATATGTAATGATGTAGAAATAGTTCTATTCTATGTATGTGTGTATATGCGTCTGCTGTTCTCTTGTCTATTTTGTTATATGGCTCTCTTCAACAAAATGTTCTGTGAGCTTCTTCTGCTCTTAGACCAAAAAAAAAAAAAAAAAAAAAAAAAAACAAACAAAAAACCTGTACCCCTGATTATTGAAAAAATCTTGGCATTGTTTGAATTTTGATTTGTAATGACACTTGAAATGCATTTTGGAGAAATAATTTAAGAAACATATTTAATGCCCATGTATTCATCAAATTCAGTAAAAATTTCCATTTCCATTTAACATGTTAAAGAACTAATATAGTAATATGACTGTAGTGTATCTCACACCTTGATGTATTAAGAATAATCAGAAATCCTTTGAATACAATCTACTTATTAGAAGCATTAATATTACATTTATGGCATACAGATAAAATTTACATTAAAGCACTTTACAATTGAGATGGTAAGGAGTCTGAATTAAATATATGGAGGAACTTATCTTAAATAATAGTCATTTCAAAGTCATAACCTGTCTAAAAATGACAGCTTAGTGCTTTTGCATTTGGTATTCAGCAAGTAGTTTGCCCGTCAAAACTGCCAATGCTGACTGATAAAAGTTCAAAAGACTCTATTGGAATATTGACAAACTCTCAACTTGTGTGTATTATGGAGATAAGAAGACTAAATTTATATTTACTCTAACTTATGGCCCAGCCCTGAACTTCACGAAACAGAAAAGCTTTGGTAATAATTTCTCAGGATGATGGGCATTATGTGTGTGAATCAGGATACACACACACACACACACACACACACACACACGGACAGACACACACACACAGACACACACAACACTCCATAATTTTTATCACAAAACCATGTGGCATTGTATTAGTCAGGATTCTATAAGAAAAACAGAAGTTGCAAGATATTTACATTAAGAGATTTATTGCAGTCTGGAGAATCAAGTCTGAAATCTATAGGGCAGGGCTCCAGGAAAGGCAGGCATGAAGGCTTAGATATGGGAATGGAAGCTGTCTCCATAAGCCAAATTTCTTAAGGAAAACTGAGTTTTTGCTCATAACTGATTGAATCAGGCCCATGCAGTTTATCTAGGGTAATCTCTCTTACTTGAATGCAACTGATTATTTCATTATATCTACAAAATCTCTAGATTAGTATTTGATTAAATAACTGGGTATTGAAACATAAAACTAACCATTACGTGCATAGTTTAATAATATGGATGTGTCTTGCTGCCCTGAACACTGCAAAAAAAATATTTAAGGTAATCTCATCATAAACACATCGTTGTACTGGCTTGAAATTCTAAACGTGTGGGTATGTTAGCCATTTAAAAATGTATTAGTGTCTAATAAACACGACATTCTTTGTATCGAAAACTGCAGTCAAAATTCTTGAATTTTCTCAGACAATTTCCATGTGGTACAATGAGAATCCCTAATGCTATTTATAATATCATTTGTATATTGCATTCATAAGCCACTAAGTTTATACAGTGACATATTTTCACTTTATCTCTCCTGGTGTGGTATAATTCTGCATCATGCTATGCAAATTGCTCTACTCTGATGTGTTTAAAGCATTAAATATAATAATTAATTATTCACTAGCACATAAAATAATTTATATCTTATTGGCTTTAATGTAGTCAGATTATTGTGCATTCTTAGAATGATACATAGGTCCCCATTTATTCAGTTCTTCATTTAAAAAAAATTCATTAGACAAGGAAACATGAAGGATTTCAATGAGAATGATGGAAATAATGAGATTGTGGTTAGATAAAGAAGGAAATGTAGATAGAGGGGGATTTATTGAGTTTGGAAACAGGTGGTAAGATGAGAGAAAAGTAATTTATCATAGTATTCAAGAGTAAAATATGGAACCAGAAGTACTTTGCTTTGAATTACAGATTTGCCACTTAGTTACTGGCTTTGAGCAAATTATACAATGTATTTGTGCCCCTATTTCTTCATCTGTGAATGGGCTTAATAATATCTGCCAATTATGTATTCAGTAAGTATTTAATAGAGTATAATATGTGAGTAAGGTACTACACTAATCATTGGATGTACAATAGGGGCTGAGATGGACACATGGTTTTACAATGGAGCTTATTACTACACAGGGTTAATACTCAAGGAGATGGTGTCTGTAAACACTTAGTAGCATGCCTGACACACAGAAAATAACTAATGAATGGAAATGTTTATTATTGCTGTAATTTTTAGTTGCATGGCATCAAGTATATAATAGTCAGGGTGCTCCAGAGAAACAGAACCAAAAAGGGACATATATTTATATATAGATAAAGACATTTAAGATGAATTATTGGCTTGCATGGCTATGGAGACTGAGAAGTTCCATGATCTGCCATCCACAAGCTGGAGATCCAAGAAAAAAGCTGTGGCAGAGTTGAAAGCCTGAGAGCCAGAGTGCCAATGGTTTAGTCACTATTCTGAGTCTGAGACCTGAAAATGAGGAGCAGAAAGGGCAGAAAATTGATGTTTCAGCTCATGTAGTTGGCAAAGAATGAATTCAATCTTCCTTTACATTTTTGTTTTATTTAGATCCTGAATGGATTGCCTGATGGCCTTCCACATTTGACAGGACCTTCTGCTTTATTCAGTCTACTGATTCAAATGCTAACTTCTTCCAGAAACATTCTCAGAGACGCATTCAGGAATATTGTTTAACCAGCTATTGGAGCATCCCCTGGCCCAGTCAAATACCCTAGAACATCAGAAACACTGAAATTTCATCGAGTGGGCAGACCCATTTGTTCATGAGATTTATCTTATACCTTACAGCATAAATTTGTGTTATAAGTCACCCCAACTACTGTCACTTCCTCCTTATTAGAGTCTATTAATACAACATTGTTGATATAATAGTGCGTTGACGTATTTTTTCTCTAAAGAACTAGAGAATATATATATCTTAGGGTTTGTGGGCCAAATTTAGTTTCTGTCATATAGTAGTGTGTGTGTATATGTTTGTGTGTGTGTGTGTGTGTGTGTGTGTGTGTGTGTACAACTGTTTACGAATGTGATTACCATACTTAACAAAGAGGCCTTACAAAAACAGGTAGTGGGCTGAATTTGGCTAATAGGTGAGGGTTTCCAAGCCCTTTAGTAGCCCAACCTCGTTTACTTTGAGATTCTGGGATGATCAGGTCTCTGTAAAATTGAATTATGGCACAGATCACTCTATTTGATTTAGCTCTAAAACATAAGAACCAAGATACAATGCTCTCTCTGCTGACAATGCAAACTACTTCTGGTGTTCTTTCCCTTGTAGTAGAAACAAACAAATGTAAAGGAGACAAAAAAGACAAGAAGAAGAATAGACACTGTTGAAATTATCTTTTGTTTACTTTCTTAGTAACCAACTGCTATTCTTCAGGATACATCAGTCTTCTGCACAAATGAAACAGTGAGTTAAGTGGGGAAAGTGATAGGAATCCTCTCCTTGACATCTTTCAAATCTTTGATGCCGACATTATACTGTGCAAACCCTTTTTCCCCCAAGAATTACTTTTGATTTATTATTTTGGAAGGGAAGAAAAATTCCAAGGCTTCCTGATTGACACTTCTTGTTCCAATATCTCTAATTCTGTCAGGGAGTTGATGTCCTTACATTAAGTACCTTACATTCTTTTTTTTTTTTTTAAGATTTTATTTATTTAGTTGACAAACAGAGATCACCAGTAGGCAGAGAGGCAGGCAGAGAGAGAGGGGGAAGCAGGCTCCCTGCTGAGCAGAGAGCCCAATGTGGGGCTTGATCGCAGGACCCTGAGATCATGACCTGAGCCGAAGGCAGAGGGTTTAACCCACTGAACCACCCAGGCACCCCTAAGTACCTTACATTCTGATCACTGTTGACTATATCCATTTATCCTCATACACCCATATGACTACATTATCCTTGTGGTCCACAATAATATTATGGATCCCCCAAAGTTAGCATTAGTTCAGAATTCATATTTAATCATTTTCAAATAGTATGGGCATCTTACTTTCTCAGTACACAGTAAACCTGGGAAATAGCTCTATGGAAAAGCTAGGAAATAAATTTACAGTGCATTTTCAGGATATTAGTGGAGTTTCTTTGCACAAGTATACCTGGAATCCTTCAACAGATTTGGATTTTACAAATCTGGGAATTGGGTACCTGGTCATGGCTATTGTGGTACCTCCCATCAAATCTCTGATGACACACCTAAAATATTTCCAGGAACTTTCTGAGTAGCCATAAAATTTATTGCTAAGGACACCATGATCAATAAGAAACCACCAAAGCTTTATCTAGTTCAGATCATTCTAGTGCTGAATAGAGCAAATATATATTCATCCTATAAATTAGAGGTGTTTCTTGAATGCTTTCAGCATCACTAGTGAAAATAAATATCCATTTTATTAGCAGTATCTCCTATTACCCCCTTGGTCTATAGAAAATTGCCATTACACACTTCTCAAAGATTCTGTTCTTACCCCATCAATATATTTCTGAAAGTCATGGTGAAGAGTCTCTCTCATGGACTTTACGATAGGACTAGATAGGGGTTGGGTATGTAAGCAGCTTGGCCTACAATATGTCTGAAATTATTTTCCCCTTCCTTGATTCAACACCATAAAAATACATTCCCACATTTATTTTCCAGATTTGTGTTGATACAATTTAGCAAGATCTGGTAATACTTTTGATTTGTAACCCTGTCTTGTACCTTTAACTTTGTAATTGATCTCCTGAAATATACTGGGATCTAACATTATAGGTTGGAAGCCAATGAGTAGTACAGGGAGGGACAAATGAGGAGAACTAATTTTGTGCTACAAGGTAACTAACTTTCTCATGGAAATACATTACTGCCTCTTCAAGCAAGGCAGAATTGGTCCCTGCAGGTTGAAGAGAAGTTTGTTGATTCTCATGGGTGGAAGTGTCTGAGGGATTGCTACTTAGTATTCCACTATTCTGCAATTGAGCTGAGAAAAACATTGCTATTGTCATGATTATGTTAACACTGTATATTTATTTAGCCAAAATCATGAAATACATATTCTAGGAGGATGGGAGAAGAATGTAAGAAAAGTAAATCTTCATGTTTTCTGGTAGAAATTAATAATATCTACATCTGAAATGTGAAAAATAATATGATAATATTATAAACATGCTATTTAGAAATATATATATTTATATATGTACATATATATATATATATATATATATATATAGAGAGAGAGAGAGAGAGAGAGAGAACATATAAGAGGAAACAACTAAAGAGTTGAAATTGATAGTCTCTGGGGAATAGGACTCTAGGGTGAGGTAGATGACCATGATTATAGTTGTAAGGATTTCAGTAGCGTTGACTATTTAAAACCAGGTATATATGCTGTATGGTTTTCTTTTCATTTTTTTTAAAGGTTTTATTTATTAGACACAGAGAGACACTGGGAGAGAGAACACAAGCAGGGGGAGTGGCAGAGGGAGACAACAGGCTCCCCATGAAGAAGGGAGCCTGATGGGCTTGATCCCAAGACTTTGGGATCATGACCTGAGCCGGAGGCAGATGCTTAATGGACTGAGCTACCTCGTGGCCTGTATGTACGCTATATTAACACAAATTAAAAATGTGTGTGGGTATGTATGTGTGTGTAAATATATTAGTTTGCTAGGGCTGCCTAACAGAATACCACAGACTAGGCTGTTGAAACAACAGAAATTTATTTTCTTACAGTTCTGAAGCTTGGTAGTCCAAGATCAAGGTCAGCTGATTTAGATTCTCCTGAGGTTTTACTCCTTGGCTTTACTCCTTGGCTTTACTCCTTGGCTTTCCTCTTATAAGGACACCAGTCAGATTAGATTAGGGTTTACCTTAATGATATCTTTTCAACTTAATTATCTCTTCAAAACCCTTTCTCTAAATATCATCATATTCTGAGGTACTTGGAGTTCAGAGTTTCAACATATGAATTTTGAGAGACACTTCAGGCCATAACATATATTAGATTACCGCAAAACCATAACACACACACACACACACACACACACACACATCTCGACTCTCTACCTCTCTTTCCTTCTTTGGCTGAGAAAAAGAGAGACTTTTAGCCATGGCAGCATTCAGTGCCAATCCTCATTTTGGCATGGTTTTAAGAAAGTTATCTCATTTTCAAATATTTGCTTTTTGCCTGTAAATACAGGTTTCAGTAGGTCATAGAATAAATGGTTTATGAAGTTCCTAACTCAGTGACTGCATGTTGTAAGCTCTCTGAGTGCTCAGTGGGTTTTGCCCATCCTGATAATATGTGTGTATTCAGGATGCCACTCATTCAACACTTATTGCATATTAATTGCATTTCAGGCACTTTTCTTAGGAAGAGAATATGAATATAAAGTATTTCTAAGGCTTCAGCAATTTATATTTATTGAAGGAAATATATATGTAAATAAAAAGTGAAACAAAATTTGTGATTGCTCTGACAATAGAAATTTCCACAACACGCTAAGGAGGTATAAAAGCGCTGAAGGTCAGTCAAGTCTACCTATTGGGATGAGGACAGGAGGCAGACTCACTAGAGTTTTATAACAGAGATGATGTGTAATTTAGATCTTCACTGTTAAGTAAGAGTCTACCATAGGAAAGAATTGCATTCAAGGTAGTGCAAAATAGAAAAGCAAAACAAACCAAGAATAATAAGAATCATCCATTCAGAAAAATGAAAAGAATGAATGTAACTGGAATAGAGAGCATGGGGTGGGGGGAATGCTGTCAAGAGATTACATTATACCAAATACATTTTCTTGGCATTATTTTATTTGGTTCTGATAGCATCACTATGAATAAGTGCTCTTATTTTCTCCATGTTATGAATGAGAAAAATAAGTCTATAAAGGTGAAATCTATTGCTCAGTGTCACCCTTAGAATAAGGGATAGACTCCACAGCTGAATCCCAGCACCTTATTTCCTTTCTTCTTCTTCTCCTTCTCCTTTTCCTTCCGCTCATCTTCCTCCTGCTCCTCCTCCTCTAGGTCAAGATTATTGCATTAACTAACTGATTTGGTTGTGATTAGCACTTAACAGTCATCTTCTCAATACATTATGAGGCCAGGATGATATAAGTGAACCATCTTTCATATCTAAGAGTCTTCATTTTTTTTTCCTGCAAACATTTTTTAATATGGATAAGCTGTCAAATATTTAAAGCTTTAATGCACACAAGTCAGCCAAACTAGATCCATAAAACTTGATTTCACTCATTTTGGACCACTTATTATGTTGAAAAGTTGTGTTGTTGACAATTAAGACTCTTAATATTAAAATGACAATTAAAATGTGTCTCTAAATATTACACCTAGTCTATAGCTTATAGGAATGGCTAAATTTCCAATTCTTCTTATGTCTTTTTCTGAGCTAAAGAGAATCTCTTACTACCCTGAATTTTTATCTCTCCCCACGACAAATGGACACAACGCATGCATATTTTACTTATCTCTGCATTCTCTGAGACTCGGGATCTGTATAGAAGAGTGACAATTCCATCTCAGGGCTACTAGAATTTCATCTCTCCAGAAGGCGCCATCCAATTTCAGTGGTGCAAGGACAGTGGAGTGACGATTCCACTGGGATGGTAATAATATACGTTATAGGATATATAGATTTTTGAACAAACATGCTAAAAATATCAGCTTTTATATGAAAGCCATGTATTTGCTTTTTTTAAATAGTGACCTTTTCCCAATCTTTTTGCAAAAGACTATAATTTCACCACTTAAAAAAGATTTGGAGGAACAAGAACAAAATTAGACAAAACAGGAGAATGGCATACATATTAAGGTTTGGAGGTTTTAAAAATTAACCATTAGAATCTCTTTCCCCAATCTCTTAATTATATTTTTAACTTCAGTTCCATTGTCATTGTAGAGTAGCTTTGAAGAAGTTCTAGGAGTTTTAGGCTTCAGATTAATAACATTTCAGATAATTAGCAGAAGAACAAAGTAGCTTAATAGCTTTGGAGGCATGAAGCCTATAGAAAGAAAAAAAAAAATTTTTAGTTGAAATTGCCTTGGGGTCACATTAGTATTTAATCAATGTGTGAGGGTTCATGGTAATATGGTGATGCTGACTGGTTCAATGGGCATAGAGACTCTGTTTTAGAAGTACATATTTCAATAGCAGATAATGCTTTAAAAGTTTGATAGCAATTTCCAGGAGTTTCCATTATTTTAAAACTTGAGACATGGATTATAACACAGTGAAAATTAGTCCTACTTTAATGAACCTACAGTAAGAGTCCATTAATTTAGAATCCCGGGCTTTGTAATTGATAATTAAAAGGAAAAAAAAAAGCTTTAACCATCTAGGTATATAATACCATAAACTTTAGTTTCACTCAAAAAATGATACTCCTGTTTAAAGCAGAAGACCAACCGTGACATATTGTCCCTAAGGGCACGGAAGTATATTCATTCTCAAGTCCTTGCATCAGTACCTTTAAAATTTCAGAAATGACATAGAGGCGGGCACGCTGATACGCAAGTAAACACTCCCTTCTGCTTTGCAAGTGGCTTGATGACATTGTGGATTGTTTTGAAACACTTAAAAGACCTTTCTTTCCACTCAGCCTTGATGCCAGTCAGTTGGGGATTGTTCATTCTCTTCTGTCCTACTCCCTTTCTCACATAAGAATTGTGGTCTCCAGTTGTGCCAAAGAGGAATGTCACCATAACCATAATTACTAAGTCCAAAGTACTTAGTTGTAATGGATTTGTTATTTGTTCATGATAGTTGTTCACTATCTATCTTCCCCACCAGATTGTAAGCGTGCAGAGGGAAGGAATCTTTTTCTTTCATTGCTTTTTATTTGTTTTTGCACTGATAAATTCCTAGTACCTAGGAGAGATCCTCATATATAGTAGGTACCCAATCCATTTTTACAGAACGAATAAATGTTTCAATAAATAAATAGATTTAAATCTTCATTTTGTCCCAATATCTTTTACAAAAATCACAGTCACTGGTTATGTCTGTCCTTCCCGCCATGAGTGCAAATATTCTCCTGATACCCGGATCTGGAAATGTCCTGTCTGCACATAGAACAAATTCTGTGTCTAATAAACAGCATCCTAGATCTGATCAGAGCACTACATAATAGTTGTCTTATCCTTTCTCCAATATGGTAGCTAGCGCTCCTCCCTCACTTTTCTAGTCAGTTTCTGTCTGCCTAATTCTTCTTCATGCATTGAACTCACTCACATTCCACTTACCCCTGCCACTGCCGCATATGCACATGCAGGGTAGTGGGAGCCTGGAAGTCTGCCTTAATCCTAGCTAATAGGTTGGGACATCTGACACTCTTGCCTGGTCTCTGAAACTGTTGATCTCTCAAGAATTATCTTAATTTTGGCCTTATGTTAAGTAAATGCCCTTGTCAATGACCTGTCACCTGACATTACATTTTACCACTGCCCAGAGCACTTAACCACAAGCTTTTTTGTTATTGATAGCTTAGTGGATTTAATCTAAATTCCTACATGCTGGTTTGTATTTGGTTGATGGGCTTTCATTCTCATAGACAGGCTTAGATCCTCTGGAAATGTAAGCAGTTTGACACAGCTGGCATTTTGCTATTTATCAACCATGATGCCATTAGAGAAAAATTGCATCTGAAGGTTAAGAACAGTCTGTCTTGGATAAAGATAAAATAAGCCATAACCTATATGGTATGATTTAAGAGATGCAATAGGAAATTAACTTGATCTTTAAACCTACCCCATTAAAAACACACATTGACCAAAATATTAAATATTATTTCTATAATTAACAGATGTGTGTGTATTCCTCTGTTACCACAAAATTATAAGAAGTTAGAATATTAAAACTCATCTATGATAGTGTCATGTTCTTGGTTAGAAAACGTTGTTAAAAAAAAAAAAATCAGCCGAGTAAATTTAAAGATAAAATTGGCTTTATTCAATGATTCATGATTGGGCAGCATTCCATCTAGCAAACAGGAAAAAAACAAAAACAAAAACAAAAAACAAAAAACAAACAAACAAAAAACCTCTAAGGAGCTATAGAAAATAGAAGAACTGTATGGGCCAAAGAAGGAGGGACAAGGAAGTTATTCTAACAAAGAATGGGTTGTTTAATCAAGGTCAACTTTAATGGCAAGAACATCTAGTACCTTGTTTTCACTCATCCATTTAGACAAAAATATCTGTGTAAGTCATAATACATTTATATCTTCATATTCTTATTCTTATCTAAATTAGATCTGCCCCTAGTCACAAAAAAGATCTTACCCCAGCACACATCTTTGCAAGGAATTCAGAACCACTTTTTATTTCATTCTAGGAGATTTACTTCCAGTGTGTGCCAAAAACCTAACTGACCCCTGGCTCAAACAGGCAATTGCAACCATCCCAAAAGCGAATCCATGAGCAGTGCCACCTTAGTATGAGTGGTTTGTGCTCCAACAGATTCTGTTGGGACATTTCTAACAATCTCTGTCTGGTGATCATTCTCCCTGGTCCTCAGAATGCCTTGATGGCTGGGACATACATAGGCAATGCCTCTTCAGTTACCTAATAGTGCCCCTAACCATTCCCAAACAAACCGAGACACCTCATTGGTGAATTTCCCTGAATTTATATCATTGAGTTAGTTAGAAATGTTCATAATTCAAGATTTCCTTCAAAGAGTGGATTTATTCAGGCAAGGTCGTCTTCCTTTGGGGGACAGTGGCAATCTATAGGGCAGAGTTCCTTGTTCATGTTCACCAGGAAATTCCTGATGGACTGGTTAAGGTTACATTCCTGGGAGAGGCTGAAACTGCGAATAGGTTAGATAGTAAGTATTGGTTTGGTGATGTAGGTCTTAGCAAAGCGACTCCATTTTGATTCTCTTGTCTCTTTTTTAACACTTTTAATGACTCTCTATTGCTCATCAATTGAAGTCCAATCTCGTTAGAGCCAAGCAGAGCATTCTGCCAATATGTACCATCCTTCTACTCTTCATTTTTCAGATACCTTAACCAAACTACAACACTCCTTCTCCCCACATACATTCAGAGTTTGCCTGCTCTGTTTTTTGTCCCTACTCTCCACTCAGTCTGGTACACTTGCCTTTCTATATAACCCCCCAAAACTGGGTAAAATGTCAGGCTTTGGAGTGAAAGACATGGGACTAAAGTTATCTGGGTCATTTTATACCTGTGTGAGCAAGTATTACTTCATCTGAATTTCCCTTTTAAATCCATAAGTGGATGATATAATATCTACTCTACCTATAGAGTAGATTTTCATGCAAAAATAAATAACATAGATAAGGTAGGTAGCTCAATCCCTGATATGAATATCCATTACCCGACTTCCTAAATATAGCTTAAATTTCAAGCATTCTCTGTTGGATTTTTGTTAAAGTAATATATATGCTATCAATATCTTTATGTACATATAAACATAAGATGAGTAATACATAACAATTTTGAAGAGCCTCTTTTAGAATTACTTTATCAGACTAAGGGAGAGACTTCAAAGTTCTGACCAGGAGAGTGAACAACTAAGGAAAGGAGAAGGGAAAGAAAGGATGTTATTCCCCCAAGGGAAGTTTAGGGGGGGGTTGGAAACAGCATCTTGAAGAAGGATAAAAAGTGCAGGAGAAAGAGTGGTGAAGAGTAAGTTACATGATAGTAAAGAATACCTTTCACCTTTGTTGTCCTTAGGTAGCTGAATCATTAGTCTTTCCTCTTCCTCCTCTATCCCACACCCAATGCCTTTGCTCTTTTTGTCAGGGTGGCTCAATCTCAAGGTGCTAGTTTGTGTCATGGGTTGAGATTTTCCAAAGCAGACCCTGAGATGAGGATTGACAGGTGAGACATTTATAAAGAAAATGCTGTGTGGGCAGCTGACACAGAGTATGTAAAGCAGGACAGGGAAGAGTATGATATGGATAATCTAAATGAGGTACCATCACAAGCAAGGTCCTGCAAAGCGTGACTTCCACCTGATCTTGCAAGAGATTTCTGAAATGTATGTCATGGCTCACTCTTGTTCTGACCTGAGGTGAGGAAGAATCAAATTCCCAGGTGCTTCTTGATCTCTGTACAAGACAGGCAAAGGAGGCTCTGGTAGCCTAGGAACAGTTCTCTGGAAAAGAATTGCACATGCTGAATTTTGGAAATAAGAGAACAAAACATGACCACCAGCTGCTCCTACCCCTCCCCCAAATCCCATGTACACACAAGGGAAAAAAGACATCCAAGGATCTCTGAGCAGAGCTCCAACATTGTCCAAACACCAGCTAAGTTAAGTGAGAACTGTGACATGATTACCACTTAGAGTCTGCTGTGGGAGTACAGAATTCTTAAACACTTACCTCTTGCTCCCCTTTCATGACCACTCTTAGAATTTGAATGTATGGTTTCTGTGACCAGAAACACCAAAGACTAGGGCACTCCTAGGAGGGACACTTTAGAAATTGAAATAAAATAAGTCTTTAAGATGAGACAATCCAGATGGTCAATATTTTATTTAGCTTTGAAATCTGGCATTTTATAATCAGTGTTCCTGGGGAACGCTGGGACACTCACTTTGGAAACCTTAGATTCTATTTCAACAAGTGAGCCCTTTAATGCATAAATAAGCCATGATGCTCAGTCTGAAATATCAATGCAGCTTCCACAGTTGCTTAATTTATTTCAAGGAGCATAGGGTACCTGTCCATTTTATGCATCCCACTCCTATATTCTTACTCTATTGTTTACAGGAAAGGATATACCATATGCAGAAGTACCTGTCCATTTTATGCACCCAATTCCTATTCTTACTCATTATTTACAAGAAAGGATATACTGTGTGCAAAAGTGGGAGCAAACTGTGTTAGTCCCCTCAGCAGTAGAATGAGCCCTTGTGGATTAACACAATCAGGAATGTGTCAGAGAAGCCGAAGTTAGCTATATTGCAGGCCTTTTCTCTGTGCTTTAATTTTGAAGCAGAGCATTAGCTTTGACATTTTTCAGTTGATAGGTCTTTCTCTAGATATTCCTTGGGGATTTCAAAGTAGGCTAAAAGGCTTTTTGAAGGATAGGGAAATGAAGCTTTTATATTTGTTATTTCCAATGCAGCTATTACTGAGAAAATTAGCTCCATGTTGAGGCTAGAACAAACAATACAAGATTACTTCTCTGAGTCTCAAACCAGACTTCTGACAGTGTGTTTTGCTCTGCATCACCCTGCACCCCCCAAAAATTTCATTTGTTTTTGAATGGTCCTAGCCAAAGTAGCTAGAAGAATAAATTAATAACATTCCTTTTCATTAAAAAGATGTGATGTTAAAGATCAGCTAACATATTCTTTCCTGTAGGCAGGCAGAACTCAAAATGATGTCACTTATAACTCTCTAAAGCTGGATCTTTTTGCTATGACAAATAACAAGCTCCTTAAAAAAAAATTTGGTGAGGCTTATTGTGAAAACCCAAGATATACAGTTTTCATGGTACAGTTCAGACTCAGCCTAAGCAGAGTGAATCCTCCTAATACCTGAAAATGGAGATAATATCATGCATGAACCAAAAACTTCACATGCTTTAGCTGTTGGTTGAAAATCCCACGTAAATCATATAAATAGGTCCCCATGTGAACCAATCATTCCCAAATCAACTAAGAGGAAATGGTTTCTTCATTTATGCTTATGACTTTGGGAAACGGTTTCAACACTTAGTTTGCTCTGTATGCTTTTTCCTTAGCAAACTGTTTACAAAATCACACTTGTCAAACATTAGCAAAGGAAAATATTTTCCTTTACTGTAAAGAGCTCTCAGCACAAAGCCATAGGGGTAGAGATATTGCAGAATTCATCTAATTTCCTATCCAGGGAAGAAGAATTTAGGTGTGAAGACATTTATAATTTTTATATTATGAGACTTTTAGGTGCATATACATTTAAAATTGCTGCATCTTCTTGATATATTGTCACTTTTATCTTTATGGCATGTCCCTATTTATATCTAGGAGTATTTCTTGCAAGAAATCCAAGTCTACTTTTTGTGATATTAATATAATCGCTCCAGTTATTTTATAGATTCTATTTGTGGAAGATATATTTTTCTATCTTTCAACCTATTTGTGTCTTTGAATATAAAGTATAAATATGTAGATAATGCCTAGGAAAGTCATGCTTTTTATCCAGTCTAATAATCTCTGCCTTTTGATTGAAGTGACTAGTCCATTCACACTTAATGTAATTATTGATATGGTTGGGTTTAGATGTGCATTCTGGTATTAATTTTCTATATATCTCCTGTTTTTTAGTCCTCTGTTTTTCCATTAGTGCCTCATTTATTATTAAATAAATGCTTATAAATGTATCTGTTAATGTCTCTGCAGATTTTTTTAAACTCTATTTTCAAGTTACTGGCTGTTTTATTGATTACAAAACACATTTGATTTTTATGGTTTCATTTTTTGTTTGTTTGTTTCTCTATCAGTTCCTCCTATACTGTGTCCTTTTGTGTTAAACAAATATTTTTGAACACCACTGTAGTTTTTCTGTTGATGTAAAGTATTTTTAAATTATTTAACAGTAGAGAGATAAAAACTATTTAAGAAAAGTTTACATAAAAATTGTAAAGTTTAAAATTGCAGTAGCCAGAAAAAAAAAAATCCAGTAGAATTGCTGAATAACAGATATAAGACAGCAGGGGAGCAAATCAGTGAATTTGAAGTTTGATCAATAGATATTATTTAATCTAAAGAAAAATGACAGAGCAACATTAAACATAGTAAGTCACATGTAATGTGAGTCTCATAAAGAAGGAAAGGGAAAGAAAAATATTTAAAGACATAATGGCTGTAAATTTCACAAATTTGTTGAAAAAGATACAAGAATCTCAACAAATCCCAAAACAGTATAAATCCAAAGAGAATCATACCCAGGCTCATTATTGCAGAGGTAGCTTTAATGTACGAGTCTGCATATCTTTTGGTAAACTTATTGCTAAGTAATTTATTCTTTTTGATGATGTTCTGAATGGAATTATTCCTAATTTCTTACTGAATTGTTCATTGCTGGTGTATAAGAGCACAATTTTTATATATTTATAGTTTTACCTGTGCTTTTACTAAACTAACTTATTAATTCTAATAGTTGTGTGTATGTTCCTCAGCATCTTTTGTACACAAGATTATGCCATTTGCAAATAAAAAGAGTTTTAATTTTTCCATTCTGATCTGGAGACTCTCTATTTCTTTTTCTTGCCAAATTGCCATACCATTTTACTTTTTGTTTTCTATATTTCATGTTATTTTGTTCTTTTTGCTTGTCCTTTACTATTTTCTTTTGCATTTCATGAATATCTTCTAGTGTAAAATTTTAGTTATTTAATAATTTTTACCATGTTTTTTGAATTATCTTTTTAGTGATTGTTCTATAGTTTATCATACACAACTTATCAGAATCTACTTCAGATTTATACTAACTTGGTACTCCTGCTAATATTGCTATGCATATTACATTCATCTATATTAAAAATCCAATGACACATTGTCATAATTATTACTTTATATAATTTTAATCTTTTAAGGAAGATGAAAAAAGAAATAACATGTAGGTATTATAGAGATTATTATATTAAACTTAATTATCATTTCTATCTTTCCTCACTGGTTCCTGTTCTTACTTCATTGCAACTTTGTTTTCATATTCACCTCTTTTATTCTTTGATTTTGTATTTGGGTTAAATTATAACCTAAAAGGTATTTACTTTATAAATGAATAGGTAAAATTATATCACCTAGGAATAGAAAACAACTGTACAAGTGAAGATATCAAGTTATTTCACTTGGTAAAATTTTGGAAAGAATTATAACATATTTTTTAAAGCTTTATTTCTTTATTTGAGAGAGAGAGAGTATGGAGGGGAGGAGCAAAAGGAGAGGGAGAGAGAGAATCTTGAGTAGATTCCCGATGAGCACTGAGTCTAACCCTGGGGTCTATCTCATAGTCCTAAGATCATGACCTGAGCTGAAATCAGGAGTCAGATGCTTAAAGGACTGAGCCAACCAGGTGCCCCTTAAATAATTATAAATATATATATATATATATATATATATATATATATATATGGCACATATATATATATGGCACATTATATATATATGGCACATATATATATGGCACATATATAACATGTATATATATATACATATATATATATGAAAAAACAATACATTATTGTATTCAAAGGCATCATCTAACATAATTTAGCTTATACTCATGGGGCACAAGCCCAATGAAGAAGAGACTTGAGACAAAGAGGAGTTATTAGTCTCCTTTTTGTCTGTATTTAGTTGAGCACATATAAAACATTATAGTCAATTTGTACACTTCATTTTCAGATTAGCAAGATTAGTAAATATTACAAAAGGATGGTAAACGTATAAATTATGTCCTATAAGAAGTGTTTTAGGGACTGATATGGTACCAATATGGAAAAGATCATTATTTCAATAACTGGAAAGAATGGCAATATGTAAGAAAATTTGGATCTTTTTTCTCCCTGAAGAGATAGACATCAAAATAAAGGAGGAAGCTATAGGGTTCAAATTTCAGCTCAAAAAAAGAGAGGGTATCTTTAACATATAAAGACAAATATTAGATGAGATAATTGGTTTCTATCACTAGAAGTATTTAAGCATAGATTAATTGAAAAATTAATTAAAACTTGCAGAATAATTAAGAATCAAAGCAAAAGCTAAACAACCTAGCTTAAAACACTAGAACAGGTGATGGAATCTGGATAGCAAATGCTTCAGGGCTGCTTTCTACTTGTTTAAGGCTGCCCAAGATTCAAAAGTCTTTAAAAAGAGTCTCTCTGATATTTGATTTATATATTCATATGAACATATTTTGGTCACTTTAACTGACAGTCCCCAAAATATCAGGCCATGACGGAGGGGATTTTCCCCCAAAAAAATTAGGAGTCTAATTACAAAATCTGGATGGTGGATTAAAAAAAAAAAAACAAAAATGAAATCATGTGCACTGTAGCAGGAATGTTTCATAGGTATACCAAACAAGTGTAGAGTGGTGTAGAGATCTTACATTTTCTTTTGTGTTTCTTTGATATTCTTTATATTACTTCATCTGGTAATATTGATATTGTAATTTGTTTTGGCCTTTTGTCTTTATTATTGGCAGCAAACATTACAAATAAAATGTTTAGAGTTTTGTTTGAGGTGTGTTGGAAGGAATGCATTTTTCTTCCTCCTGATATTTTGTCTCATGTGGAAGCAACTACGCTAGAATATGAGTTCTTGTCTTTCTACCCCTTTATCTGATATATGAAGCCAGAAGGAGGAATTGGCATGTGTAAGTCAGTAATTTTTTCTTCCCTTTTTTATCTATGGAGTGAGCTGCCTGGAAAAAGAAAGCATTCTTATCTTCTTCTTGCCATAAGTTTTTCAGAGCCAGGCCCCAGTTTTACCCAGACCTTAACAAAAGCACAGGTCTTGGCTGGTCTTATCCACGTGCACGTTTCAAGAGAAGCAAATGTCAGTTTGTGGACCTTGTCAACCATATGGGGTCCTACGGTAAAATCTTTTTAAATTTGATTTTGAACAATGTAAGCTCTAATTCCCCTGAGCAGAAATGGCTGACATACATATTTGGCTTTGGGGAAAAGTTTTCCTGTTATTAATCCTATTAAATATGGGAAGCATATCAATATTTGTTGCTGTTACGTTATACCGCAGTTACATGGGAAGTAGAAATTTTAAACTGGCAGTGGTATTATGAATTGAATTTTGTGCTCCTCCCTCTCAAATTCATACATTGAAGCCCTAACCCTCCTGGTGGCCATATTTGGAAGTGAGACTTCTGAAGAAGGAACTGAAGTTAAAGGAGATCATAAGTTTGAGGCCATGTTCTCATAGAATTGGTATCCTTATAAGTAGAGGCTCTCTCTTGCCCCCTCTCTCCATGCACATGACCCTAGGAAAGGCCAAGTGAAGACATAAAGAGGAAGCACCATCTGTAAGCCATGAATAGAAGCTTCACCAGAAACCAAACCTGCCAATCTGTGCTTTGGGACTTCAAGCCTACACAACTGTGAGAAAAAAACATTCCTGTTCTTGAGACTAAGACAGTGCTCAAAAGCCTTAGGCCAACAGGGGAGGGGTGCAAATCTCATCCAAAAGACTCAATGAGGTTATCAGTGTCTTCAGTGATAAAGAAGAGGCAATTTACTTGATTAGTCAGATCTTGTGGCATCTTTTCAAATATGATGCCTACTTAAAATTCTATTATATTCCTAATGTAATATTGGGAATATATTCTCAAAAAAGCAAAAACAACAATAACCCAAAACACAATACACACACACACACACACACACACACAACAGTGCTTGTTTAATGAAAGATGGGAATTTGAGGTAAAAGTTTTGTTTATAATAGAATAACAAATAACAAATTCTAGGAGTGAGAATGAAAATTTATTATAAAGAAATTCAGACAAACTGAAGTAAGAAACTCAGGATACAATTTTTTTCATCATATATTTTTTTAGCGCTGTGTGTGTGTATGTGTTGATGTAAAGTTGAGATGTGCATTGCAATTGCTTACAATCACTTTGGTAAGGTAGCAGTTATGTTTTCACTGCTTGTATGTGGACAGGTCTACCCATAGCTGTATATTCTCTTCAATAGAATCATATGTAATGTTGTTACAACACATGTTAAGTTTAATCGCCATACAAAATGTCTTTAAAGAATTACTCCATGATTTGGCATTAAATGAAAAGTTACTGTATGTTCAGGACAGCATGAAAAGTGATCAGTGGAGAGTGAATTTGATATTTGTGAAAATTAACCACTAGTGAAATGACTATAATTCCTCACTTTCTTGCAAACAACAACCAAATGTTTATAGGATCTTGGAAAGAAAGATGCCCTTGAGAAGCTGTTTGACTCTTGTTGAGATTGGTAGTAGAATTTTGCTCACGACAGTGCAGCTGAGGGCAGAGGTCATTGCCAAAAGCCCAAAATAGATGAAAAGTTAATGTGCCTATTTTATGCATCAACTAAGACTATTGTTAACACAGAGTCATCATTTAATTGGCAGCATTTTTTCCTTAATGATGGTGTAAATGGTAAAATAATGGTCCATCTTATAATGAATGGTTTAAGATAGATGGAATACAATGAAATAGACCCTACCAAAGCGTTATGTGATTCCAATGTTACTCTCTTTGTGATGGTTTGTTGTAGTGTTACTTGTGAATAGAACTTGTTTTTTTTTTTTTTTTTTTTTTTTTTTATCCTTTTGAGACATTATAGTCTTTTTGGGAAGAACCATGGCATGGTTTTTGCTTATTAAATTTGACACCAACTTAGCTACACATATTCCTCATACATGGAAAAAAAAATAAAACAACTACCAACAGTCACTAACTTTTTGCAAGGTTAAAGCAAATCCTGAGGACATGTGCAATTTATTCTTGCAATTTCTTCACTCAGAAATATATCTTGGAAAATTTTGTGTTCGAATTGGTTCCACAAATATAATTGCCATCAAATAGGTCGTATGTACTACTGCTCCAGGCAGTTAAACCTGCAATTTATTGTTGTGCAAGGCTCAGTATCGAATCTATCTGTGTTGTAGATTCATTCATTTAGGTACATTCTTATAGTCATTCCAGTATACTTTTAGTGGGGTGACAGGAAGCAAAGTTTTACTTTCAGTGAAAGGTAATCAGGAGATAGTCTACTTTGTTGCTTAGTTTACACTCTTAGCAGGATACTGGATCATCAAGAGAGATCTTCTATTTCTACAAACAAAGGAAAAAAGACAGACCTATTTCATTTCAAAATGTGTAGAGAGGGCAGACATCATGTTAAGTATTATAACCACACTAATACACACACACATACACACATACACACAGAGCCAGAGACACAAGAAAGCTCAGCGGGATAGATCTATGACCTCAATTGTGGTGATGGTATCCAGATGTTTGCATATGTCCAAATTATACACATTCAATATGTACAGTTCTTTGTTTATTGGTAGACATCAATAAAGCTATTTGAAAGTACCTCATCCTTTTTTAATACACAGAGAACACAAATTGATCATTTTTTTAAAATTGATTTTTTTTTTTTTTTGGTTGTATGGAATATTCCTTCTGCCCGCCACGTGAATTAATCTGTTAAAGTACAAATTTAGTTGAGATTTGAAACATCAGTGACTGAGAGTATACTAAGAAACAAAAATCTATTTTTGGAGGTCTTTTTCCTTGTTAAACATAAGAAAGGGAACTTGGCAGTCTTCTCAGGCCTTGATTAAATACAGCTCAGATACAATAAGGAAAGAAAAACTTCACTTGATGAAATTCTTCTATAAAGGTATTTCCTTTCTTGGATTACTAAGGAATTGTGATTTTATATTGCAGTCATATAGTTAGTATGTAATTTGCTTCCTTTGAGAACTATTGGGATCTTTTCAGTGAATTCTATACTATCTTCAGAAATTTTATTTTCTTTAAAAACTGAAGGTGAAGCAAAAGAATTAATTAAGGTATTATAATAAATTTTTAGGAATAAAGTTTCTTCTTTGTTTCTAATTTTTCTTATGTTCAAATGTGCTATTTATATAAGCAGAAATATTCATATAATTACAAAAAGCTTAACAGATAATTGTTCTCATGCATTTAATAATTTATTGAAAGAATACATGGATTGATTTTCTGTATGGAAACTACTATGATGAAGTAGATATCATGCGTATTGGCCTCAACTTTGGCATGTAACTAAATGAATGGGAATATAGTTTTCACCCAAGGGTAACTGAAAATCTACCTGAAGACTGCAGTACTTTGGGAATGATAAGGCCAGAGCCAAAGAAACTTAAGTAACTACAAGAATGGCACTTCAAACCAGAGAAAACACCTTTCTCTAGAATATTAGTCTTATCAAATTATTTTCTTGTTTGTTTGTCTTCAGATTTCAGACTAGGGGGTGATTCTTTCCCAACCATCTCCTCCCCACCCCATCTAGATTGTTTTAGCCTACAATGTGTTTCTGTGGTTTGCTGTTCTCCACCTATCATGATACTCATCATGCCTAATTGTAAATACTTGTCTTGTTTTGCATATCATACTTAGTTTGTAACCTCTGTTAAGCCAGGGACTATGCTCATACTCATTGTCATTTTATCTAAGTACCATAATGTTTGGTAACTTTAATTGAATATGTATTTACTAATGTAAGACTCAAATGAGTGAATTCATTATTTATCTAATATATCTTGTTCTCAAAAGCAAAGAATCATGTCTTATACATCTTTGTACCTCTTGCTACATTAAGGTGATTTTGTTTTACTAAGTGAAAGCTCTGTAATATGATCAAGATGATAATCCCCTTATTCTTTTAAAAATCCTAGGAAATGACAAAATATACTCATATTCCAATAAAACAAGAAAGGATGCAACATTGAGACCTTCTAGAAAGCTAGAAAGCAGGTAAAGTTGGATATATTAAGAAATAATTATGGGAAAAATAATAAGCAAGTGAAGGATGTACTATAGTAGAGAAAGTTTGGGAGACCCCTAAGGCTAGAGGGAAAGTCATCTGAGCCACTTGGACCAGCTTAGTTTGAACAGCTGCACAGCCTGCCATTCCTTGGGCTTAGCTCACCAGAGCCTTTGGCCGAAGACTAAAGCAGTGAGTGAGATGTTTGGACCAACTTGGAAGGCAGTACTCCAAGGGACTACTCACCACCCCTGAGGTGGGGGAGGTCTGTCAACACTCAGAAAACCAGCCACATAAAACTGCCATAGATTCTCACCTGATGAATGGGTATTTTCAAAAACAAAAATAAATTGTCCATATATCTCTGAGTTATATCAAAATACCAAAAAAACAAAAAAACAAAAAAGGAAGAAGTAACACTTGAGAGAAAGGGCTCATAAAATCAATAGGACAAATATGAATAGCAAAGTCATAAAAAATGCAAGAAATCTTACCTTAAAGAGATCTTGAAAATTTAAATAATCTGTTATAAAACTAAAACAAACATTCCATTTGGTAGGCAGAATTTCAAAATGAGCCTCCTGCCCATGGTTTCTCTCTAACTTTAGGAAATGTGATTATGTTCTATTATATGGCAAAGAGAACTTGTCAACGCAATTAAGGTTACCAAGCAGTCAGTTTTGAGTTAATCAAAGAGAAGACTACCCAGTGGTTGTAATTTAACCACATGAACCCTTAAAAAAAAAAAAAAAGTCCTTTTTCTAGCTACTGTGAGCAGAACAAGTCAGAGGAATTAAAGCTTGAAGAAGGCTCAAGGCATTAATTGGTAGCTTGAGTATGTAGGAGGCTATGTGGAAAGGATTAGAAAGTTGACTTTGGGGGCTTATACAGGCCACCAGTAGACAAGGAAATGGGGACCTCAGGCCTATAGCCACAAGGAACTAGATTCTGAAGATATCTTGGATAAACTTTAATATGGATTTTTTCTTAGAACCTCCAAATAAGAGTTTACCTAGCTTGGCTTCAGCCTTGTGAGACTCTAAGCAGAAAAACTAGTTGAGTCAGCCTGGACTTTTGACCTATAGAACTGTGGGGATAATCAATAGATATTGTTTTAAGCTGCTAAGTTTTGGTAAAGAATTAACACACTCCCCAAACATTTCATCATTTAGTATTTTGTTGAGAAGACTGATTCTCTGATTATTAACCTTTCCAGTTGACATCATATCGTCTATTCTTTATGAGATTTGTGAAAATTGGTTTTACATTTCTCCTAAACGTGAGTAGAAAGGATTTGTTATTTTATTAGTTTTCAGTAATTGCCATTAAGCGAACATACTTAGGCACCTCTCTAAAATAAATCAACCACAGAATATATTAGAATGTGAAAATTTACTGTAATGAGGGATTTCTTTCTTGACATTGCTGAATTTCCCAAATAAGTCACTTATGTCTATGCCTTTTGACATAGAAATTTATTTACTTTAAATTAATTTTCTTATTTTTCAGATTATTTCTTCACCTCATACTACTTCATTAACTACTAGGAATCCTTGTCTTTTTCTTTATTCTTTTGGAGGTCATGACTTATTTAGAATTATAACTATATATGAGTTGATAGGCAAGAATTTGGGAAAAAAAAACTGAAAACAAACAAAAAACAATCAAAAAAATTTTGCTGATTATGAATACATAGACTATTTTAATACCCTGCTGGATGGAAAATGAACTGAATTACAATCTATCTCTTTTCTTGATATTTCTTTCTTTCCAACATATTCACACCTTTTATTACCCCAACAACTATGTCATAGTACTTTCTCATCTTGATATCTCCAGTACCATTTATTTGTATTCTAAACATACATTTCTTAAAGCTGTTTTAACTTTTATTTCTTGTGGGTAACTCAGTCATAATATGTTTAAATACTCTTCTCATTTCTTATCATTATTCACAAGCACTAAGTCTATGGTCTTGCAGGTTTAATGCCTTAAAGTCATATTTAGGCACATACTCTTTCTTTTATTCTCAGTAAACAATCATTCATAATATCATTTGACTTCTTTGAATTATTTTTAACATTTATTTCTTGCAATTGTTATCTTTAGGCCCTATGTCTTCATACCTGGAAATTTAAAAAGTTCTGGAGAGCTGTGCCAAATTCTGTTGTCTGTTCCTATCAATTTATCCTGTATAAATACCACCAGTATAATATTATTAAAAAGCCTTTTTAATCATGTTGCCTTCTTGCTCGCAAAACCACTCAGACTTCTTGTTGTCTAAACAATATTAAAATTCTTAGGTCTGCAGTTGAAAAGCTTCTATAATCTAATCTCCACTGTCCTTTCAATTTTATCTGAATTTTTCCCTTTGAATAGTCTAATACAGTAAAATTATAATTTATTAAATTTTTGCCCACTAACTTCATCTTGTGTTTATTACATATTGATTCAACTTCTAATATGATTTATACACAAGATGTGTCCTAGAAAAATTCCTTCCTTCCTCCAAAATCCATTTTAAATTTCATCTAATCCAATAAAGTTTTCCTTGACTATCCCAGGTGAAAATGACATGTTTCTATTTTTTATATTCAATTTCAATGATTTTTGAATAAATTCTTACACATAGACTTGGACCCTTGGTCCCCAGCTTCCACATTAGATTTCAGAAAATGTCATTCTTCGTTTGATAATTCAGTATAATTCCTTATATGTTTGAATCAAAAAGTAACTAAGAGCTGGAGGAGTGATAATAAGAGCATTTCTTAGAAATTTGGCATGCGGAAACTAAATTTTCTATTATTTATAAAGAACGGAAATTTATGTGGACTGTAATTGACAAAGTGGTTACTGGTCTCTGTACAAAAGCCAACATCAGATGAGCATTCAGGCTGAACAACTCTCTCTTCTCCAAAGGGAGAGAGTCTTCAGGTCACCATTAAAGATCAATGACATTGATGGCAAGTGTGACCAGCTCTGCCATGTCTTATCAACTCCATGGGAAAAACCCAAGTATTTAGCTTTCAGATTAAATCCATTAATAATATGTTAAATGAAATACCGGTGGAAGTAACAGTACACCCCAAATGACCTTACTTTGAATCATGAAAATCTAGAGGAAAGTCGGCTGAAACATGTTTCGGATCAAGTATTCTCAGCCCATTATACTAAAAATTCTTTTGGCAAAACTGAAAAATAGAAACTATAATAGCCCCCCTTAAGATACTGCAATTCATGCACACACACACACACACACACACACGTGCACGTGCGCACGTGTGCACTTGTTTATTTTTACCCAAATTAATGCTAAAGTTTATTTATAAGATATCCTACACTTTAAATTTTATTCCCAAAAGGTCTGGAAATGCATCTTAAATTCAATCTGAAACTAGGTGGTTATGTATTTCTTCAAGAACATCATCTTTTCCATAGCCTACTCTCTTGGTTCACTTTTCATCTTTTAAACTTCAATAATGTCATATAATGAGTTTCCTTGCTCTCAGTTTTGCCACTCTCTGACCTTTACCTTACAGAAATATAGAATTTTTCTAAAGGACAAGTCTTGTCATTTTACTCCCCATTAAATGGTTTCCATTTGATTGGAGGAGAAATCAAACTCTAACTTAGCATATAAGGTATTTCAAGACCAACTTTCGCATTCCTTTTCCTCCTCACTGCTCATCCTGTTCAGAACCATATCCCATCCCATAATTACTTAAAGCTTCCAAAATGCCCATGCTTTTCCTTACTGTTGCCTCCTTCTATGGAATGTACCATCTCTGGTCTCATCCCCATATGCTCCTCCCCTTCCTGAACTATGTGTCTGACAAGAAACCTAAGTTTCAGTTCATGTACCACACCCCATAAAAATAGAGGATAAATTTTATTCTCAAAAGAAAATTAGTCATAACTTTCTCTATAAGTCTGACATATACTGTATATATAACGTTTTATAACTTATAATTTTAGAATTCATTTCCTATCCACATAACTGCTATAAGTATATGATATAACATCCATAACATATTTACAGTTACCATCACATGAAAGTTAGTTAAAAATGACCAGTGAGTGAATATATTTATTCATATAAGAAAATTTACATGAGGCATAACCATCACCCAGTGGAACATTATAGATGTCTTGATGATTAGCATGTGGCCAATCAAAAATCAACAAAACTGTAGATGTGAATATTTGTTATGAGAAAAAGAAATACTACTAATAATACTAAAGAAAAATACTGAAACATCAACTCATATAGCATTTCCAATATGTCAGGCACAATATAAGCACTTTACTTATATTGACTCATGAGGTCTCTAAACTCCATTTAGTTTCTTAGAGATAAAATTCTGTGTTGTTCACAATTTTAGACTCGGTACTTTGAGTAGTGCATCTTGTTGGAAGATGCTGATCATGTAAATAAACTCTATTAGTATTTTTGGAGGAATATAAAGATATGCTGCTAATTAAGTCTTCAATACATTACTATAAATTAAATTTTATCTTATTGTTTGGTGCTTACATTTTTTGTCCAGTGTAGCCCAATATGAATTTGAAATTCTTTAGAGAACAGAGGTAGTCTTTCATTTATTATTTTTAACCCACTGAGCCACCCAGGTACCCCACTTCATTTATTATTTTTAACGTTGTAATTAATATAGTCTTCTTACAAAGGTATGCTTGATACCAAAGATACCTCATGCATTGACCATCCTATCTTTCACACATGGGAATGCAATACTTTTTCTTTGTTTCAACATTTTATGAAGTCACTTATTTTATTATGTTTTAATTTGTTCTTAATTATTTGCATACATTTTTTTTATTAGATTATTGGTTCCTATGGGTTAGACTCTAGCAGCCAGACTACGTACCATGCTTCTTTTTATCCGTACACAAAATGGAGATGTAACATGATCAGCAGGAGGGGCTGATGGAAAGGGGAGAGACTATAAAGTTGGAGAACTGGGATGCAGTCCCAGTCCTCCAGGAAGAAGTTCTGCGGCATTAAATAAATTTCCTTTTTCCTGAGATTCACTTTATCCTTATGTGAAAAGGTTTAGTCTTAAATCATCTCAAATTTTTCTCTAGCTTTAATCATCTATTATCCATTAAGATACTTAATTGTTGTGTTAAATCTAGTAATACCTATGAATGAGTCCTGGTTATTTGGACAAGAAGTTGGAATTCTCTTAAAAAATTGTTCCTATAAAAAAATAAATTAGACACTAGCCCAGCAATCATTCACTCATCTTTTATTAATGTTAGAATCCCTAAGTCTGGGGCAAGGGGAACCAGCTAAAGATATGTTACCCAGACTTCCCTCCTGTTGCTGGTTCTGGCCTGGTGACTAAGTTTTGGCCAATGGGATATTAATGGAAGTGATGGGTTTATTTCCCAAAATGTGCTGCTCAAAGGAATGGAATCCTTCACTTTCTTTTTACTCCTTCCTGCTAAGTAAGATACAGACACAGTGGTGAATTATGAAGACAAAAACACCCAACACTCAGGAAGAGTTCATCAACACATGGGAAGACCTGGGTTCCTAACCCTATTTAAACCCTGAATCATGCCTGGACTGTTTCTATAATCTATTACCTGGAGAAAGATAAACAAATTCTGTCATACTGCTGCAGTTCCAGATAGATTATTACTGAAACAAATCACCAGATGTGCACCTAATGAAATAGCATTTAAATTTTTTTTCTATAAGTGCATACAATAAGAAGCAATTTGGATTTCTGTGTTGCAGGGAGCAGTATGCATTTACTGCGCTGTCACAAGCCTACTTCCACTCTTCAGCTACTATCCTGTGGTCTAGAGGGAACTTGATCTTCTTGATACATCACAGAACATCTTCTGTGATACTCACTTATATTGAAAATACCACGCCAAACAGATATGGTGTTCAGGAGCCATAAAGATTCTAGATGCCCCAGTAGGATTCATGTCTGCCAGACAATGAGAGATAAATTCTATAAATGTTTATGGGCCTGCCATATTGTAGAGTTGCTAGGAGCCTATGGTTCTTTATAATAGCAGACTATCCTTTCTAAAGTGAGAGGTAAGTTGTCCCATCATCTACCCCAAAGAGGGAGTCACCATGCTTCATGGTGTCTGGATTTTAAAGGCGATTCACACCACATTTTGGTATGCTACTTCAATACTTTTACGGGTAACCCATAAAACTGTTTATTTCAGAGGCAAGAGCAATTTATTCAGGAGTTCTAGCCTGTAGTTCAAGCTGCCCTGCCACTTGGGCCTCACAACCCCCTAGATCAGGGATGCCAGACTACAGTCCCCAGGCCAAATCTGGCCCCTCTGCTTTTGTTCAGTCTATGGACCGAGTATAATTTTTCTATTATTAAGTAGGTGAAAAAATATCAAAATAAGAAGAGCATTTTATGACATAGGAAAATTACATGCAATCCAAATTCCCATGTCCATAAAGCAGCTTTTATTGGCATATAGCTACACTTCTTTATTTATTGTCTCTGGATGCTTTCATGCTACAGCTAAGATGGACAGTTGTGACAGAGACTGGATAGCTCATGAAGCCTGAAATATTTACTATCTGTCCCTTCATAGAAAAAGTCGCCCCTCTCTGAAGTAGAAAAAAATAGGAGCTGGCAGTGGAGTCTCTGACAGACCTCAAGAAGCGTCAGAGCTCAGACTTAAGAGTTTTATACCAAGGCCATGCTCCCTTTCTCCAGGAATAAAAGTTTTTGTGGGTTCAACATCAGGAAATCCCCTCACCCAGGTAATCTACATATTCCCGCTGTAAAATGTTCCTCCTGTCGACCTCAGGGGCCATTTGAAAAGTTGCTCCTGGAATGTTCCTAGAATCCAAATTCCTAATAATAAAGCACCACATAAAACTGTGACCTAAGATGTCTATGGTGATTTGGGCATTATTTAACTTACTAAACGTAAAATCTGGTCTGTATTTCCAACATCTACTGAAAACGGGAGATGAGGTGTGTAAGTACATAACAAAGCCGGACCAGATGAAGCAAGTACAATGCATAAGCAAATACCTTAGAAATGCAAAGTAGCTGTTCCTTCTGCTTTACTGCCTCTCCTTCACATCACAGCTCAAGCTTCCCAAGGAGTTCCCTGTGAACGTATTATGTTGGAGGAAAAACATACACCTGCACAGTACATTGACATTATCTGAAAGTGGATAGCTGCTGTATTATAGCTCCACTCAAGGGAGGCCTGAAAGTTACAAATAAAGGGAAACCTTCCCAGTGGAAGCACTTGGGGCAGTAGATCTGTTTGTCCCCTTCATGTGGAATGAGAGACTGTCTAAGAAAAATACCCAGGTTGGCTAATGGGTTGGAAGGTGGATCAAGGCTTCGCAGTGAAATAATTTGCCAGATTGGTGATTAAGTCTGGCCAATAAGTAACTGAATGGACTTCTGAGTATAGGCACTGATATTGAAGATAACTGTATTCTTGAAGACGAACATCAGAAAAGATCCATTTCAGAGAAGGCTTAAAATAAAAGGATGAAGACCATGACCCTTCATATGGATGTCATTGATTCTTTTCCAGATATTTTTCTGCTTGCCTGACAGATTCCTATATCAGGTAGTTCATGAACGTTAACATAAAAGCCATGCATAATTTTCAGCTACGGCTGAAATTATCTTTACCAAGGCTAATCTTTCTGTTGTCAGACCCCAGAGTCTAATTCTGGTGAACTGATACAGTATTATTTTCCAAAAGAAGACCTATCCACCTGGTAGCACGCTGGATTACATGAGCCCCTATTATCATATCTATCATCTATATCCCACACGGGGCTAGACAGATGTCTGGAATGCAAATAAGCCTTCCTGTTGTAACACTCTGCCAGTGACTATTCAAGGACTGCCAGATATCCATTTCTATTATATGTCACATACCATCACCACCAGTCAAAAAAGTAAAGCAATGAAAGCAATGAATTGACATCCACGGAATTCACTTCTTAGCATATGCTTATGATTCATTTGCAGCTAACTTTTAGAATCGTGAACAACCAGCTAAAAGCTTGGTTACAGCACTGCTGGGAGAGAAGTCATGGTATTCCCCATTCCTCACGTAGCATATATCATAGACCAAAAGCCACTTATGATATTATCTTCACTAAAAAACTAGATACATACAACATTGAAACTAATGGGTTGAAAGTGAAACCGTTCTTACTATTATGTAAAGTAAATCACTGGGAAAAAAGTAAATCACTGGAAAGATTTTTGCTACTTGTGTCTGTGCCTTTGATTTCAGTGGCTTTGGAAGTCCTAATGTCCAAGAAGAAATGCTTCTATTGGGGAACACAATAACACCCCTGGAAATAAACTGAAATTGCTCTCTGTGCTTTTCATGCCATGCAAAGAAGAGGGTCACTCTCCAGGAGAAGTGATCGATCTCCATCATCAAGGAAAAAAATCAACAGCTGCTACACAATGGCACAAGGAAGACAATGTCTGGAACCAGAGGACTCACTGGCTTTTAGTACTTTTACCACCCCTTTACTCAGTGGTAGTCAATGGAACACTGTGATGTAGGAGAGCTAGGTTCTGGTCTCGTGGAGTCAAAGAATGAGTCTCCCAGACAAAGGAAAGTGAGTAAAGCAATATAACTTTATTAAGTGAAGATACAGAGAAGGCTCTCAAGATTGAGGGTTGCCAGTGAGGGCCTTTAAGGATTGGTCTTTTACAGAAAGCTAATCAGGGAACTTAAATCCTTTGAGCATTGAGCAAGGACTAGTGATAACACCTTCAATGGCTTACTTCCTTTTTAGAGTCTGGTTATTCCTTGTTGGTTGCAAGTGATTATCATAAAGACACCCACCCTACACACCTAGGGCAGGGTGGTCCTCTACCCCACACATCTAGGGTAGGGTGGTCTAAATTGTCGCCTTATCTGTGGTTTCCTCACACCTCCACATTTTTGGGATTTTCTGTGAGTGTGATCACATAGCCACCTATCTCTCCCTACCTATCTCCACCTGCCCCTTAAAGACAGAGACAGCAAACACTCAGATCTCAAGAATGAAGGTTTGGGCCACCCCAGCTGGTAAAGAATCTTATCCATTTTAGGTGATTGAGAGAGTAATAGGGGCCTTAAATGGATGTTGAAAGATGGAAGTTATAGACATGGGACTGTTAATGGCAAATTTTATGTGAATTGTTTCTTTCCTTCCTCCTTTTATTAAGAAATGGAGGTGGCTAAAATTTCATGTTTTAACTGGGAGCCTATCTACAGTGCTCTCATCCCATGATTAAATGAAATATGATAAAATGAAATATTTTGTATGGGTACACAAAATTTTCATCATGAAAAAGATAGGAATAAATATTGAAAAGCAAAAGAGGTGGGTGATACTGGATATTTTTATTTGCTATTCCAGATCTCCTCTTCTTCCCTCCCACCCTATTGTGTTTCCTGGGAAGTTAAGGTGATAAACTGTACCAAGAGCTCCTTTACCCTAGGGCTGGGTGTGACCAGTGGGAAGCCACTGGAAAGGACACTTTGAAAGGAGAAAGTTGAGATGGGGGTATGTATTCCGCTGACTCCTGAGAAGTCTGTTAGACACCACAGCTCCTACCTCAGAGCCCCCTCTTACCACTATATATTTCCAGGTTCTAGTGATTGCTTCATCCACTTGCCTCTTCAAATCTGAACATTAGCTCATAGCTCCTGCTAGCCCTCTCATGCTTTACCCAACCTTTCTGGTTTTCCTTAACTGCCCACATTTTATAAATAGTTCTTTCCTTAGTATTTCCTCAGATATATTTCAAATATACTGTTTAAATGTGAAATCTATTTCCTGTGGAGAACCTGAAGGATACAAGCACAGAGTAGGCAAAATATTAAATGTTAGATCTTATTTTTTCTTCTATCTCCTAAGTCTGAAACATTAAAAGTTCCAGGTAAAATAGATGTCACTGTCTTAGAAAATGTCGCCAATATCATATTTCCCTATGGCAATTCAGTTCTAGTTTTGATGAGAGGGTAATATGAGAATAAATGATCTTCTTTGTCTTTTTGTGCATTCTTTAGAAAAATGACCTTTAGAAGCAGGGCATTGGAATATAAATGCAAACTTCCTTTAAACATTTTTGACAAGCTTAGTGCACTCAAAGCCTCTATTGCTATGTAAAAACAGTTTGTTAATTTCTATTTGACAGTTACTAGTTATTGTAGTTACTTTCATATAGTTTGGGTTTCCATCATTTTATGTATTTTTATTTTAGTTGTGAAAAAAATACTCAAATGAAATTTTATATGAAGGAGAAATTCATTATGACATTGCAAAATAAAAGTGAATAATCGAAGTTTAATTATAGAATTAGATCACCCATGTCAGCTATTCTCACTAAAACTGACTGATAAACACAATCAATGGACATATCCAATTAATAGTTAACTAGCAAATAATACTGTATGTCATAGTAATTTGTATCAATGTATTAATCATTTCAATATGATATCAATATAAATTTATGATTTTGTAAAATTATTTGTTTCCTTATTGCTGTTTTATTCTTATATCTTTAGCAATGTTAATAAACACTTTTTAACTTGACATCTCTATCAATATAACACACCATACAATATGGTTTCAAGTATGTACTAGTTTGCCCACAAATATCATTAAGTCATGTTTACTCTATGTGACTAACTTCAGCATGGTTTTACACATACATATTTATTTACATTTGAAAATACCGATTGATAAATACATGGGATGATTTCTAAAATATGCCATGTAGCGATAATATACCATAATTAAATTCTAAAAGAATCACCATAATGATTAACAAGCATCATTAAAACTGTTTTCTTTAGAATCAGTCTTCTCGTTAAGCGGCATTTAAGGTGTTCTGTCACGTGCACATTGCACATATGTATGGATTTGCCTCTATGGAACAGAAAGACAGAACTGGAAGGATCTTCCAACGTAGTTACTTAAAGAGATTAAGACAAGAGAGAGGTATTAAAGCTCAATCAATTAATTAAACCTAGGAAACTCAATGTACTGCTTTCAGAGAAAGGAATGTTATTATAAAGGTATTTTTTTATATAAAAAGAATTCAAATTTCAAGTGAAGTTTCCTGTCCCTACCCCAATAACTAGATTGGATTATCGCAACCACCTCCTTCCCACAACCTCTAATATCCTGTCTATGACTTTTGGACATCCAAAACTCTTGAAGTCACAGAAAAGAGTAAGATGGCCTATTTCATGACAGTCTATTTTCCTTCTGAGTCCAAGTTCTGTTTCTGCTGAACTGGCTCAGTTTCTGACCTGTTCCAAATGCTAGGGTCATCATATTTAATAAATGGAAATGCAAAATTTTAAGTTACATTTGAATTTCAGATAAAAATTTTTTTTTTTTTTTTTTTTTTAGTATAAGAGTGTCCCATCCAATATTTGGGATATATCTAAACAAAGAACTTACTTGTTGTTCATTGCCTCATTTATTTGATATATTTAGCTGGGTGTTCTGCATTCTATCTGACAACCCTACCTAGTGCATACAAGATTAGTCTTCCGTGGAATTCAGTTTCTTTTCATTAGTCCTACCCTCTCTCACATCCCCACTGCAATGAGATCCTTTCCATGTAAAATAATGTTCAGTGAAGTTTTGGGAGAGATGGAAGACACATATACAAAAAATAGGAGTTTTTTTTTGTTTTTGTTTTTTTGGTTTTTTTTTTTTTTCCGAATCACAGGATTCCGTTTATGTGATGGATCCAGACAGACCCACGGGACACAAAGCAGGTTGGCAGCTGCCAGAGAGGCCGGGGAGGGAACTGGCTATATGACCCGGAGAACAGAACGTTTTTAAACTGATTGAATGTTACGGGAATGTCAACTCAATCAGAAAACCCCAGACAAGTCCCTCTGAATGACCCGGCCCCAAGCAGGAGATGTTTTAAAACACAATTTATATTTCCACTGATAACAGAGAGAATAAAATGGAGAAAGCACTGCTAAGGGGCTCATAGAAAATGGAACCAGGAAGACATTGAGGAAGTGGGGCTTATGCATGTTTTCTGTCTCAGATTCTCAGAATTTGTACTAAATGTGGCTAAAAGCCAAGTCACCTGCTATATGTGAAAATGGATGTAAATGGACTTTCTGCCTAACACTAGCCCTAGCAACCAAGCACACATAGATTAGTGGTAACTGTAGCTAAACCAGCACCAATAACATTTCATTCAAAATAACACCCGCAATTTCCCTCCTTTCCTCTTCAAATCTCTAGCTTCCTGTGTCTCTCTGGAGAACACTTTCAAGTTTGGCATCTGTGTCTCCCCTATTGCAATCCCTAAGACCCCAAGTAAACACACATATTATGTTTTAAAGCTTACACTTTGGACTTTTGTTGGTTGACACTTCCTCACATAAAAGCAATGTTCGCTGGTCTTTCTCATCAAAGTATGTATTTTAAATTGGTATTGATTGACTCTGATTACAAGAAAACAGAGAGAGATTCTTAAGTGAGCTTTGACTAAATTTAAAATGTGCGTATCCTTGTTTCCTCATGTACAACATGAAAAGATTGGTAATTTATATGAATAGGCAGGTAACTGTATCTATTTATCTATTTAAGTTTAGAGTTGCATTAAAATTTTGGGGACATCTTATATATATATTGATTTTGAGAAATAAGAATTTTCCTTGCCATTAAACAAGGAAGCAGGATAGATGAAATAAAACCAAACTGGTAAGTTTAGAAAATATTAATATGGAAAAGGCTAAAATTAGTTCCTGTCCTGATTTTTTTTTCTTCCCCTCCATATTCCCTACCTCTAGTCTTCCCACCTCTAAGGAGTAGTGGAATAAACCTAGACTTAGTAATTGAGGAGACTGACTCTGCATTTTATTAGTTTCATGAATTTTTGTAATTTTTAACTTTTCCGAGCCCTAATTTATTTTTAAAGCCTGAAATTTTCTACAGGAATTTGATCAAATAAAACTTTGTCTCTGAGGTGATCTCAGTCCTATATAAAACAGCAAACCAAATGTATATTTTATTATTTTCCATAGCACTTAACATCATCTCTCACATCATATAATCATTCATATATTAGCTTGCTTTTATTGCCTATCTTCTCAGGCTAGAAAGTAGCCACCAGAATGACCAGGATTTTGCCTATTTACTTCTTTGCTATATCTCTAGCACAATAATTCCTAGCACATAAATGGAAGGACATACTATATATACTTGATAACTGAAAGGTGAACTTTCCCAATTTCCATAAGGTGCTAAGCCAAATTTCCGTTTTTTTTTTTTTCCTGAAGCTTTAAAAATGTACTGAATATAGAGAGTTAGATAGTGCCTGGCTTATGGTATGCAGGAAATGAATGATTAATTTTATTGTTACCAACACAGTATGCACTCCCTGACATGTAGTAGTAAATCAGTGGGTTTTAATACTCTTTCCTTTCCTTTTCAATTTCTTTGATTTATCCCTGTGTTAGCTTCTCTCACTTGCCCTGGAAGAATCATGGAAATGCAAGAAAATACAAAGAATGATAAAAAGCCTAAACATACAAAATATTAATAATAGTGTTTGTTGTTTGACTTATATGTACACTTAAATTAAAATGTTTGGCAACAGTAACACAAAAGGTAGGAGGGGTCTATGATGCCCCATTATTTTAAAATTTTAGCATTTTAAGGTTCATAGCAAAGTACTCACAGTAAATCTTATTAAGTCAAAGATTCATGTTGTAGTCTCTTGAGCAGTAAAGGAATAAAAAAAAGTCTGTAACTAACAATCTCATAGTGGAGAAAAATAAATTTAAAATAACTTGCTCAATTCAAAAGTAGTTAAGAAAGAAGAGGAAAAAAAATCATAGTGCAATAAATATACATAAATCCAAATATATAAATAAATTCAGTAATTCTAAGGAAAATAAAAAATCAAAAATGGTCACTCTGGATTAAAAAAATGGAATCTAAATATAGGTGGCTTTAAAAAGATATACCTGAAACTAGAAAGCAGACAGTATTTTTTTCTCTATAGTCAAGTGTCTGTTTCTTGGTTTACCTTTCTCTCTCTCTCTTTGTCCTTATGCTAGTTTGTTTTGTTTCTTAAATTCCACATGTGAGTGAAATCATGGAGCATTTGTCTTTCTCTGATTGCCTTATTTTGCTTAGCATGATATTCTCTAGCTCCATCCATGTCGTTACAAAAGGTGGTCTATGGAAGCAGTGAATCCCTGTATTGTGCACCTGAAACTAATATCAGATGGTACATTAACTGATTACAATTTAAAATTAAATTTTTTTAAAAGCACATACTTTTGCAAAAGTATGGGAAATATACCAAATTAAACAAAACAGCAATAAGACAGTTGGTAGAGCTTTGCTAGCATCAGAGATGACTTTAAGGCAAATAGAATTACTAGAGCTGAAGAAAAATACCTCACCATGATGATGGGGTCAATCTGTCTGAATCACCAATTCTAAATTTCTATGCATATAATAACAGGTACATACTATGTAAAGTAAAAATTGATAGAAATTTTTAAAAAGTAGCCACTACCACAAATCTGGGAAACTCTTCACATATTTCTGTTAGTATTAGAACAAAGAAATTAAAAAAAAAAAAAGTAAAGATATAGAACATGAGACAACATATTTTTTTAAATTTAATTTTATTTTTTTTCGGTGTTCCAGAATTCACTGTTTATGCACCACAGCCAGTGTTCCATGCAATACGTGCCCTCCTTAATACCTACCACCAGGCTCACCCAACCTGCCAACCCCCTCCCCTCCAAAACCCTCAGTTTGTTTCGCAGAGTCCACAGTCTCTCATTGTTTGTCTCCCCCTCCTTACAGAATAAATTGGCTACACTAGAAACCAATAGCAAAGAGATAACTGGAGAATCCTCAAATGCCTAAAAAAGAGCAAACCTTTCTAAAAAACCTGAATCTAAAAGAAATCATAATGGAAATTGTAAATTTTTTTGAACTATGTAGTGAAAGTGAGACTTGGTGAATGTTTTGGATAGGATGAACATAATTTGAGAAAAAACGTAATTGCCAGTGAGCATGTTACCAACAATCTAAGTAGCCACCTCTAAAAGTTATAAAAAGCCATGTAGCAATTTCCTGTTTCTCCCAAAGATTAGAAAGACAAAGAAAATATTAAATGTACTTAAATGTATGTGGTTTTTTTTGTTTTTGTTTTTGTTTTTTTTAATATTAGGGGGCAGATGAAGCACTCCTAGACTTAAGGGAAAAAATTTCCCAAGAAGGCAAAACTTTTGGAGATGTGTGAGAACATTTTGCAGTTTATTTTTTTCTCCTATCTGAATGTGGGGTATAAGTCACACTCAAAGTGAGATATAGTGCCCAAGAGTCTGGAAAATAGCAGAGTGTTAGCGAGTCTCATAGAGACAGAAAGACAGAAAGGAAACACATTAGAGTATTGGAGATCAGGTTCCAAGTATAAAAGGAGACACGGAGAACAGTGTCCAATGCTCTGGCTTTTCCATATGTGGTGTTTGCTGCACTCTGAAGTCAGAGACAGCTCTAGACAGCCAAGATGGAATCCTATGCAGACTGAATGCTTCCAATCTCTGGATCTGCATGGAAGGAGTGTGGAAATCACCACTCCCCATCCTGACAAGTCAAAAACTGCACAGATGGAAATGTCAACAACTCTTCTTGGATCCATAAAAGAGAGGGGACACAGGCAATCCAGGGCCCCCACGTTTGAAGAGAGACAGGCAAAGACCAGGAGTCAGAGCTTCCTGAATGTGGGAGCTTGGGCAGCAAAAGGAAAACCCGACCTGTACCCGACAAGCTGCTGGAGGCCTCGCGAGGACAATTTTGACAATTAAAAACTCCAGGGGGATGCTGTCCTTGGAAGGTTCCCACAAGATATTCCTCCAGGAGCTTGACAAGATTCCCAGAATAGATATCAGAGAAAAATACCCTCCGGCTTCAGGTAGGTGAACAGGAAGAAGGAACTATTTTCAAATATGCCAGAGCATTCTTCTTTAACAAGGCCTGTCCACAAGGAAACTAGTTAACCAGAGTCTAACCTGCTAGGGTATTATCAGAGCCTAACTGATCTAGAGGATGATTGATTAATCTAACCCCCACCCACAGTAGGCATGCTTTCCTAGCTAATCAGGGAGAAAACAAAACAAAACAGGAGAAATACTTATGAAGTTCACAGTCTAGAGGCACAGGCTCACTAAAAGACTAAGGCCTAATCCTAGGACCGTAGATCCTGCCCCACCCCCACACCTCCCCACCGTATTCCTAATGGTTTATTTATAGCAGTTCCTTTTGCACAGTACATCATATCTAGCCATCAAGAAAAAAATTACCAAGTACACCGAAAGGCAAGAAACAAACAAACCACAATTTGAAGAGAGAGAACAGCAGCAGAACCAGACTTGATAGGGAGACTGGAATTATCAGATTGGGAATCTAAAACAACTATGATTCATATGCTAAGGGCTTGAATGGCTACAGCAGACAACACACTGGAACAGATGGGCAATGTAAGTGGAGAGATGGAAATCATAAGAAAGAATCAAAAAGAAATCCTAAAGATAAAAACAAAACAAAACATTGTAACAGAAATGAAGAATAACTTTGATGGGCTTATTATTAGTAGACCAAGCATGCCCGAGCAAGGTAGATGGAGTTTTCAACAGTTGCTTAGCTGTGAAGAGTTAAGAGGTTATAGTTCAGAGATCAATGGAGAAAGAGGACACTTTGAAAGACTAAACATCTAAGGTAGAACCTCTCGAAGGCTTTGACCTAGTAACAGGTGGAGCTGGTAACAGGTTGAGCAGACCAGAGCTGGAAGTCTTACCAAAGCTACAACCTAGACTCAAGCCAAGTCAGTGCTTAATTGGATTAAGGTGGTCAGCTTCTTCTTAACTGCTTAGTGAAGAAGAAAGTAAACCTCCTTGGGAAAAAGTAACCTGATCTAGATGGTACTAAAATGCTTTTTGTATTATGTCTGGTATCACTCAAAATATTAACAAAACACGCCAAGGGAAAGACTGAATGATTGAAAGTCAATAGACAAGAATAAAAACAGACCAACTGGTAAAACAGATTTTAGAGTTATAATGCAAGGATAGTAAATTGAAAAATAGAGGCACATATAAGGAAAAGAGATGAAATATGGAGAGTTTCCCAAATAATTGGCATTTATATAAAATTAAAATACTGGTATTAAAAAATTCAATAACAGGTATAGAGAACTGTGTGGATAGATTTAACAACAAATTTGTGGAGAGGAAGCTCTTGATCTAGAATATAAATCAACAGAAAAATGTACAGAATAAAAGGTGTGTATGTGCATATGCACATGTATCAATAAAATATCTTAACATATCTATAATAGGGTTCCTAGAAAGAACCTAGAAAGACACAGAAAACTGGGCAGTAGCAATTTTTCAAGATATGATAGCCATTGAGGATTTTCCAAAACTGATGACAAATTTCAACTCATAAATCCAAGAAATCTGCAAATTCCACCCCTTAGTGAATAAAAGCAAATCATGATTAGGCACACTGTAGTCCAAATGCTGAGAGCCAAAGACAGACAAATAATATTTTTAAGGCAGCAAGTGAAAAAGGGTATGTTAAGCTTAAAAGATTGACATTTGAGACCATCAACTAACGTTTAAGCAAAACCATCAAAACGGAGGAAAATATAATGCAACCATTAGTGTGCTAAGTAAAAATAATTGCCAAACTATAATTTTATCCCCATAAAAAGAAGTCTTAAAAAATGAAAGCAAAGGAACAGAACTATACTTAAAGAATTAAATATTAAAGGGAATTCTCAGGCAGAAAATACATGATCTTAGTCAGGAACAGAGAATGAGGAGCAAAAAACAAAAACAAAACAAAACAAAACAAAAAACAGGAGTAAAAAAAAACACCATAATTGTCCTGTTTCCATTAACGATATTGAATTTGTATTTTAAAATATTCTTAAAAAACATTGCCAGCTCTATACGGTTTTAGGTGTGATTTAGTCAAACATCTAAGATAAAAATAATGTCAATATTTTAAAAAGTTATTTTGGAGAATGTGAAAATGGAGAATACTTCTTACTTCATTTTATGAGGCCAGGATAATTATGAAAGCATTAGAGGCCAAGCTGTCTGATGAACATAAATGCAAAATCCCAAGTATAAGCAAATTTAATCTAATAATACATAAAACATGATTATATACCATAACTACTTTGCATTCCTTACATTAAAACTTGGGGTTAGGGTAAAAAATCTACCACCATGATTAAGCTCAATAACATTTTGGAGGAAAAAAAAATATGATCATCTCAATAGATATAAGGGAATATTTGATAAAATGTCATGCCATTTATATTTAAAAAATTAAACTTAGCATTATGAGAACCTTCCTTGACCTGATTACTGTATTTACAAAAATTAACAGATATAATTTCTAGTGAAATTTTGAAGAATTTTTCTCAAAAACTAAACAAAAAAGAAATAGGCACTCACTACATTATTCAACATTTCATAAAGGTCCTATTTAAGGAAATACAACCGAGAAAAATACAAGGGACAAGAACTGAAAAGGAAAAAGTAAAATTGTCATTATTCACAAATGACATGAATATGTCCTTTGATAATGAAGCATAAAATACAAACTACATCTAGGTATTCATCAGTAAATCTGGAAAAGTATTTGGATACAAGGACAACAGAGAAAAAGAAGACAAGAAAATCAAATACAAAATTACCACTTACAAGTATTAAAAGATCACAAATACTTAAGAATATAACCAATGAGGGTGCCTGGGTGGCTCAGTTGGTTAAGCAACTGCCTTCAGCTAAGGTCATGGTCCCAGAGTCCTGGGATCAAGTCCCACATCAGGCTCCCAGCTCCATGGGGAGTCTGCTTATCCCTCTGACCTCCCCTCTCATGCTCTCTCTCACTCTGTCTCTCTCTCAAAATAAATAAATAAAAATCTTAAAAAAAAAAAAAAGAATATATCCAATGAAAGAAGTGCAAAGCCTTGTTCTAGGAATCTGCACATTTTCATTAGAGAAGTTTTACAAAGTCTAAATAAGTGAAAGCAGAGACTGCAATCAGAATTTGAAAGATTCAATGTTATAAATGTGTCAATCTCCCTAAAAAGATCAGTGAATTTAAAGGTCCCAAACTTCATTTTATATCCAGAATATATAAGAACTACAAATCAGCACATGGCCAGCATCAAAATAGGACACTAGGTGAAAGATTTGGGTAGGAACTTTGCAAAATACTATTTTCAGAGTCAATAAACATACGAAAAGGTGTCCAATATCCCCAGTAGTCGTAGTAGTAAAGGAAATGAAAAGTAAAAACCTAACTAAATATATTATCACATTTCCATTAAACTGGATAATTTTGGGTGTTTTGTTTCGTTTGTTTTTGTTTGTTTGCTTGTTTGTTTGTTTTTAATGGTATCACCAGTTGTTGGTAAGAGCTACTATATGCTGCTGGTAGAAGTACAAATTGATGCAATCACTTTGAAAATGTGTTTAATTATATCTAGATTATTAAACGTTCACATATATTATGACTCAATAATCTACTCCTATATATACCCCCCAAACTGTGCAGATAGGTTCACCAAAAGGCATGCATAAGAATATTTATAACAATACTACTGGAAAAGACAGCAAATGGAAACAACCCTAGAGCCTATTAATAGTACAATGTATTCATTGAATGGAATATAAAAAATCAATGAGCGCGAATAAACTACTGAATGGATTAATCTAAAAATATAACATTGAACATAAGAATGTCATCACCAAAAATTATATACTCTATAAGTAAGTCCATCTTCATGAAGCTGAAAACTAGCAAAACTCAGTGATGATAAGTCAGAATGGTGTTTTTTTGAGAGGAGATAGTGACTCTAAAAGTGACAATGAAGGATATCTGATAATGTTCTATTTTTGATCTGATTGCTGATTGTGAGTCTTCAGTCATGAAAAAAAATTAGTCTGTAGAGATGTTTTTGCACTTTCTGTATATATAATTATTACATACAATGTTATATATTATACATATTATAGTTTGATAAAAATTTTACTTAAAAAATAACCCACCTAGCCTCTTCAGTCTTTGCCTCATTTCTCTTAATACCCAAATGATAAGCCTCTGAAATCTTCATCTAATGAAATCATATGTATTGCTATCTTTTACTAATGTTTCTTGCTTCCAAGAAACTTATGAAACTTACATAGTTCCTTAAATCAGCAGTACTTCTAAAAGGAGGAACTCATTATAATGATTGATTTGCTCTTAAATCAGACACAGCACACAACATCTCTCTCCAGATCTGCAGTGGAAAAACTTTCTGTGACTGTTCTTCCATTAATGAATTCTGAAAAAGAATGTTGTCACTTTTGAATTCCTTAGCACCAGTGTATTATAGGATCTGAGATGGTTGTAAACTGCTGGCACTATGGGAAAACACCATCATAACTATTTGTAAAAATGGATTTTCTAGTTATATATGCTAGCCCACAGTGAGTAGGAGGCATTCTGACCAATATGTTGCCATCCAACTCAGCAGTTTATTTTTCCCCACGAAGAAAGATAGAAGTATAGCTACCCCAGAGGAATTGTTATGGGCTCTGCTTTTGGAAATGGCCTATTTCTTTGTCCATAGCTATGAGAATGTGTTCAATTCCTTTGTGAGATTTTTAGCAACTCTGAGAAAATTTCACAATTGACTGATGAAGTTTCTGTCTTTTCTCCGCAAAATATACACTCACCTTCCCCTCACCTATGCAGTCTGAAATTGAACTCAAATCCAGGTTCTATCTCACAAAGTGAAAATCTATAGAGCTATGAAAAGATCATGAAATGTGACTATGAATTCCAATAATCACTTGGTCTTTCCCATAGGAAGTGAGAGAAATTAGAGAAAATTAGATTTTACTGAGCTAATGAGGCACACAGGAAAAGGTTTAGTTTTGCTTTCACTTTTTCATTGAAGCAAGAAATGTGAGATTGCAGCTGATTTTGCATTCACTTTCATCTATTTAAGTCATAAATCAGATAAATGTAAAAGTTCAACTGAAAATCCCGTAAGTCAAAAAGGATAGGGCAGAGGATTTAGCATTTACTGGGCACCTATTATTAATATATTATATTTAATCCTCACAGTGATCTTATAAAATAAATGTTATTGTGATTTTATAGATCAATAAGCTAGGGTCAGTGGGCAACCACACCCAAATTCATACAACTAGTACATCACAGGAAAAAAAAGTCCATATCCTTATCATGCTAACTATACGGGCTTTACCACTATGGGCACTTGAACTCTAATTTAAGGTAGACATCATTTTAATTCATGCCAAACTTTATTCCATTTGTAAGCACATGGCAGCTTCTTTTCTGGAAGATATATGGAAAATTTTCAGTTTATATAATGGGTTCTGAGTTTTCTAAATGGCAGAAAATGTATTTAAAAAATCAATTTGTATAAAACCAATGCACAGAAATCAGATGCATTTCTCTACACCAACAACAACACAGAAGAAAGAGAAATTAAGGAGTCCATCCTATTTACAATTGCACCCAAAACTATAAGATACCTAGGAATAAACCTAACCAAAGAGACTAAGAATCTATACACAGAAAACTATAAAGTACTCATGAAAGAAATTGAGGAAGACACAAAGAAATGGAAAAATGTTCCATGCTCCTGGATTGGAAGAATAAATATTGTGAAAATGTCTATGCTACCTAAAGCAATCTACACATTTAATGCAATTCCTATCAAAGTACCAACCATTTTTTTCAAAGAAATGGAACAAATAATCCTAAAATTTATATGGAACCAGAAAAGACCGCAAATAGCCAACGGAATATTGAAAAAGAAAGCCAAAGTTGGTGGCATCACAATTCCGGACTTCAAGCTCTATTACAAAGGTGTCATCATCAAGACAGCATGGTACTGGCACAAAAACAGACACAAAGATCAATGGAACAGAATAGAGAGCCCAGAAATAGACCCTCAACTCTATGGTCAACTAATCTTCGACAAAGCAGGAAAGAATGTCCAATGGAAAAAAGACAGCCTCTTCAATAAATGGTGTTGGGAAAATCGGACAGCCACATGCAGAAAGATGAAATTGGATCATGTCCTTACACCACACACGAAAATAGACTGAAAATGGATGAAGGACCTCAATGTGAGAAAGGAATCCATCCAAATCCTTGAGGAGAACACAGGCAGCAACCTCTTCGACCTCAGCCACAGCAACATCTTCCTAGGAAATCGCCAAAGGCAAGGGAAGCAAGGGCAAAAATGAACTATTGGGATTTTATCAAGATCAAAAGCTTTTGTACAGCAAAGGAAACAGTTAACAAAACCAAAAGACAACTGAGAGAATGGGAGAAGATATTTGCAAACGACATATCAGATAAAGGGTTAGTGTCCAAAATCTATAAAGAACTTAGCAAACTCAACACCCAAAGAACAAATAATCCAATCAAGAAATGGGCAGAAGACATGAACAGACACTTCTGCAAAGAAGACATCCAGATGGCTAACAGACACATGAAAAAGTGCTCTACATCACTTGGCATCAGGGAAATACAAATCAAAACCACAATGAGATATCACCTCACACCAGTCAGAATGGCTAACATTAACAAGTCAAGAAATGACAGATGCTGGAGAGGATGCGGAGAAAGGGGAACTTTCCTACACTGTTGGTGGGAATGCAAGCTGGTGCAACCACTCTGGAAAACAGCATGGAGGTTCCTCAAAATGTTGAAAATAGAACTACCCTATGACCCAGCAATTGCACTACTGGTATTTACCCTAAAGATACAAACGTAGTGGTCCGAAGGGGCACGTGCACCCAAATGTTTATAGCAGCATTGTCTACAATAGCCAAACCATGGAAAGAACCTAGATGTCCATCAACAGATACATGGATAAAGAAGATGTGGTATATATAAACAATGGAATACTATGCAGCCATCAAAAGAAATGAAATCTTGCCATTTGCGACAACGTGGATGGAACTAGAGGGTATCATGCTTAGTGAAATAAGTAGATCGGAGAAAGACAACTATCATATGATCGCCCTGATATGAGTGAGAGGAGATGCAACATGGGGGGGTTAAGGGGGTAGGAGAAGAATAAATGAAACAAGATGGGATTGGGAGGGAGACAAACCATAAGTGACTCTTAATCTCACAAAACAAACTGAGGGTTGATGCTGAGAGGGGGTTTGGGGGGGGGTGGGGTTATGGACATTGGGGAGGGTATGTGCTATGGTGAGTGCTATGAAATGTGTAAACCTGGCGATTCACAGACCTGTACCCCTGGGGATAAAAATATATGTTTATAAAAAATTAAATTAAAAAAAAATCAATTTGTACCTACACACCTGGAATGCAATTAGAAAATATGTGTTCAATAATGTTCATGTTTTCCAGGTGATTTGTTAAACAGGAAGGAAGAAACACTCCAAGATAAAATCTAATAACACAGCATAATATCATGAACCAGGTAGCTCTCTTACCCAATGCAGTCCATCACTTTAGGGGAGAGATACTGTAGGTAGTGATTAAGATCATGGATTTCAAAATCAAGATAAGCTGTGGATTATCATATATCATGAAATCTAAGACATTATTGACTGTGAGAACTAACAATACTTTACAATGACGGAAGAAGTGTTGCCAAATAATTTTTAGACACTTTTGATGGTATGATATATCCTGACTTCAGAGGTTTTAAATTTTGAAAAAAAAAATGTAGATTTGATGACATGAGGAAGCTATGTTATATAAACTAAATATGTTACAGTGGTTGAGACAAAATACAAATGTATTTCTCACTAATGTACATAATGGGTATCCCTCACAGTGACTGCTTCCTTCTGGGAAGTGACTCAAGGATCCAGATTCTTTCCATCTTGGGTCTGGTCCATCTTTAACATATGACATCTAGGGTCCCTGTGCTCATCTGCATAAAGATGGCAATAGGGAAAAGAGCCTGGGGGGATTATGCCTGAAAACTATGTATCCAGGCTGGGAATGAAATTTACCACTAGTACTCCCATTTCATGGTTGGAACAGAGTCACAATGCCACAAAGCAAGCTGGGACATTTTACCAAGCCATATGCCCACAAAACAAAGGAATTGAGTTTGGTACAGAATCAAGCTCTACTGAGACTTGCCAAGTTAGCCTCATGCTCATGAGTGTCCATGGTTCTCCCTACCCCCAGACACACACAACCCCGTTTCCCAGCACCCTTTGGTTTGAGTGGATTGCAGAAGCAAAACCTCAAGAGCAGCTGCCCTAAAGAGAAACCCAGATCCACAGTGGACTTGCTGTTAGCAAGATTTTAGCATTAATTATTTTAATGCATCCAAATATTGAGTACAGTGCTTGGCATATAGCAGCTAACACAAAAATAAAATTATTATTCTTACTTTTATAAAATCATTACTAACTTTTGAATGTGGAATCTTTATTCTGACTTTACTTACATCATGCATAAGTGTTTAAATAATTATCCTCACATTAAACTTGAAAACTAATTTTTACTTAGATTACTTCATCTTTTAAATTCACTGAAAAAAATAAATCCCTTGTCATAGCCTTCAAATAGAATTAAGGTGCTTTCCCTACAATCCAGCAATTGCAAAGCAATTGGTATTTACCCAAAGGATACAAAATTACAGATTCAAAGGGGCATATGCTCCTCAGTGTTCAATAGTAACATTATCAATTATAGTCAAATTATAAAGAGAGCCCAAATATCCATTGGCTAATGAATGGATAAAGAAGGCATGGTATATATACACAATGGAATATCGCTTAGTCATAAAGAAGAATGAAATCTTGCCATTTGCAATGACGTGAATGGAGCTAGAGAGTATTATGCTGAGCAAAACAGGTCAGAGAAAGACCTGATTTCATTCCGTAAGTGAAATTTAAGAAACAAAACAGATGAACGGACGGGGAGAATAGAGAGAGAGGTAAACCATGGAACAGACCATAGGGAACAAGCTGGGGGGTGCTGGAGAGGATGTGGGAGGGGGATGGGTCGAATGGGTGATAGGTTTAGGGGACTGGACAAAATGAGAATTTAGGGCCAAAGCATAATTCTGCCTGCCTACGGTCCATTCTTTTTGTTTTGTTTTATTTCATGGCCATTCTTCTCCTTTTTTTTTTTCCCCAGATATAATTGACACTAAGGGATTCATCCCTTCTTAGGACAAAAGTGTAAATTAATTTTAAGCTTCCAAAAGTGCAGAATAGACATTATCCAAAGTTAATTTATTATTCAAAAATAATTTCAGTTTATAAAATTCATCGTGTAGCCAGGTGTATTTTTGGGTAAATGGCTATAAATACAGATTACCCATCTGCTGTTGTCTTTGAAAAATGCACTGCTTCTTATTCTCATTTTATTTCTCCTTTGCTCTTATGCTGTCATTAGCTTCGAAGTGAGGCCATGCAGAGTAAAGATATGCAGGGGATACAGAAGTTGATGTAAATCAGGCCCACTATGGACTGATTTTGGATGCAGCTGTTACTCAATTTTACAACATACATTCACTGTACTTCTGTGTTTTTCTAAATTACAAAAGTCAGTAACTTAACTGATTCCTGTAAGACAGTTCAAAATATCTTCTCCTCTTTCAAACACTTGAGTAATTTACTGGAGCATATTTGGTGCTAGTGAAATTATTCTCAATTTTAAAAGTAATTAATGTTTTGTGCAAAGCAGTCAAATATGAATATTCTTGAAATTGATTAGTATAAGAAAAATTTATTTTATTCTTAACATTTGTAATTTTCTCCTATAAAAATACTATTTTAAGATTTCTAAAGGAGTCTATACTCTGAAGATGAAATAATTACTTTATAATTTTTACAAAGATGCAAATTTTCCATAGCTACCAAATATAAGATATTCAGATGTGAAAAAATGGCACATATCATGTATGTGTTAAGTTTTATCATTGTGTATTTAAAAGTTATTCTTGAGGCTTGTCATCTCAGACATGTAAGGCATGAAATTGTTGACTACAGAGATAAGATTTTTGACATGCAAATGCAAGTTCTGTCTTGAAACTAGCTCTTTTTCTTTATATGTTTATGGCAAAATATGTGATAAAAGTATAAAGTTTAATATTTGAAGCCCTTCCAAAGGCTAATGATTAAAATCACATTGAAATGACTACATGAAAAGGTACTCATTCTTCATATATTGTAAGAGTTGTCTGTGTTAAAAAAAATAATTCAACTGAGTAAATTTTAAAGATCTTATTGGCTTTATGCAACAATTTGTGAATTTGGCAGCATCCCATCTAGCAGTTAGAACTCTGAAGAGCGGTATAAAATAATACTTTTATAGGCAGAAGGGAGCCAAGCTAGCAAGTTATACTAACAAAAAGTGGATTGGTTGTGGAAAGGTCACTTTCCTGTAGCGCACTCAGGGATTTATCAGACAGATTACCTCACCAGTGCTGATTATGTAGCTTCTAACTGACTGGTTTAAGATTCCATTTCTGGGACCGAAACTATAAATTAAATTAAGTCTTGGTTTGGTAACTGGGAGGCTTAGCATAAGTAACTCCACTGTAGGACTGCAGTTTTGTTTTTCACATCTTGTGAGGTACCGTTGGCTCAAATGTTCCTGTTTTGGCTTACATTTATTATACTCTCTCTATGTCAAATAATTAGCATTGTTTTTATTAACTGAAGATGTTATATTAAATTTTCACATCTAGATCCACTCTGAGTAGATTGCAAAACCATTAGGAATTGGTTAGTAAACTAATAAAAAGCTCATTTCCTGAGATAACTTTTATAAAACCAAACAAAACAATACAAACTTAGTCCATTGCAGGACAAATTGAGTCCAAAGATTTTATTGAATATTTACACATTTTTATTTTAATTTCTATACAAGGGTCAATGAAGGACTTACTTGGAATCCTTCTTAAATTTCTTCTTTTTTTTTTAACCTTTTCATTTTCTTTCCCTACCTTCTTCAAATTTTTAACTCATGCAAGAAAAATAGGAATCCAGAGGCAGACCTTTGACAATGAATTTCAAAATCTATCTAGTAAGAAAAGATGTTCTGCTTAAAAACTGAAAGTGGGGAGTGCCTGGGTGGCTCAGTGGGTTAAAGCCTCTGCCTTCGACTCAGGTCATGGTCTCAGGGTCCTAGGATCGAGCCCCACATCAGGTCATGGTCTCAGGGTCCTAGGATCGAGCCCCAAATTGGGCTCTCTACTCAGCGGGGAGCCTGCTTCCTCCTCTCTCTCTGCCTGCCTCTCTGACTACTTGTAATCTCTGTCTGTCAAAAAAAAACACCAAAAAACTGAAAGTGAAACCAAATTAAAATACAAAAAGTGACATTGAAATCAATAATGGAAAAAGTAAGGCCTTCACTGAGTTTCACTTTCACTGAATATCCTTCATGTATCATTAGAATGGTGACCTTAAAAACAGTTACACATTTTTGTTTTTATTCCCAAGGGCTACTTGCCAACCATATTATGCTTTCCAAGTTGGATCTCATTTTGTGGCTGCCCTTTAATCACTGAAGTTCCCTTTTTATTATTTTTGTACTAATTGGTGTTAAAAAACTTGACAATTTATTGTGATTTAAGTTCCATTAATTTGCATCTCTTTCCCCACTCAATGATTAATACAGATGTTAAATAAGATTACAACCTAATAACAATGCCCTCTCTACCCTGCCTGTATCTCTCCTCAACTAGTTAGCAATATGTTTTCTTGATGGACACAAAATATGGGTTCAATCCAGTGTCCTATGAAGAATTAGGCTGCTGAACTTTGATAACATGAATATTCGTGGTCTCCAATCAGCCTATGATTGTATATAAGTTGAGGGTTGTTATTTTAATTAATTGATAATAGTTTATGTCAGTATTTGTATGAAATCAAATAATAGCCTTTCAGATATGAAACTTATTCATAAAAAAATGAATTTCAAGGGTGCACACACATGCACGCACACACACCGTCCTTAGGATATAGATATTTTAAAAAACTAATTTACAAATTCCAATTTACACTTTTCAATTTCTTGAAGACATCTTAAAGTGGACTTAACTCCAAAAGGTGGGCTTCAATTTACCTAATCTTAGAATGATTCTTGCACCATTTTTAAAGAGAGCTTTGTTGAGATGAAATTCATGTATCATAAAATTCACCCTTTTAAAATGAAAGTGGTTTTTCATATTTGCAGTGGTACAACCATCAGCTGTTACCTTAACTGCAAGGCATATATTGTCATATGTTGTTGTTACAACATTTTTTTTATATTACTTGGCTAAATTATTTATTGTAGCTTATATATTTACTTCCTAGTTATTTTATACAGACTTCCTGACATGATTGCAATTTCACTATTAGCTGAACATATATGCTTTTAACACAATATTTAATTCCATGTTTTGAGTACAGCAAAAGGTAAAATAGATGTGAAACTTCAAAGTGAATATATGTCAGATCACATTAATAAGGGAAATACCCCAAATTCCTTTATGCAACTCATTGTCTCATGTCCAGATTCTGTCCTTAGACTCTGGCTGGTGGGGTCTTTATCTAGGTCTCTATGCCTCAAAGACTGTACTGGTTTGAATAGTTCCTCCGCACACCCAAAAAAATTTGTCTACTCTGAGCCTCAGAATGTAATCTTATTTGTAAATAGGGTCTTTGTTAATGTAATCAAGTTAGGATGAGGTCATGTTGAAATAGGGTGGCTCCTAAATCTAGTATATCTGGTGGTCTTTTAATAAGAGGCAGATTTGGATGGAGACAAAGAAAAGGCCATGTGAGGACCTAGGCAGAGATTGGTGTGATTTATCTATCAAACAAGGAACATCAAGGATTGCCAGCAACCACTCTAAGCTAGAAGAGGCTAATAACGTCACCCTATAGTCTTCAGAGGAAGCGTGGCCCTGCCAACACTTCGATTTCAGGTTTCTAGGTTGTAGAACGGAGAGAATAAATTTCTGATATTTCAAGCCATACATTTTGTGGTACTTTGTTTATTGTAGCCCCAGGGAACAATACAGGGTCTCAATACTTGGGATAACTTCCTCAAATTTTTTTTCAGTTCCCTGCTGGTGTCTAGGTACAGCATCCATGGGAAGCAGGATGGTTGATACAGCATCATGTATAAATGATAAAACTAGAATTAAATACATGGTATTAGGGGAATTTAGAGGTAAGAAGGTATGTAGTGTTTTTAAATGAACATTTTCCAAAAAGTCAGAACATTCTGTAAAATAATAGTATCGCTACCTTTTTCTTTGGAGGGAAGATATGAAACTAACAAGGAATGGCTGTGTTTGGCAAAAAAGAATATGAAAAGATAATGAATGTACGGGCTGGAGAATCTGAAGAGGGAAAGATGGTGCTGAATACTACATTTAGTATTCACATTCTATGATTGTACAATTAGCAAAAATGTGAGTTCTTTTTTTGTACTCATTATTCTACATCATCGTTGATGAGTGTTTATATATCATTCATAGATTTTTTTTTATTTTTTAAAGAGATTTTATTTATTTATTTGAGAGAGAGAGGGAAAAAATGCACAGGCAGGGGCAGAGGAAGAGGGACAACCAGACTCCCCACCGAGCAGGAAGCCAATGACGGTGCTTAATCCCAGGACCCTGAGATCATGACCTGAGCCGAAGTCAGATGTTTAACTGACTGAGCGACCCATGTGTCCAGGTTTTAATAATATATTTATAATTAAATGGTATTAAAGACAAAATCACAACAGAAACTATGACTCAAGGACCCACAGAGCCTGAGGATGGGCCAGTCACACCCATATTAAATATTGGAAACTAGGGGGAAAGAGAATTTGTAAAGTAGATTGTCTGAAAGTGTTCTCTAACACTTCCTTATCCAACCTTCTAACAAAAACAAGGGGAATGGGTAGGATGTTCTTCTTTTCAAGATAAGAGGTTGGGTTTCCATGGGGTCAATAGAAGTGCTTAATATATATCCTTTGGATTTGGGGAGGAGGCATACTCGTATCTGACCTCTGGCTTAGGAGCCTGAAGGCAAGAGGCTGTTTCTGTTGGCCTGAGGCAGCGTTTAAGATATGGAGACAGAGAGGAAGTGCGGGAGGGGGACAAGGCTTTGTTGTGAATTAACTGAACTTCTGCTGAATGTAGGGTAAAAGTTTACATTAGAGTTTCCTATGCACCAAAAACAACCTCTAGGAGACAGGAAGGCATAACAAGGGAATCACTTCAGTCTTTTAGGTCTTAACAGAAGAGAAGCTGGAGATTGACTTTTGATCATCTGGTCCTGAAAGACACTCACAAACAAATAAACATCAAAAACCACATGCATCCTGTTGTAGGGTAGTTACAGTGAAAAGACTAGCAGTATTGTTAAGTTCTCTGAAGACCTTATGAATAAATTCCACATGGGAGACAATGAGATTTAAGTTTTGATCAGGCCCTAAGATAACAAGTGAGATTTAAAAATAGCAGACAATAAAGAACTTTCTTGTATCCCTACCTCTGCTCCCTCCCCAGACTTTTATAAGAATAGGAAAATAGCATTTAGTAGTAAAGGGGAGATAAGAATGGAAAAAAGAAAATCAACAATATCTTCACATATACCAAACCACATCTTGGTAAGGGGAAAAAAAAGGCAACTTCATATTGTTCATCATTTAATGAGTTGAGACAGTTTGCAACCTACAATGAGATTAAAGAAAAAAAAAACTTAAAAAAATAAATCTCGTGGTGATCAGCAATGTTGAGAGGCTTCCTGGTGTCCTCATGTAGCAAGAAGCAGACCGTTCTTCATGAGAATATTTAAAGATTGTGTGTGGTGGGGAAATGCATTCTTTCTGATTGCATTCCATGAGTTTTGTTAATTAAGGATGTCAGTCAAAATATATTTTATGTAATAGAACAAAGTTTGTGCTATGATGTTATACAGCATGGTAAAAGTCATGTTATGTGGTATATGGGAGGAGGAAATTAAAATTTTCTCTAAAGTTTTTCAATGAATTTTTTTACTTTCCATCTTCAGTGTCACAGTTCAATACTTTAAGCTCTTCCAGAAGACTTTGTAAACAACCTTGACCTAATGTCTTTCATCCACCTGCCCTTCAGGCATCTAGCCTTGGGTAAATCCTGCTGCCTGTGTTCGCTTTGTCTGTACACAGACTTTTCAGACTGCCAGGGAAAATCACACACCTGAGCTGACTACTGACACTGCACGTTCATGGTCACCTCTTTGATCAGTGTTCTGACAGTGATTTCAATTGAATTATGTTTCACCCGGCAATGTTCCTTCTCATTTCTGACAAGAAATATTTTATTTTCTGCACTTGGTTCCTTTTCTTCCACAGTCCCCTTTATTCTCCTTGATGATCTAGCCCCCTATTTCATGAAGAAAGTAGACCTCACTGAGAAGTGAAGTCCAATTCTGGCTTCCAGCAAAACCAGCAGTCCTGTCTGCATCTACACACACCTGTTTCTTTCATTAAAAGCAATTTCTTTCACCAATGTCAGGTCTACATTTGCTCCTGTATTTTAAGCTGTGTTTTGCCCTAACTCTTCAGGACCCAGTATTATTTAACTCATATTCTTCTAGAATATCAAACTGTCTCTGTTAACCAGGAACCTTTTCTATTTTTGTGTGAGTTGTTCAAATCCCCAAAAAACAAAGCAAATAGTAAAAAGAAAAAAACAACTTTTTCCATGTTACAAAAATAGCAATGATAATACACTATATGAACACCAGCAAAAGTGAACAGATTTAAATATAAAACAGAAACTGATATTCATTTATTTTTGGTAGGAGTATGAAATGATCCAGCCTCCATTAGGAGACATTTTTGGTCACATTTATAAAATCATATGTCCTTTTCCCTATAATCCTAAATCTGGGAATTATGCTATAAAGACATTTGTACATACATAAATGGAATATGCACAAGTTTACTTATTGCAATATTGTCAGTAACAAAAAATGCAAGTCAAATCAACTCACTGCTCAACATATGAGATGGATTCATATTTTACTCCAAGAATATATCCCAGTAGTTTCTCTTTGATCGTTTTTCTTTGTCTACTGTTCTCCCTTCACCTACTATGTGCCAGGCATGTTGTTGACTTTCTTGCTGTTCTTCCAACATGTCTGGCATGTACAGGAAAAAGGCCCTTCCCTTTGATTGGAACACTGTTTCCATATTGCCTACCTCTTGCCCCTAGAATATAAAGTCCATATAAGGTTTTAATCTTTACCAGTTTTGTTCATTGATAAAGGTCTGAATTAATCCTGGTACATAGGAAGCACTTAATAAATGCTTGTTGAATTAATGGATAAACCTAGATGTCCATTAAAACTGAGTGTTTAGGTAAAATATAATAAACACCCAAAACAGAATACTATGTACTCCCCCCAAAACACAAAAATGATTATGATTTCTTTGTTCTGTGGAATATCTATAAGGTATATGTTAAGTGACAAAAAAAAAATGAAAGATGCAGAGTGGTACAGTATGCTAGACTGTATAAAATGTAGAAGGAGAAAATACTGGTTCATAGTTGTTTTCATTTTCATACAGAAGCTTTAGAAATTCATTCAAATATTTAAAGGTTTAATAATTGTTCCCATACCCTTTGATTCGAACTCAGTCACATGGCCACACCTAAGTGCTGGGGGAACAAAGATGCAGACAAGCTGAACAGCCTTGAACCCAGCTCTTCACTAAGATGGAAGAGTAGAATGAGCTTTCAGGGACATCTGAACCTGTCCTCTGGGGCCTTTAAGAAAGTATTATAATTCCACGTTGACCACAGTACACATATTTTGATCTCTTCCAGGATTTCTAAACTTGGGACTTTTTTTTTTTTTTTTTGGTTCTATACTTGAAAGGCAACTGCTACTTAAACCCTTAAATAATGCCAAGTGCTAAAAGTTTCCCCTTGTCTTATCTCTTCCTTTGAATTATTCATAGAAATCTGCAATGGTGTTGCTTAGTATCTCCAAAATGCTTGCCCCAGCCTTTATGTAATCCTTTCCACAAACGTGCCTTTCCTCAATTTTTAAATTCCACAGGCTTTGAATAACTTGGTCTATTTCAATTACAGCCAAATATTCCTTCCTACAACTTCTTTTCCTGAGTCCTAGGAACCTTATATATAAACTGGGACATGTTTCTGGGGTCTTGTTTTCTTCTACTGCTTTTCTGGTCACTTTCAGCCCTGACATAAATCTGGCTGCTTCTTGAGCAAACTTCCTTGTCTGCATGCCTCTCAAGTAACACAGGGTCAGGAAATGGAATAGATGCTCTTTTTGCTCCCCATTGTCACTTTCAAGTCATTTCTCTTCATTTCTCTTTCCAAAACTCTTAGATCCTTTGACATCTGACAAAATCCCCATCATCAACCTACATCCTGGTCCCACAACTTTATTCATTGAAGATCTTAGCTACTGCCCCACTGTTTTTGTCTGTGACTCTGCCCCATGTAGGTGTTCCTTTTGACATCTTGACATCTCAGTGTTTTGATCAGCCTACCAATTGGAGTCCGTATAGGAAACATTACCACCCTTTATGGTTCATAAGGCAGAGATTTTGATGAAAGGACAACTTACATAAGGGAAGACAGTTACAGGGAAAATGGTGAAATAACTTGAGAAAAATCAAATAAAAAACAAAAGGGAAATAGAAAAAGCAGCAACAAGCAAGCAAGAATTCAATAAGAAAGAATTAAAGAGGAAAGGAAGGAGAGAGCATCTAGACAAAGATTCGGATTTCAGTCCTGCCATTTATTGGTTATGGACTGTGATCGTATCATAAACAAGGCTCCATGATATAATTCTGGTCTTTATTGAGCAATTCAGGATTTCCTTCTAAATAGGATGCCTTCTAAATTCTCCTGATAGTGGTCTCTTTGCATGTCTCTCTGTTGGAAGGCAGAAGGGGGTCCGGCAAGTAGGCAGGTGTACAGTAACTGTTTCTAGAATGATTGATTGAATAAAAGAATGAATGGATGGTGAATCTGCCAACTTGACTCACTTGTTGGTTTAAGTCTGTGGTTCATAAAGCTGTTTCAAAGACAGCACCTTTTGAAGGAAATTATCACACATATCTCAGTGCTATGCTGCCATTACCCTGTCCCAAACGAAGATAAATGTGTTCACCCACATACTCTGATTAACGCAGATGTCAAATACCTCACTAATCTGTAATTATAAAATAAAGCAGTATCCCCTTTTAATCACTAAGCTATGAGAGATCAAGAATCTTTAAGCTCCTTTGCTAGAAATTGCTTCTCAAAAAGCACTAAAAAAGATGACTCACTAATCTTTCAATCACAATGGGTCCTGTTTTTCTTCGTTTCTTGCTCCTGCTTGCCCACTTCAGTTACCTCAGTACTTTTTCATTTGCTACCTTCTTCCCCTGGAGTTGTTTTACTTGGGCTCTTTGAATAAGTGACCTTACTCTCTATTCAGGTTATAGCTTAAATAATACCTTTCAGAGAAAACTCACCACCCATCCTTTAGCTCCTTGTCACCCTGTTACTTTATAAAAGATTAGAGTATCATCTAAAACAAATAAATAAATCGTATACTTGAAAGAGTCGATTATCTGTTTACCCATTTAAAGTTTTTAAATATTTAACGTTTTACTTAAATTTTTCTCTCCCTTACTAAACCATGAACTCCCCATAAAGAATAATGATGTTTGTCTTTCCTGCTGAATTTCCACAATATAAAAAGTCTGTGTGTTCTCTTTAAACATCATATATATGGGGTCTCCTGGGTGGCTCAGTCGGCTAAGCTTCTGTCTCCAGCTCAGGTCATGATCTCAGGGTCATGGGATCCAGCCCCTTATCTGGCTCTCTACTCAGCGGGGAGCCTGCTTCTCCCTCCATCTACCCCTCTGCCTACTTGTGTTCCTTCTGTCAAATAAATAAATAAAATATTTTTTTAAAAAGCATCATATATAGGTTGTTTCTATCTTACATAGGACTTGAGATCAAAATTGTAAAATTCACTAATAGCCTGTACTTACCACATATCCATATTTCATAATATATGACATACATTTTATACTGACTGAATGAATACTACTTTCCTTTACATGTAGGAAAAGGCTGTATACTCACAGGCTACTAATACAAGGGTCATTTATATAAACACACTCTTTATTTGGAAAAAAGATTTTAGGACAGCCTTTTTAAAAACATTGACATGTCTTTAGGTTGGCTAATAGGGAAACATTAGACGCTTTCTGATGTTTACCTGTTATTATTACCAGAGTTTGAGCTGTCAGTCAAACCCATCACTCTATCGGATATGGAATAAAGACATCTTACACTTTTACACTCAGGACTTGAAGAGTGAAAATTTAGTCATTGAAATTGATGTTTATTAAAATGAAAAAGAAGCAAATTCTATGTATCTTCTTTCAAACCACATGGTTTTGATAGGGAAGCATAACAGCTTAACAGTCTAATGCAAACTAGTACCTACTAATTATCTGGCATCCAGCATATCTGCATATTGTATCATCTCCATTTCTCCTGCATGATGTAATGTTATTTGTTTACTCACTTACCCTATTAATGACAATTTCGAGGGAATAATATGATTTTTTGTTTGTTTGTTTGTGTTTTTTTTGGCTCAGCACTTTAAGTTGTGGCTGATAAAATATGATATCCTAAGATGCTGTAATGAAATCTGCTCATAGCTCTGTCTCTGAAGGATTGGCCCCTAATACTACATAATCCATATAGGACTCCCATATAGCATTATGGGTGACTCAGGTCCAGAATGTCAATAAAAGCTGAAAAGGGAAATGTATGTTTGCTTTATGTCTCAGATTTCTGAGATGTCCCATCGGATCCATTTTTTTATTTTCTCTTCATAGTACTATATAACATTTTACCTTCAGGGCTGCTTGCCATTTTCACACCAAACCTCTCCTTAAAAATTTTGCTAACCTAGAGATTTAAGAAGGGAAATAAAATGGACTACTAAAGATTGGCTTTGTGGTCAGTATCCGTTTCTTAGTGATAAGATTTAGACAAAGGAATTTCTATGATGTCAGAATAGAGCAGAGATTGTCAACTACTCACAAAAATAAATAACCATAAAAGATAATAAGTCTTGGGGTGCCTGGGTGGCTCAGTGGGTTAAAGCCTCCGTCTTCTGCTCAGGTCATGATCCCAGGGTCCTGGGATCGAGCCCCGCATCGGGATCTCTGCTCAGAGGGGAGCCTGCTTCCCCTTCTCTCTCTGTCTGCCTCTCTGCCTACTTGTGATCTCTGTCTGTCAAATAAATAAATTAAAAAAAAAAGATAATAAATCTCTGTATGATAACACTATTAAATGTGCCCTTTCAGCATAGATGTAAATGTTTCTTTATATTTAAAACCTTGCAAGTTCTTCTGATACTTAATTCAAAAACTATGGGGAAATGAAATATCAGTATTCTGGCCCTGCTGAAGTTATTCTAGAATCTGTCAGACTCCCTATAGTAGGAATCCAAGTTGTACTTGACTGATGAGTTTCATAGTGAATTTCCTGGAACCTGATCCAGTAAAAAGGATATAAGCAACAACTATCTCTCCTCCTTCTATCCCTCTTCCTTCTTTTTTTTTACAGGCCACTTCTTTTCAAGATAGTTAAGGCAGTAACTAAGTCATGGAAGCAGTTTAATCCTGGTATTTAATTGGTGGTTTGAGCTAGACCACTAAGTTTAATTCCAGCTCTGATAACACTCGGGTCTGGCCATAATATTACACACAATTCAGGGCATCTCATGAAACAGTACAAATAGAGGCCAAAGCTAATGTCTTTTGAGAATTGAACAGGGAACATATCAGTAGTGTGGTGTTACTTCAGGCTTGTAAATACTTGGAACTCTCAGTAAACTTTTAATAAAAGTTCTGAATTGCTAAGGGCTTGAATGTATGTAGTTGTTTTATAGTCTTTTCTCTCTCTTTTCTTACGTAAATACTTATGGGAGTTTTGCTGATTAGCCAGTAAACTCCAAGTCTGAGGAAAAGCCTACAAAAATGGCTAAATCAAGAAGGATTTTTTTTTTTTATCATAAGTTGAAATGGTCTTACTTAGAAGAATGAGAAAAGCTATTGACTACTTTTACCCTGAAAATGGTTTTACTAAGTGTCTATTTTCATTCAGTATAAAGCTTATTGAAACACCTATGCACATACCCAAAATCAATTTTATCAAGTAGCTATATTATCCTTCTGGGTAACATACTTCTCTGTACTTTTGAATAAAGTTATCAAACAATCTTGGATGAATCACTGCTAGTAAAAGGTTTATATTTTTCTATCTGATTTTTGTAGTACATATATGAAAATAATTTTGTGCATATTTAGCAGACAAAAATAATGTAAAAGAATATAATTTTTTTTTTGGTTTTTTTTGCTTCAAGTTAAACTTGGTACATGCATTTTAAAAGTAAAAATAGTTTATAAATGTGGATCCTGGGTGGCTTAGTCAGTTGGGTGGCAGACTCTTGGTTTCAGCTGTGGTCATAATCTTATGGTCATGGGATCAAGCCAGAGTGATACTCCACACTCCGCAGGGAGTCTGCCTGAGATTCTCTCCCTCCCTCTCTTCTCTGCCTTCTCCCCTCACCTCACTTGTATACACTTGTCTCTCTCTCTCTCTCTCTAAAATAAATAAATAAAATCTTCAAAAAATAGCTTATAGGGTCACCTGGGTGGCTCAGTGGGTTAAGCCTCTGCCTTCGGCTCAGGTCATGTTCTCAGGATCCTGGGATCGAGTCCTGCATCGGGCTCTCTGCTCAGTGGGCCTGCCTCATCTCTTTCTGCCTGCCTCTCTGCCTACTTGTGATCTCTGTCAAATAAATAAATAAAATCTTAAAAAAAAAGAAAGAAAAAATAGTTTATAAGTTTAAGTATTGATTTTCATACAAAAATTTCTAACATTTAGTGTAGGTCTGATTCTGTGAACATCTAATAATTAGAGAATTTTGCTGGAAATTTTTCAAGGGCTTTCCTTATTTTCTTATTGGGGTAAGATTTCTCATATAATAACAGTACATGAGCATTCCAGGTACCTACTGCTGTGCAACAATTACCTCAAAATTTAGTGGCATAAAACCATAAAACTTTTACTATGCTCAGAGAACTGTGGATCAAGAGTCTGGCTACGTACTATGGGGATGACTTATCTCTAGGTCTGGGGCCTCAGCTTGGAAATCTCAGCTACTGAGGGGTTACTCAAAGAACCAGAAACTGGAATGATATAGATGTTATATGAAGGCTATATTACTTGCATATTTGACACACAAAACTTGGGCTCAGATGGGTCTGCTGACCTGAGCTCCTGTCTGAGTCTTTTCTACATGGCTCAAGCTTCCTCAAAGTATGATGGCCTAAGGATGGTCAAACTTCTTATGTCATGTCCCCAGAATCCAAGGTTCCATAGAACAAAGCAGAGGATGCATGAACTTAACCTTGAAATCTCACAGTAACTTCTGCCATATTATGTTGGTCAAAAAAATTACAAACCAGCTCAAATAAAGGGAGAGGGGGCCCTCTCTGCAAGAGATGATTGTCAAAAAATGATTATCAAAATATGTTTTCATAACATGACCTTCTGGTATTTAAGAAATTATGATTTTATTTATTCCCATCATCTAGCTATTGATTCCCAATTAATACACTTCATTTTTATTTAACTGGTTAAACATATATGTACATTTAGACTTACTGAAAAGTGTTGAAATAATGATCTGATCTCATGCCTAACTTACTTGAAGTGAGCAGCACAATATGGAAAAAAGTTCATTCTCATTACTAGGTCTCATAGATGGAACAGTCTGGAATTGTGAAAGAAACCTCTTGGTATCTTGCCAGCATCTTCTCTTTCAGAGAGTTTTTTTGGCTGTTAATTTGTCTTTCAATTCTAACCTTTCAAAATGTAATAGTTCCATCAAGAGTTGTGTAGAAAATGAAATCTTTCAAGTAAGCCAATTCATAATTTCTAATGGCAATAGAGACAATCAAGGTATCCAAAGATATAGAGGTTTTGTTTTCTGTTGCTCCTCCCATTGAAAATTAGTATGTTTTCAAGGACCAGGATGATAAGCTATGTTTCATATCATATCGCTTGTTCTTAGTGTTACACGTGACCCATGTCACATGTATGGATCTATGCATTCATTAAAAATAATGAATGGAGGGCTCCTGGGTGGCTCAGTGGGTTAAAGCTTCTACTTTCGGCTCAGGTCATGATTCCAGGGTCCTGGGATTGAGCCCCACATTGGGTTCTCTGCTCGGCAGGGAGCCTGCTTCTCCCCCTCTCTCTCTGCCTGCCTCTCTGCCTACTTGTGATCTCTATCAAATAAATAAATAAAATCTTAAAAAAAAATAATGAATGGAGAAGGACCAAAAGGGTGGTAAGGTGGAAATAATGTAATAGTAATTATTTTGAATGGGAAGATACACCAGGAAGAAAAATAAACTGACTCTCTGGAAGGAATCATGAGTGAAGAAGAGAGAAGCACTTTTTATAATCACCAAAGGAGAAGATGTCTGTGGCCAGAGGTGAAAGTGTACTGGGTACCTAGAGAAATGAAAAGATAAGACTGAAATAACCAGAACTAAGCATCCTTTATACCTAAATTCTATGACAATAAATTTTAGAACCTATCTTTTGTTGTATTGGTGAAGGGGAATGAAATTACATTCCAAATGCATACTCAAGACTATCCTGGACTGAGAAGCTATAAGTAGTACATAAAGTTGAGCTTTCATCCTTATGATTGGAGAAGATGGGAGCTAATGCTGGGATTTTGGTAAAGTTCTTTATTATTATCCAGTTCAATTATGAGAAATACCCTGACTCCTCCCACAGTTTGTTAAATGAGACTACAATGACTACAAAAGACCTACTCAAATGTTTCACATCCAATTTGAAATGCAAATACTTACAGCCAACTGTATTAATTATAATACTTATCTCTATTTCTTCAGTAAAGTCCCTAATATTTAATTCTCTAAAATATATCCTCAAGGTTGGTATAAGGACAAATACATAATTTTCTAGACAATGGATTCCACATGATTTAAGTAGAATGTATGAGTACCAACTACAAGTATGAGGAATCCATGGTAGACAAGGGCAATGAGCTGCCAAAATCCTGCTTCATGGAAGGACTCAATGACCAGCTGCTGAGGATGAGAACCTCCTGTTGTTGATCTATTCGGAGAAGTCATGCCCTTTCCAGGATGTCTATAGCCAATGTCTGATGGCAGTGAGGTATACTATCCTGGCCATGTGGGACCACCCTGGAGGGTCATTTAGCACCAGCTCTCACTGTTCAGTCAAGGCTGCTGCCAGACTTGCATCACAGCTGAACTTGTTCTTTTGCTCACTCCTGTTCCCTTTCTTTCCCTTCCCCCAGGATTGATTTCAACCAAGGTCATTCCCTAATAAGTGTTTTGCATGCTAAACTCCACCACTGAGTCTGTTTCTAGAAAACTTAACCTTCAGTAGAATTTTAAAAATTAAGGTTAATGAAACCTGAATACAAACTATCAGAATACACTTAAACTTTTTAAGATATGCAAAAACACATTCTACTAGAAAAGGAATAACTTATTTTCTCTGTGAAAGAGTTTCTCTCCCAATTGATTATGTCATTTTGAATTAAAATAAATCACTTGCTGATAGTAGAAAGTGTCAGTGTCAATGTCAGTACACATTTCAAAAGCATGCTTGGAATAACGTATTGAGGCGAGGCTTGATGAATGTGCATTGACTTGCTAGATAATGCTGCTACCATATAATGTAATGGTGAATAAAATTGTTTGAAATGCTACCAAATATATGGTGGTTTTCCTTCATAAAACTGAAGCAGGGTAGACAAGCTTCAGCAGTAACAAAAACACTCTTAGAAAACTTTGCCTAATGTAAACAAACTTCAATTCTCATAAAGACAGCTAGTAGATCATAGATTCTTCTCGATGGCTTAAAATGAAAAAAAGCAAACAAACCTAGAAACTATAATGGGAGTAATTGACCAAGATGAATGAAAAGGCATTGATTTCTCTTTGTGAAAGAGAAAACGCCAGTTTTATTATTTACCAGCTTTTCATGTTTCTTAGTTCAGTGTTTTTTTTTTTTCAGTATATGTGTTTTTAAGGTATGTTTTTCATTTGTCCAGCCTTTATTATTATAATGACATACTACACAAATCATTTCGTTGTGGTTGTCTTTGTGTTTTATTCATGTTTTTTCTTCTTCTTCACTAAAATGTAAACACATTGTGGAACATATGAAGACTTTTATCACAAGTATATTATTCTTAAAGATGAGAAATACTTATTGAAAGTCATTAAATAAAAAATGCAAGTTTGTTTCCCTCTTGTAGTAAGCAATCACTGTGCGCATTTTAACCCACAAAACATGATTGCCACATATCTGAAAGGGCATCCTTATTGTATTGCTAAATGCAGGCACTGTGTTCACGATAAAATTACACATTTATGTGTTCCTTATACGGACTTCTATTTAAAACCTTGTATTTTTTGTTTATACATCACATATATATATATGACACACATATATATATATAATGCACTTTATGTTAATATAAAAGACATTGATTTTACTAAAAATAATGTTTTAATTACATACAACAGAGAAGAATAAAGTCCGTTAAAAGATGTTGGATAGAATAACCTATGTGTGCAGCAGAAAAATTTTGTTTTGTTTTGTTTTGTTTTGAGAGAGAAAGAGTGTGAGCATGCACACCAGCACTAGCTGGGGAGGGGAGTAGGGAAAGGGGCAGAGGGAGAGTCTGAGAATCTCAAGCAGACTCCCCACTGAGTGCAGAGCCCATGTGGGGCTCAAATCTCAGGACCTGGAGTTCATGACCTGAGCTAAAATCAGGAGTCAGATGCTTAACCAACTGAGCGACCTAGGCACCCTCATCAGGGAACTCCATGGAAGAGGAGGTCCATTCATTCTAATCAGATCTCAAGTTAGACCATTGCAGGAATTCCTGAAAAAACAATTATGATCCAATTCACTACCAGTATATGCAACACAAGAATACGGTAGGAAATCCAGCCATATGCCTTAAAGAAAAATCTCCTACTACATGGACAGGCTCAACTTCACTATGTTATTAAAAAAAAAAAAAAAAAAAGTACCATGTTATCGTAAGTTAGTATTCTGTCTTTCGTAAGACATCTGTTGAGCAATTTCTAACTGCCAAACAGTCTGCTAGCAAAAAATCCTGCTTTCAAAAAATTCAAAGTCTAAGGGTGAGAAGTGACAGTTTCTTAATTTCAAAGTGGGCACATTTAAAAATCTAGTGTATTATTATAGTAATTCATGATTGGGATAACAAAAGAACAAATGGAGGGTTTAATGTAAAAATTGAAGTCATACCATAATCAAAGATAAAATATAGGGACACCTGTAACCAACTGCCTTCACCTCAGGTCATGATACCAGGATCCTGGGATCGAGTCACTGTTGAGTTCCCTGTTCAGTGGGGAGTCTGCTTGTCCCTCTGACCCTCTCCTGCTCATTCTCTCTCCTTCTTTCTTTCTGAAATAAATAAAATCTTAAAAAAAATATAAAATCTATTATATTTATGGGCTATTGGAGTCTTGTCTTGGGACCATTATGCCCCCTTTCTAACTAAAAACCGTGTTCGTTCTTCTATCTAAAATGATTCATCTGCACTGTATTCCATTTCTTCTATCCTATTCAAGAAACTTGACTCAGATACCACTTTCTTACTTGAAGCTGTGCCTCCTCATTTTTTATAACTCATCAGCACCCAATTGCCATCCCTGTTAGCACACAAAGAAGCCATTACTACTTCCTGTTAATGCAACAGCACCCCAGCTGGCCTCGAGGGTTAACTTGATTCAAGTTAACATACTTCTTACCTGCTGACCTAAGGCCCCTGATCTGAAACAGGCCTAATTTCCTTTGAGATTTGCAGACCACTGGTCTTGAGGACTAAAGAACAAGAACTGCCTTGGCTTTCTGATTTGCCTAGCAATTGGTGTAGAAAAAATGTTTTTCTTTCTTTCAGGTCATATAAATGATTTGACTGACCTTGTTCTGTGGATCTGTAGACCTTGCCCTCCTTTGGGGAAAAAACAGAGTGCCTCTGCACATCAGGGAAAAAGAACCTGACACCTTCGTATAGCCACCAGCCACTGAGATCATGTTTGTAGTTGGCATTATGGAGTCTGCATGTGACCAAAACAGGCTGCAAATCACTACGTTCCCTTTCCTGATTAACTACATTAAACCTCTTTAAAAATCCCTGGGCCAGGCAGAAACCTCAGAGTTGGCTTTCAGACAAGAGTCCACCTTCACCCCAGGTTGTCGCACCCTGAATAAAGCTCATGTTCCTTTCCAACCCAAACTCATGTCTTGAGTGATGATCTTTCAGGTGATGGGCAGCTGGACTTGAGTTTGGTAACATTAATAACCAGCAACAATCTCTAGATGCCCCTGCCTCGACTAAACATCATTCTATTTATTTGCTTTCTTTTTAAACTTTAAACTCTGCAAGAAAGTCATTCATAGGCACTGTACCCAGTTTTTCTTCTTCTTTTCTCTCTTAAATTTAGTCCAATCAGAATTTCACTCCACCACTCACCAAAAGCACTCTGGTCGAGGTTATCAATTACCTCTATGTTTTTAAATTCAACTTTCTTATCAATAGCTATTGATATGGTTGATCATCCCTCCACTTTGACACACTTTCTTCACATGGCTTCAAGGACACCATACTTTCTTAGATTTCTTCCTACTCCTCATTGGCTGTTTTTGCTCTATTTAATTGGATGGTTTCTTTTTTCTCTTCAACCATTTAAAGTAGGTGTGACCTAAGACTAAATCTTTGATTTTTCTTTTAATTTTTATCTAAAACATTATCCAATGAGATCACAGAGCCTCACAAAATTCGATTTCTATCTTGACTACTCCCAAGTTCACAGCTTTAGTGCAGAACTTCTTCCTGAACTTCAGACTCCTAGATCCATCTGTGAACCTAATACATACATACACACACACATATATATATATAAAATGATTAAAAAAGACAATTTAAGGGGTACAAAAAACTTTACTGAACGCTTCATGGAGCAGGTGGTCTTTACTCTCAAGAATTTGAAGGACAACAAAGTAGGGGAAAGGTCTTCAAGCTTTTACAGAAAAAAGCAAGTGGAAGACAAGGAGGAAGCACCCAACTTAAGTTGATTGACTGGGGTTGCATATCTGACCTTATTTAGAAAGATCAAGAAACAAGAAAATAAATATAAAGCTCAGTGGTGACTTGCCATTGGCTGACTGCGTATACTGCATTTCTGGTCAAGTGGAACATTTACCAGGATACCAAAATTATCTAAGTTTTTGTTGACATGATGCCCTAGGCAGGAGCACCTCCATTTTAGGGCTGAACATTTAGTTCAACAATATATAAATCTCCTTAGGGTTGGCCCTTTACCTTTCTATTTCCTCTTCCTTGCATACTGGATCTTTAATTAATTTTTCTGTTGGATGTATCCTCATGTTCATACAAAATAAAATTATTTATCTTTATCTCTTCTAATACCAAAGCACCATCATTTTTCCCAGTCACTGCTGTCAGGTCCCTAACATCTTTTCTTTACTTTTTTTCATTTTTTGGGGGGTGGGAGGCAGAGCAAGAGAAAGAATCTCAAGGAGACTCCATGCTGAGCACGGAGCCTGAATCAGGACTCCATCTCACAAGGCTGAGATCATGACCTGAGACAAAATCAGGAGTCAGATGCTTAACTGACTGAGCCACTCAGGTGCTCCCTATCATCTTGTCTGAGTCTACCATCTCTTTCTAAAATTACTATCCTAGGCTCCTAACAGATCTCTTTGTTTCTTCCTTTTCCACCCACAGTCTATTTTCATCACTGTAGGTCTTCTCTGTATCCTGCTAAAAATTGCTGTTGAGTTGTTCCAGCCCTCTCCATCCCCAGTCCCTGCTTCAATTTTCTTTATAATACTTGCATGTTCTGGAATACTGCATTGTAATTTATTTATTCGGCTATTTTTATATTCCTCTTAAAATATAGGCTTCGTGGTGATAGTAATTTTTGTTTGCATCCCAAAATGTATTGCACAGTTCAGGGGCACCTGGGTGGCTCAGTCAACTAAGCGTCTGACTTTGGTTTTTAGCTGAGGTCATGATCTCAGTGTCCTGGGGTCGAGTCCCACATTGGGCTCTGTGCTCAGCAGCTCAGCAGGGAGTATGCTTGAGATTCTCTGTCTCCCTCTCCCTCTACCCTCCCTACTGCTTGCAGCACTCACACTCTCTTTCTGTCTTTAAAATAAATAAGTAAATCTTAAAAAAAAGTTCAAATGGTGTGTAGCTAATAATAGTTGTTGAATACATATCTGTTAAATGAGTTAAGGTAACTATTGTCTAGTGGATGAAACATAAACTATTATGTTTATGGACTATGCAACAAGAAATCAAATAACTCGACCTAAGAATCCTTCAATCTATTAGGAATTTGAGGTATGTGATACAATAGAAGATGAGAATGAGGCAGGATGTATAAAGGACAGCTGCTGAGATCTTGTTTTAGGATTAGTTAATGACTCTAAGCCCCACCCCTGCTGAGAAAAACAATTCAATTACAACTCCCCTACCACCTCAAGTTAAAGGTTTCATTCTTTGAAAAAATGCTCCATGTGTTGGTGATGTGGAGGCAAGACTGAGGCCATGGACTAAAAATAAAGAAACTTAAACGAAAGTCTACATAGTAAATATAGATACCTCCAAGCTATCCTCCCTCTCCTAGTTTCTAGAATGCTGAAAACCAATCTAAAATGCCCAGGCAGTAGATCAGAACTTCTTCTCTGGATAAATGGTAGCCAGAGATAAAAGACATATACATTCTAAGGTCCAGAAAAGAAGTCCGCTCCCTTGTCAACAAAACTTAACCAAACATGCAGAGACAGAACTAGTATTTTAAAGGCTCCCTTTTAAATATTAATGGGCCCTCAAGGACATTTGCAGAAAACAGAGAAATTTAAAAAACAAAATAAGTGGATAGAAACAAGAAGACAGAGGAAACAGAAGTGAGGGGAATTAGAGTAGGGCAGTGGAGGAAAGTTAAGCAGAGAGGTCAGTCTGACCCAGGGAAGGTCTGTAACAAGAGTTGTAGCTGAATATGGCTTCCCCTGAGACAAGGTATTGCCCTGCTGTACCAGTCCATCATTTCTTGGGGACATAACTTCTGGAATGAGGCTGCTTCCATTGACCAAGGGCAGTTCTATTCACAGCAGTTAGGAAATTGTGCACAATCCCAGAGCAAAGAATCTAGGCAGGGCAATGGGTGTCTTTTGTTTTGTTTTGATAATTCTTTTAATATAATTTACCTTTTTTTAGATATGTGGTTAAATAAGTAACAATAACGGCAAAATAATGGCAAAATAATGGCAAAACAATAATAATAATAACGACAAAAAATAAATATTTTTAACATACTATAAAGCCCAGAGGAAGGAACTTGTGAATTTTAGAATGTTATGGAACACTTAATCAAAAAGTTATTTGAGTTAGGAACAGCAAGCTGTGTCAGTGTAACAATTTCTCTACCTACATCATATAGTAATAAATACCAAATGAAATCACGTATAAGCCAGTGTTTTATAAATGGTAATATCTCCGGTTTGTCATAATGAAGATAGCTTAGGATGCCATGGGGAAAAAAAAAAAAAAAAAAAAAAAACAAACAAACAAAAAACAAACTTCTGTTCTTGATAAGAATTACACCTTATAGTTAGCCAAGATAATTGCCTTCTGAATTTTCAGATTTTAAGAAAATTCTAAGCCAAATATCTTGGGCTTATTATTATTTTAATTTTGTTTAGGTCTTTTATTTGTACTGGGACAGAGAGAGATATGTTGATTCAGATTGTTGAGAAAAAGATTGTATTGAACTTTAAAGGATTGTTTTTATTTTTATTTTTTATCTTTATTTTGTTTTAGATGGGGGAAAGAGAGGCAAAGGGCAGAGGTAGAGGGAAAGGGCCAGAGAGAATCTTAAGCAGGGCTCAAACAGGGCTCAATCTTATGACCCCAAGATGATGACTGAAACTGAAATTAAAGTTGGATGCTTAACTGACTGAGCCATCCAGCCATCCCAAGAATATTTTATTTTTAATGATATAATAATGTTGCAAATCTTTGAAAGACTTAACTCCAAATGAGCCTCTCTTTTCACTGTAAACAGATCTATAATATTTTATTTTTTTAAGTTTTTAAAATTTATTTGAGAAAGAGAGAGCAAGCAGGGAAGAGAGGCAGAGGGAGAGGGAGAAGCAGACTCCCTGCTGAGCAGGGTGCCACATGTGAGGCTCAGAGCCGAAGTCAGACGCTTAACTGACTGAGCCACTCAGGTGCCCCCAAATCTATAACATTTTAGTTAAGTGTACTTAAGTACAATTAGGGAAATACTTTTTTTAAAAGCTTTTATTTATTTATGTATTTTGAGAGACAGAGAGAGAGTGAGTGAAGGGAGGGGCAGAGGGAGAAAGAGAGAGTCTCAAGCAAACTCCAAGCTGAGCACAGAGCCCAATGTGGGGTTTGTTCTCATAATCCTGAAATCATGACCTAAATAGAAATCAAGAGTCAGATGCCCACCTGACTGAACAACCCAGGTGCCCAGGATGTAATTTTTAAAAGGTGGTAGCATCATTTTTTTTCTTAAACAAATAGTAAAAAAAAAAAAAAAAAAGGCTTATTTGAGAAAATAGTTTTGTGACTAATACATTGCTTCTTATCTGGATTAGAAATTCTCCTTGGTCTGGACTTTTCAGACTTTGAATTGTTTTTCTCAAGACCTGTCTTTAAAAAATCATTTCAATACTTGCCCATCACTGCAGTCAAAGGCAATGTACTTGCTATCAACAGTTTTCTCTTGAAATCAAAGTATTCTTTTTAGAGATGTCCTACCAATGGTAGTTGTTTAAAAATTTCCCAAACTGTGAATATTTTGTAAACATTTGAGGCAAAAAAAATACATCACAAATGCATATTTTTCATTTTTACTGACAACTATTGTTCAATTTTAATGATTTATGATCACATTTTAAAGCACATTGCTAAATGAGCTGTTGCATTTATATTTTGAAAAATATAAACGCTACATGATATCTGATCTCATTACTGCTTGCTATCACTAAAATCATAGACATTAACATATTTTTAAAGACTGTCATTCTTTTCAGATAAATATAAAGATTCTTATCAAAAACTATTTGTCTGGACTCTATGAAAGGCTGGAATAAAAAGTGAGTCCAGGAGAGTTGGTTATGTTTAGGCTCATTCAAATCGAAAAGATAACTTTCCATCAGTTGGGAAATGCTAAATAAGTATTTGCTTTAACTTCCCACACCGATGCAGTACAGTTTGTATTACCAGTGCTTGAAATGGCAATGAGCATCCAAAAGACAATCGGATGGCAAACAGTTAAACTGGCTCAGTGCCCACATGGAGGAGGTGGTGAGTCCTGCCCCTGGCTGATGTTTTAAAATCCATTCATGGTAGAGATAAGGTATGAGACCCTGTGCTTCAAAATGTGGGGTTTGGAAGGGAGAAAACATACAAAGTTTTGTTCACCTAGGTGATAAGCCACCAGTAAAAATGAGAGGATCAAGACATTCCTCCTTTGGTACAATGCATGAAAATGATAAGATGTTTAATGTGAGCTCCAAATGGGGGATAAAGACTCCTTGATGGTTCACAGCCAGCAACTCTTCCCTCACATTAATTTGAAGTTCAGATTTAGATTATCCATGTCATCCAGCAACCCACATACTGAAATGTATTCACAGCATTTTTAGTTCACAGTTGTTATTACTCTGGGGTGCCCCACAGAAAAAAAAGCAAGATTGCTGTAGGGCAATAGACCCTGAATTCAAGCCCTGTGGGATTTCAATGAATTAATGCCCTGCTGTAGGTTCCTACCAAGCTAAATTACTTCAGATATGAGGGAGCAATCCTCCTCAATGACTAAGAACTAATAAACATTACAAATGTAGGACTGTATACCAAGATTCTTTAGATTATAAAACTGTCTTTCTGGGGTACCTGGGTGGCTCTGTTGGTTTAGCATATGACTTCAGCTCAGATCATGATCTCTGGGTCCCGGGATTGAGCCCCCCATGAGACTTCCGGTTCAGTGGGGGGTTTACTTCTCCCTCAGCTCCTCCCTTCCTCAGCCTTTGCCCACCCCTGCTCTACCAAATAAATAAATAAAATCTTAAAAAAAAAAAACACTCTCCGATATTGAGTTTAACATTAAAACAATTAAGAACATGAGACAATAATAAGACATTATGAAACCAGATGTTCAGTTTTGCAAAATAACAAAATAGATGTTCTAGGAATAAAAAATGACATTGCTGAAATGCAAACTCAGTGGGTAAAAGGGTTGAACAGCAGATCTGAGACAATTGCAAAGAGAACTGATAAATTGGGAAAAGTAAAAGGATGTTTACCAAAAAGTCCATGTGGGAAGATTGCAGTATGAAGGTACATAAAAAAATAGGCTAAGAACATAAAGAATAGGATGAATAAGTTCAACATATAATAAGAAGAAATTCCAGGAGTATAGAGTAGAGAAAATGAAGGAGAGGAATAGTGAGAGATTACAACTGACGGTTTTTCAGATTCATAAATTCCCTTAATCATAATAAGGCCATACCCAGGTTGGGTATTGCAACTTTAGAACCGCAGAGACAATGTTTCTTGAAGATTGCTCTCAAATAGAGAAAAATTAAACTGACTGCATACTTTGTAACAGGAAGAAACAATAGAAGATACTGCAATAATATTTCAAAATACTGAGAAAAAGTAATTCTCAATGTAGAAAATTTATTTATTTAAATGATCATTCATAACTAAAGGTGAAAAAAAAACTGATATTTTCGGGGAAATGAATACAACTGTTATTGAAAAAACCACCGTAGAATGTATGTGAGAGAGAAGTGGATTTATCCCATGAGAAATGAGATACAGGAAACTGTGGGAGTAGAGATATTGGCAAAGAAGTGGGCATAAGTAAACAAGATTTCACTACTTAAAACTGAATAATAAAACTATTTTTTATGAGGATAAGTTCTTAATATGGAATTCTTAAACATGTAATGATAATGACTATGTGTTGAAATTAATTTAGAATAAAGAAGTTCAAAGTAAAACTTAAATACTGAATAACAGTTATATATTAAAAGAGGTTGAGATTATTTGGTATTAGAATGCAACAAACTCCTTAGTTTTTTGAGAATAAACAGAGAGATTCTGATGAACTGTAGACTTACTAAGTCAAATACCCATGTACTCATTAAAATCTTGGAAAACTATGTGTAAATGATAGAAGAAAAATAAAGAATACTGACTGCTTAGTCAATTTGAGTGAACTCTGTTAAGAAGAAAAATGAAGCCAAGAAAAGTAAAGAAGCACAAAATAAAACGGTGTCTAAATACCTCAGAAATGTGAAAACTAATGCATTTCAGATTGGTCAAAACCAAAATTTGCTTTTTCATTTTGTTTACAGAACACATGACTACAATTTAAGAGCAAAGAAAAATTGACTTTAAAAGAGTAGAAAACAGATATATGAAAAGAAGAAAAGAAAAAGTGGAAGCTATTGGGCATAAATAACGGAAAAATAAGCATAAAAGCAAAACACACACACACACACAAAACTTCATGGAGAATAATGATATAACATAATGTAAATATTTTGAAATTTGCATACTGCAAAAAAAGTGACATTACTTTGAAGAAACTGATACATTCACAATCATAATGTCAGATTTGAATAGCTTCTCACAGTAATTGATAGGTTAGGGAGAATAAAAACTCCTATGACTATTGTTACAAACACTGTAGTTTGACCATTCTAACCCCTCTTCCCACCCTCATTCATAACTGTCTTCTTTTTAGCCTTTTTCTAAGTAGGTATGGATGAGCCAACCAGTTCTGATCTCAGAAAGTAAAGCTGCTTGGTGAGACCTCACAGACCCAGATACACATTTTAAATGCCAAGACTAAGCTAATATAGCCAATGAATTCCATTGGGACCTATGCCCTATTAATTACCTATCCGAGTGAAAGAGGATGTGGCCTACTGAAAGCCAGTGAATGTGGACAAGTCAAGGTAGAGCTGAATTGGTCAAGAATGGACACAATAATGCTAGTCTCTGTTCAACCTTTGATGCTTAGCTTTTCAGTTGCTTTCAGAGCTCTGAAAACCATCTGACAACAGACAGAACGACAAAGATTCTTGTTTCCTTACACATACAGTGCACTCACTAAATCCTTATTGGATGAATAAATGGATGATTTTTTTAATCTATCAAGATGAAGCATCTGCCTCTTTTTCTTTGGTTAGTTCTTTACCACCACTACCACAAGAAAAAGTATGGAATAACAAGGCTTCAAGTTGTTCTTGAACATGAATCCATTAAGGGCACTTTTTCCTTAAGTTGCATTTTGCAAATTCACACAATGGAACATTAGTCCAAAGGTTGGAGAATTTTCCAAAAGGATAAAAAAATATTCATACAACATGTACTTACAGGAAACAAAAACAAGGCTTGTGTGATAACTTTTCAGCTTGAAAAAAGATGTTTAATATACTACAAAATATAAAACTTTAACAAATAGATGAATAAATGTCCTAAAAATAACATGGCTTAAATATTTAAATCATAACTACTATATTTGCCAGTCTCAGGTCTTCCCATTAATGAGTAAAATTTGGGAGAAAATTTTGTATCCATGATAGAAAAAAAAAAAAAAAGTGTAGTTGAATCATAGAAGAAGTTCACTCATTTATTAGAGTTTTTTCTCAGGTAATTGAAATAGACAATTTCTCCAATATTTCCCTTCTCATCTGAGCCTACCATGTTGGATTTCACAAGGCTTATTTATAACTAGAGCTTGCAATTCTGTATCTCTGTCTATTGTTGAAAAAATAAACATGTTTCTCATATTTTCAAAACAAACATATAAACAAATATTTTTTTCCTCTGTTCTGCCTCAAAACTTCCTACCTCCCAAACTGATTTTCACATATAAGAAGTTACAAATGGACAGTTTTTATAAGCAATTTTTCTTACTGTTTCAATGTCCTGGTCAATTAAGTCAATTCAAAAATTTGAAAGAAAGTATCAGGAAAGGTTTTGTTGTTGTTGTTGTTTTTGTTTGTTTTTTCTTTTTCCAATAGTGAGTCCTATCAATATCAAACAACTGTCAGCATTCTTAATCACAAATGTAAATGTCATGCAGGATAAATTTCATATTGCTAAAAACAAGATTAAAAATTTCAAAAGGGGGGTGCCTGGGTGGCTCAGTGGGTTAAAGCCTCTGCCTTCAGCTCAGGTCACGGTCTCAGAGTTCTGGACTCAGACCCCACACTGGGCTCTCTGCTCAGTGGGGAGCCTGCTTCACCTTCTCTCTCTGTCTGCCCCTCTGCCTACTTGTGATCTCTCTTTGTCAAAATAAATAAATAAAATTTAAAAAAATTCAAAAGGATTGATATCATGTCTAACATGACACAATGCGTTAAACATTCAGTAATTATTAGACAACTTACATGCCATCTCAAGTTCATATACAGATCCTGTGCACTCAACTCTGATGAGACTTTACAGGATGTGGCCTTGAATGCTATAGTCATCTACTGGTTTGAGCAATTTTACAATAAATGTGGTACAAAGTCCACAATGAAAAAAAAAAAAAAACAAAAACCGTAGTTAACTTCCTAATCATCAAAACATATACAAGAAATTTTTGAAAGGAGGATATATTTTGGTATCTTCAAACAAAAATAATTGACTTAGTTATTCTCTGGTCTTTGGTGTTAGGTTTTTAAAAAGAAGAGAGCTGTGGAGCTGCGGGGAAGATCTGCCAACGTATTGTATGGAGCACTGGGTGTGGTGCATAAACAATGAATCTTGGAACACTGAAAAATTTTAAATAACTAAATAAATAAAGGGTTTATAAGCTAAGTTTTCTGACTTCCTGTCTGTAGGTGGGGTATTCTGTGAGTGCCATGCGTGAAGATGACAGCCATGAGGAGAACATAAGAGTGCTGGGAAAATTGGACAGCTAATGTGTAGAAGAATGAAACTCAACCATTCTCTTACACCATATAAAAAGATAAACTTAAAATGATAAAAGACCTCAGTGTGAGGCAGGAATCTATCAAAATCCTAGAGGAGAACATAGGTAGTAACCTCTTCGACATCAGCCATGGCAACTTATTTCAAGATATGCCTCCAAAGGCAAAGGGAACAAAAGCAAAAATGAACTTTTGGGACTTCATCAAGATCAAAAGCTTCTGCACAGCAAAGGAAACAGTCAACAAAACAGACGCAACTCATGAAAGGGGAGAAGATATTTGCAAATGACACTATAGACAAAGGGCTGATATCCAAGATCTATAAAGAACACCTCAAACTCAACTCATGTCAAAAAATGGGCAGAGGATATGAATGGACACTTCTCCAAAGAAGACATACAAATGGCTAACAGACACATGAAAAAATGTTCATCATCATTAGCCATCAGGGAGATTCAAATCAAAACCACATTGAGATACCACCTTACACAAGTTAGAATGGCCAAAATCAACAATACAGTAAACAACAAGTGCTGGAGAGGATGTGGAGAAAAGGGAACCCTCTTACACTGTTGGTGGGAATGCAAGTTGGTGCAGCCACTTTGGAAAACAATGTGGAGATTCCTTAGGAAATTAAAAATAGAGCTTCCCTATGACCCTGCAATTGCACTACTGGGTATTTATCCCAAAGATGCAGATGTAGTGAAAAGAAGGCCACCTATACCCCAATGTTCATAGCAACAATGGCCACAGTTGCCAAACTGTGGAAAGAACCAAGATGCCCTTCAGCGGATGAATGGATAAAGATGTGATCTGTATATACAATGGAGTATTATGCCTCCATCAGAAAGGATGAATACCCAACTTTTATATCAACATGGGCAGGACAGGAAGAGATTATGCTGAGTGAAATAAGTCAAGCAGAGAGAGTCAATTATCTTATGGTTTCACTTACTTGTAAAGCATAAGGAATAACATGGAGGACATTGGGAGATAGAGAGGAGAAGTGAGTTGGGGGAAATCAGAAGGGGAGACAAACCATGATATACTGTGGACTCTGAGAAACAAACTGAGGGTTCTGTAGGGGAGGAAGTGGGAGTTGGGTGAGTCTGGTGGTGGGCATTATGGAGGGCACATATTGCATGGAGCATTGGGTGTGGTGCTTAAACAATGAATTTTGGAACACTGAAAAAAATAAAATTAAATTAAAAAAAAAGTATTGGGAGAGAAAAGGCTCTGATACCATTGACTTGGTCTATTATCCTACCTCGTAATTTCAGACTTGTTATACTGTGATATAATAAATATAATAAGTATTTACTATACAAGTTAGTTGTAGTTACATTTTATGTAGCTTGCAACTAAGAGTATCCTGACAGATATAGTGCCATTACTGAAAGTAATAAACATGTGATTACTTTTTTTTAAACCACACATTTACTAGTTTACATGGTAGAAAGGAAGCTAAAAGGTGCTGTCTAGTTCTGTTTGAAACTTTATATATTTGTTTTTAGAAGAAATTGCATATCTTCCATGAAGTTTGATTTTCTAAGAAGTAGAAAAATTCTTTAAGAAGTAGAAAAATAATATAATTAATAATAAAAAATATTTCTTCTGAATTCCTGTCCCTGATGGCATGAAACCAAATAGTAACATTGTACATAAAGTTTTTATAAATTTAATAAGTTCTGAAATGCTATGAGAGTAAGGGAACAAAGCGATTAAACATGAACACATGAGAAGAAAAAATGACGGCAGGAATTTATTTTCTATTACCCTTGTTAAAGTCGAAATTATCATTTTGAGTATAAGACATCCAATACTTTTTGGTTTGAAAGGAATCACATACATGAAAGGTAGAGCTCAGCCTCTCTTTACAGCAGCCCAAGAGGGTCAGATGCTCTTTCTTTCACTCACTGGCCTCCAGCATGTTCAGGTATGACAAGGGCATGGCCACTGAATCCTTTCACAAGGACTTGGATTCTTCTAGAGCGAAGCAAAACCATTGTGGGTAGTCAGAAAGTTCTCAATACAGTTACCGAGCAAATGGTCAAAGTCTGGCAACCCAGGGCTAGTATGGGGGGAGGGGTAGTGGCAGAAGCTCTGTCCAAAGCCCACTGGTCAGGCACTTACATCTTGTAGACACTAGAAGCTCTCAGATATCCTTCCTGTATGTTTCTTTTTCCGTAAGTTAGCCACAAGAGTTTTCTGTTACTTGTAATCAGAAGCCAGCCTCAGCACATCTACAGAAGAAAAAATTTTAATACATAATTAATTAAAAACTTGAGGAAGATTAGAAATTTTATTTCTAAAAAACTTGTCCTAGATTCTATTAACTGTGTTCCAGCTCTCCAAGTCTATTGTTCACTGAATGTTTCATAATTATCTGAAAAATTGATAATGTGACTCAGGGGAAAGTTTAAAAATATATATATAAGCATAACTTTATTTAATTTACTTTTGTTTCCACTTTAATTTAAATCAACTTTTGCTAAGAAAATGAGCTATTTTACTAATATTGATGATACTATCATAGAAGCTCATTAAAATGCGTTAGATTCAAATGCAGATTCAAGTTTTTATCTATTAATTTGAATGGAGTTCCCTAAACTTTTGTGTAGATAACAAGAAGGAAGGCAGAGAAATTGGAATAGCTTTCCATTAACTATCCTACCAAGTTAAAATGTAGTCTTCCTGAGCAGTGTACCAATGTTCTTTATCAATGAAAGGATAGAAAGAGAAGTGAAAGAGCAAAAAAAAAAAAAAAAAAAAGGAAAGAAGTTTTATGGCTATTTTATATACAAGCTGAGTGTGGTTGCACTATATCATAAACATTGTATTACATATTGGAAGTGGTTTCATTAAAGACTCAAAAACTAGTTCACAAAGTATGATCCCAGACTAACATCAAAAGCAACACCTGGAAACTTGTAACAAATGCAGATTCTCAGACCTCAACCTAGACCTACTGGATCAAAAATTGTTTTTTTTTTTTTTTTTAAGATTTGTTTATTTGAGGGAGAGAGAGAGTGTAAGAGAGAGAGAGAGAAGGGACAGAGAGAGAGAGAGGAGAGGGAGAGAATCTCAAGCAGACTCTCCCCTGAGCATGGAGCCCGACTTGGGGCTTGATCCCACCACCCTGAGATCATGACCTGAGCTGACACTAGGTAGTGCGCTTAACTGACTGAGCCATCAAGGTGTCCCCAGGATAAAAAATTCTGAGGGTGATCCCCAGAAACTTCTGCTATAACAAACACTCCAGGTTGTTCAACTGCATGTTAAGTTTTGAAAACCATCAAACTACACAGTTCAGTAAAAGAAAACCAAAACAATGGATGTAAGTCACTCAACTCTTTCTCTGTTGCTGTACTTCACACTTCATTGTAATTTATTTGATAACAGGTCCATCTTCCCGAATTGATTATATTTATATCTATAGCTGTATCTTATTCACTCCTGTGAGTCTCTGTGACAGGCTAAAATATATCCATCAATAACAGATTATCAATCAAACTAAACATTTTGGATGAACTCTGAAAAAAAAAAGTAAACATTGACAATTGAATAAAAATTCTGAGTTATACAGTAGCTATTGTCATATTTTCCTTTCCACTCTTCTTATATTAATTGAAAAATAACAAAGGTTATCATCAATCATTTGTCTTTGGATGGGCTATGTGTCTATACCAGCACTCTGACTTTATTTAGTACTTTATAAAATAAAATCAGCCATTATCCACTGATTTATATTATATGGTAAGGATATTCTTATTTTAAAATTCTTTTTGTTTTTTTATGTAAAAGAAAAAAAAATACAGTATATCTCAATCCAGCTCTCATTGGTAGTGATACACTTTAACCATAAACATTATGAAAAGCTTTGTTCTTTTTTCTTGCAACAATTTGAATTTATACAGAAAAGGTCTGTATATTGTCCTGATGGGCAGGAGTGGCAGCTGCTTATTGTTCTACATCTGTTTTGGTTTGCTTTTGAGCTGATGCTGAAGCAAGAGATGATTATAGCACTCTTAATAATAAATGTTTCTGTTCCAAAACCATAATTTTTTTTCCTAGTGATAATTAAAGAAAAAAAAAAAACATGGGTTGTTTCAAGGTATCATGGAATATATTGCTTTCAACCTCAACTCTGCCATTTTGTATATACATTTAAGTAATTGTAAGTGCTCTTTGAAATAATTTTTTAAAAATTTTATTTATTTATTTGATAGACAGATCACAAGTAGGCAGAGAGGCAGGCAGAGAGAGGAGGAAGCAGGCTCCCCGCTGAGCAGAGAGCCCGATGTGGGGCTCGATCCCAGGACCGTGGGATCATGACCTGAGCCGAAGGCAGAGGCTTTTATCCACTGAGTCACCCAGGCGTCCCTGCATCATTATCTTTAATGGCTGGATAGTATTCCGTAGAAATACTGTATTATAATTTGCTTAATAAATCTCAGGCTGATAACATTAACTAACACTTTTTTCCCTAATTTTGTGATTTTAAATTATGCCTTTCTATATTTTTATACATACAGCTATGCAAATTTATTTTCTTATGATACATTATTGGAAGTGTTCACACTTAAATACATTTTTCTTTATTAAGACTTTATTTTTTTAAAGCAGTTTTAGGTTCACAGAAAAATTAAGGGGAAGGTACAGAGATTTTCCATAAACCTCCTACCCCACACAAGCACAGTCTCCTCCATTACCAACCCCAACCAGAGGGGATGTTTATTACAATCGATGAAACCACACTGACACATCATAATCACTCAAAGTCCAGTTTACTTTAAATTTCCCTGTTGTGATTGACACACTAAGGGTTTGACCAAATGTGTAATGACATATATCCATCATTATGGTATCTTACAGCATATTTACCCTCAAAATCCCATGTGTTGCTTACTCATACCTTCTCCCAAATCCACTGCTTGCTGATCTCTGAACGTTTTACTGTTTCAACAGTTTTGCCTTTTCCAGAACGTCATATAGTCAGAATTATACAACATGTAGTCTTTTCAGATTTGCTTCCTTCACTTAGTAATATGCATTCAATTTCTTTCATTCTTTTCATGACTTGAGGACTCATTTTCTAGCATTGAATAATCTTATTCCACTGTCTGAATCAAGTACAGTGTATCTACTCACCTACTGAAGAACACAAGTGCTTCTAGGTTTGGGTAGTTATGAATAAAAAATGCTGCTATAAACATCTGTGCGCAGGTTTTTGTGTGGACATTGGTTTTGGCTCCTTTGGGTAAATAACCAAGAGTGAAATTGCTGGAAAAATATGTTTAGTTTTGTGAGAAATCGCCAAACTATCTTCCAAAGTAGCTGTTCCATTTTGCATTCCCACCAGCAGTGCGTGAGAGTTCTGGTGCTGTGCAGCCTTTCAGTGTGTGGTGGAGTCTGTGTTTTGGATCTTGCCATTCTAACAGATGTGCAGTGGTATTTCATTGTTGTTTCAATTTTCATTTCCCTGATGAACTATGATATGGAGTATCTTTTTATGTACTTATTTGCTATCTATCTACCTATTTATATGTATGTGATTTCCAATGAGTAAAATAGCGTTTTGTAATTTGTTTGATATCACAATGTGATAGGTTGATAAAGGAGAATACATTCCACATGTACAAAATTTCTAATACAAAATTTGGATTATTTTATGATTGTGTTTGCTTTTCCATGATTAAGCATTCCTATGTCATTATCTCTAAGATCAAGAATTATTCTGAACCAGTGATACTATAAAATTTTTGTTATTCAGGAAAATTATATGCAAAGCAATCAAGATTTACTAGCGCATAGATTCAGTTTACCTCTGCTTCTTAAGAGGAAAAAAGTGTTCACTTTCAGAAACACAGACTCCTATGATCTCTTCTAGCAAGAATGGGTAGAGTTTCAAGTGATGAAGGAGTGGGTGCTGGGTACGTGAGGATTGTGTACTGGAGAACAATTTTGTAGTTGCCAGGAAATGTCTCAACTTTAGAAGTATAAAACCAGATGTCATGATCTGGAGACTATCTAGGAAGGCAAGGCAAAATCTGATTCCAGGAGAACAAATTAATAATCACCCCAAATGTGGAAGGTAAAGATGTCTTGACATTCCATAGAGAGAAGCAATATGAGCTTAGTAAGGGACTATGGCTACCTTCCAGATCTGTGGAAAAGCCTGTGATAGCTTTTCTATATATTCCATGAAAATTTATGATGATTAAACAAATGCATTTAAACGTCCTAGCATGTAATAGAGCTGTATGATATATATTTCCATTTCAAAAAGATTTATTTTTGGTAGCTCTCTGAGGATCTCCTTATCACTTGATTTTATACTGATCTACTACAATTTATAACAGACAAATAGCAACAATGAAAACATATAGTTATGCAAGTTAATTAAGTATTCAGGCTCTGATAAATGGGCCCTATAATTATGGACTCAGTTCAAATATGGACTCTATAATTAGCCAGTTATGTAATCTTGGATAATGTATTGTTTTTTGTAAGACTCACTTTTCTTATTTGTAAAATGAGAATTGTAATAGGTATTATATCATTGTATATATCATAACTATGAGGATTACATGAGTTAATGTATCATGAAAGAGATTCTGAACAGATAGGACCATTTGGGGGATGCCTGGGTGACTCAATGGGTTAAGCCTCTGCCTTAGGCTCAGATCATTATCTCAGGGTCCTGGGATCGAGCCCCGCATCGGGCTGTCTGATCAGCGGGGAGCCTGCTCCCCCCCCCCCCGCCTACCTCTCTGCCTACTTGTGATCTCTCTCTTTCTGAAAAATTAATAAACAAAATCTTAAAAAAAAAAGGGGGAGCATTTGGAACAGGAACTCATGGAACGAAATAAGTTCTCTTGACCTTGGCATCCTTTGGAGAGATGTGATAGGTCTAAGGCACAGGTGGCTAAACTGTCTGGGATTTGGTATTATGACTCCTGCAGAGGGAAAAGCCTCTCTGCTATTACTGTTGTTTTGCTTTATTTTTAATGAAAAGAGCATAAGATTGGGCTTGTAGGACTCAATGACAAAGGGACTGTTACGGCACCAAAAATTTTTGGAAAGGAACTCTTCAGAGAAGGTTAGGAGAGCTGGCTGTAGCCCCTGGAGACTGAAAACTGGGTTCATTCTTCCTCAAAGCTGAGGTAGGAATAGCCTCTCGTCTGGAAAGGGGTTGCCCATTTTGCCAAATAGTTCATCTATAGGCAATACAGAAAGTAATTTCTAGGTCATCTCATGGACTACACTGCTTCTGTATAACGTCCATATTGCACTGTTTGTAATATGATACTTAAGAAGTAATAGCTCTTTTAACTATTGTTATGCATAAGTATTTGACAACAGTTGGTTGATGTAAGGTTCCCCTGTGAAGCAAAATGTGATAAATCTCTACTAGGGGCTCATTTCTGGGTTCGGGGCTCATTCACAGATGGTTGAAGTAGCTACAAATCTGATCATTAACTTAATTATAACAATTCTAATTGTCATTAGGAGAACAAAAGGCTGGTTTATAGATTTGAATATTAACTGCACTAAACCTAAGTGGCTTGAAAAATGTGATATTCCTTTCAGAGCTCAACAAATCTCTCAGAGCCTCAAATTACTACTGTCATATTTATTATCATCATTATTATTATTCACATACATAAGAATGTTAATACACCAAAATCAAATTTTCAAGTAAAAACAAATTTGTGGAACCAAGGTCAATAGCATGTAATACACCAACACGCTAATAACACAGTCAGATTTTGGAAACCTAATAAATATTTAACATTAACATAAATGTGTAGTATTTATCTATAGAGAAGTATTATGTTATTTCAAATCAGTGCAATTATATTAATCACTGTTTTATAGTAAAATGGCCTGGCATTAATATTTGTTTCTGAAGAATAATGTCATTCTATTTCCCATATCTTTCTTACTCTCCTGACTGAATAAGGCATAGGAGGGAGAAACTAATCAATTAAGTGACCTTGTAAACAGACTAAAAGTACTGTTAATCTATGGGTATTGTCAATACAAAGTAGTTGTATTTATTTGTTTTATGAACATAGTGTGAAAGGTAGGCAGTAGAATATCTCTTATCTTGCCTCCAATCCAACCTCTTACTCTTCACACAGGGAACTATTAGTAGCAGGTTTCTTTGTATATAATTTAAGGGATATTCTATACAAAAACAAATTAATTAGCATATTTCCTTTTAAAAACAAAAAATGCTGTAATGATAAATATACTGTTCTTTGCATAACATTTTTATTAACAATAATGAATTTTTTTCCTTAACAGTCATTAAAACATTTTCTTTTATTGGGAAAGTTGAATTGCTTGTAAATATGACATGTTGCATAGATTCGATTTTTTCTATAGAGCAGCTCTGTCAAATGGCTTGAGTATTTATTATTTTAGAATTAACACTATTATGTTCCCACCAGGAATATATAATTGCTGTTTCTCCATATCTTTATCATTATAGTATTTGGTCAGACTGTTAACAATATGATAAAATTTTAACATGGTTTTAAATTTGATTTAACTTTCATCTTAAATGAATTTGGGATCATGCATATATTTAAGAGAAATTTGTATTTTCTTTTTTGTGAGCCATGAGTTCAAATAATTTGCCTATGTTTTCCTATTGGGTCATTGGTCTTATACATGTTAATGAAAGGAGCCATTTATATTTTAAGAAAATTAGATCTTTGAGATATTAACAGCAAGTTTTTGTTTTTTTGTATTTTGTTTATCACTTAAATTTTAGTCTTCCTTATTTTGGTTATTGCACTCATAACTTATTAATGTATGATGTATAAATTCTTTATTTTGTGTCTCCAGAGTTTTGTGTCTCAATTAAAATTACGGATATAAAATAATCTTTCATTATTTGTTCTAATACTTTTATAGTATCTTTTTTTTTTTCCTTTTTGGGAGGAGGGTGATTTTTGTTTAAAAATTAGATTTTGGCAGTTTTTTAGCTATTGCCTTGCTGCTTTAACTCAATATTCTGTACCTTAGTGATTCTGTACTTTTGCACACTTAAAGAATCAGCTGCATCATGTCCCCCAGAGATACCAGCGCCAATCATGGGCACTCCCACATTTGTTGTCTCATCACAGCTCCACAGGCCCCCCTTCCAAGTGCAGATTATGTGATATGATTCCTCATTTTGCATTTTTTAGGTCATCCATAAGTGGTGAATAATTGGTCTTAGTAAAATATTTCTGCTAAAATCATTGAGATGCTGTTTGTTTGCTGCCAGGACTTCCCATGCATGTGATAGAAACACACATCAAGAAAAGTGTCAAGATTTAAAAAGAGTGCAAAAGACTGTCTACAAAATGAACACACTGGTGTAAGAAACACCTAGAACAAGAAGCGGTCACTTTTGTCAGTTGTGACACATGTCTCGTGCCTCATTCCATTATCTTAATTCCTCACCATGGAGATAACCAGTCTTGGGCTCCTAATGCCACGGATGCATTTTGTCCTTTAAGTTCACAGAATCTAATAGCGTGTGCTCTTTTTAGGTAACTTTTCTTATTGAATATTATTTTTGAGACAACCGACTACAGTTTTGGTTTGTTTATCCTCACTACGATATTCTATGCTATTATCTTAATGTGTCACAAATTTATTTCTTCATGGATGGAATTTGGAGTGATTTGAGGAATAGTGCTCTGAAGATTCTTGTATGTGACTTTTGGCCAACGTATGCACAGATATTTGGGGGTTATGTCTAGAAGTATAGATGCTGGTCACAAGTAGCTTTATTCTATATCAGCCAACAGTTTCCTATGGAAATATCTGCAGACAATTCCAGAAACTCCATGATTTTGTTGATACTTCCTGTATCTTCATGTTTTTCACTTTCATAATTTTGGTAGTATATAGTAGAACTATATTTTAAATTTATTTTCTATGATGATTGCTGAATTTAAGCCTCTTTCTAATTTGTCGCAGGCTTCTGGGATTTTCATATTTTTAAGAGTTCAAGAAATTCTTATCAATTTTCCATTTAATTTCTCTCTTTTCTTATTGATTCATAAGAATTTATATATATACTCCAACTCTGCAGCTTATCTTTTCATTTTCATAACTTTTCTGTTCCATAAAAAAGTTCATATTTTATATAAGCTACAATTTTTCACTTTTTCCTCTATGACTCATACTTTTGTGTCTTATTTAATACATATTTTCTTACCACACATTCATGGAAATTTATTTTTATTTTTTCTCAAATTTCATCAGGAATAAATTATTATGTGCCATACAAACCAAAAGTCAATATTATTTTTATTCTATCCAATATAGATACAAATTGACCCTGTAAAAGTTATTGAAAATATCTTTTTGACACAGAGTATCAGATTGGATAAAAAAGCAAGACCCCTCCTAATGTTGTCTACAAGAGACTCATTTTAGACCTAAAGACACCTCCAGATAGAAGTGAGGGGGTGGACAAACAATTTATCAGGCTAATGGACATCAAAAGAAAGTTGGAGTAGCAATCCTCATATCAGACAAACTAGATTTTAAACCAAAAACTGTAGTAAGGGATGAAGAGGAACACTATATCATACTTAAAGTTCTATCCAAGAAGAAGAACAAACCATTATAAATCTTAATGCTCCTAACATGGACACATGTTATAAAACAATTATATAAAACAATAATCAGGGACGCCTGGGTGGCTCAGTTGGTTAAGCAGCTGCCTTCGGCTCAGGTCATGATCCCAGCATCCTGGGATCGAGTCCCACATCAGGCTCCTTGCTCATCAGGGAGCCTGCTTCTCCCTCTGCCTCTGCCTGCCATTCTGTCTGCCTGTGCTCGCTCTCTCTCTCTCTCTGGCAAATAAATAAATAAAATCTTAAAAAAAAAAAAAAACAATAATCAAATTAAAAAAACACATTCATAATAATATAATACTAGTAGGGGACTTCAACACCCTTACTCACAGTGATGGACAGACCATCTTAGTGGAAGATCAACAAGGAAACAAGGGCTTTGAATGACACACTGGACCAGATATATACAGATCATTCCATTCTAAACCTACAGAATACATATTCTTCTCGAGTACACATGGAACATTCTCCAGAATAAGTCACATCCTGGGTCACAAATCAGGTCTCAACTGGTATGAAAATAATGAGATTATTCCCTACATATTTCTAGACCACAGTGCTTGAACTCAACCACAAGAGAAAATTTGGAAAGAACTCAAACCTTTGGAGGTTAAAGAGCATCCTACTAAAGAATGAATGGGTCAACCACGAAATTAAAGAAGAAATTAAAAAATTAATAGAAACAAATGAAAATGAAAACACAACGGTTCAAAACCTTTAGTACACAGTGAAGGTGATCCTAAGTGGAAAGTACATAGCAATAGAAGCATTTCTCAAAAAGTTAGAAAAGTCTCAAATACACAAATTAACCTTATACCTAAAGGAGCTGAAGAAAGAACAGCGAATAAAGCTTAAACCAAGCAGAAGAGAAATAATAAATATTAGAGCATAAATCAATGAAATGGAAACCAAAAGAACAGTAGAACAGATCAATGACTCTAGAATCTGGTTCTCTGAAAGAATTAATAAGAATGATAAACTCCTGGCCAGACTTACCAAAAAGAAAAGAGAAAGGACCCCAATTAATACAATCATGAATGAAAATAGAGAGATCATGACTAATATCAAGGAAATATGAACAATTATAAGAACATACTACAAGCAACTATATGCCAACAAATTAGGCAATCTGGAAGAAATGGATGCATTCTTGGAAATTTATGAACTATCAAACTGAAACAGAAAGAAATAGAAAACACGAACAGACCCATAACCAGAAAGGAAATTGGAGCACTAATCAAAAGTCTCCCAAAAAACGAGAGTCCAGGGCCAGATGGTTTCCCAGGGGAATTATACCAAACATTTAAAGAAGAACTCATATTTATTCCCCTGGTGTTTTTTAAAAAAAAAAAAAAAAAAAGGAAAAGAAAAGAAAAAAGAAATGGAAGAAAAGCTTCCAAACTCATTCTATGAAGCCAGCATTACCTTGATCCCCAAACCAGACAAAGATCCCACCAAAAAGGAGAATTAAAGACCAATATCCCTGATGAACATGGATGCCAAAATTCTCACAAAGATACCAGCCAATAGGCTTCAACAGTACATTAAAATTATTATTCCCCACAACCAAGTTGGATTTATTCCTGGGCTGCAAGGGAGGTTCAACATTTACAAATGAATCAACATGATATATCACCTTAATAGAAGAAAGGACAAGAACCATGTGATCCTCTCAATTGATGCAGAAAAAGTATTTGACAAAATACAACATCCTTTCTTAAGACTTTCCACAGTGTATGGATAGAGGGATCATACCTCAGTATCACAAAAGCCATGTATGAAAAGCCCACAGAGAATATTATTCTCAATGTGGAAAAACTGAGGGCTTTTTTCCTGAAGGTCAGGAATGTGACAGGGATTCCCACTATCATCACTGTTGTTCCTTGTACTAGAAGTCCTAGCCTCAGCAATCAGAAAACAAAAAGAAATAAAAGGCATTCAAACTGGCAAAGAAGTAAAACTCTCACTCTTCACAGATGACATGATAGTTTATAGTGAAAACCCAAAAGACTCCACCCCAACACTGCTAGAACTCATATAGCAATTCAGCAACATGGCAGTATATAAATTCAGTGCACTGAAATCAGTTGCATTTCTATACACTAACAATGAGACAGAAAAGAGAGAAATTAAGGAATCTATCCTGTTTACAATTGCACCAAAAACCATAGGATACATAGAAATAAACTTAAACAAAAAGGTAAAGAATCTGTACTCTAAAAACTACAGAACATTTATGAAAGAAATTGAGGAAGACACAAAGAAATGGAAAAACATTCCATTCCTATGGATTGGAAGAATAAATATTGTTAAAATGTCTAGGCTACCCAGAACATTCTACACACTGAATGCAATCTTTATCAAAGTACCATCAACATTTTTCACAGAGCTGGAACAAATAATCCTAAAATTTGTATGGAACCAGAAAAGACCCCAAATAGCCAAACATGTTGAAAAATAAAATCAAAACTAGTGGCATCACAATTGTGGACTTCAAGCTCTATTACAAAACTGTAAACAGCAAGACAATATGGTACTGGTACAAAACCAGACAGATTGATCAGTGGAACAGAAGAGAGAACCCAGGAAAGAACCCTCAACTCTATGGCCAACTAATTTTTGACAAAGTAGGAAAGAATATCCAGTGGAAAAAGAATAGTCTCTTCAATAAATGGCACTGGGAGAATTGGACAGCACATGTAGAAGAATGAAACTGAACCATTTTCTTACACCATACACAAAAATAGACTAAAAATGGGTGAAAGACCTAAATGTGAGACAGGGATCCATCAAAATCCTAGAAGAGAGCACAAGCAGCAACCTCTTCAACCTCAAATGCAAAAAATTCTTGCTAGACACATCTCCAATGGCAAGAGAAACAAAAGCAAAAATGACCTCTTAGGACTTCATCAAGATAAAAAGCTTTTGCACAGCAAAGGAAACAGTCAAAAAAAGAAAAAGGCTACCTGCAGAATGGGAGGAGATATTTGTAGATGACATATCAGATAAAGGGCTAGTAACCAAGATCTATAAAAAATATCAAAATCAACACCCAAAAAACAAATAATCCAGTCAAGAAATGAGCAGAAGAAATGAACAGACATTTCTCCAAAGAAGACATACAAATGGCCAACAGAAATATGAAAAAAATGTTCAATATCATTTGTCATTAGGGAAATACAAATCAAAACCACAATGAGATACTACCTTAAATCAGTGAGAATGGCTAAAATTAACAAGACAGAAAACAACAAATGTTAGTGAGGATGTGGAGAAAGGGAAACACTCTTACACTGTTGGTGGGAACGCAAGCTAGTATAGCCACTCTGGAAAACAATATGGAGGTTCCTCAAGAAGTTAAAAATAGAGCTATCCTACTACCCAACAATTGCACTACTAGGCATTTACCCCAAAGATAGAAATGTAGTAATATGAAGGGCACCTGCACCCCAATGTTTATAGCAGCAATGTCCATAATAGCCAAACTGGTGGAAAAGCTGAGATGTCCACTGACACGAATGGATAAAGAAGTTGGGAGATTATATATATAATATGGAATATTACTCTGCCATCAGGAAGGATGCTTACCATTTACTTCAACATGGATGGAACTGGAGGGTATTTTGCTGAGTGAAATAAGTCAGAGAAAAACAATTATCATATGGTTTCACTCATATGTGAACTATAATAAATAGTGTGTAGGATCATAGGGTAACAAAGGGAAAACTGAAAGGGGAGTTATCAGAGAGAGGGAAAAACCATGAGAGACTCTTAACTTTAAGAAACAAACTGAGGGTTGCTGGAGGGAAGGTAGGCGGGGGAATGGAGTAACTGGGTGATGGACATTAAGTAGGGCACCTGATGAGCACTGGGTGTTATACGCAATGATAAGTTATTGAGCACTATATCTGAAATTAATGATGTACTATATTTTGGCTAATTGAATTTAAATAATAAAAAAAAGAAATTGTTATCTTTTTTACTTCACTTCAATGCATTCTTGGTCATAAATTGGGAGACCATACATCTTTCAGTCTCTGTTCTGTTTCACTGGTTTATGTAATACTTCCCTTACACTAAAACTTTACTGTCTTAGTTAATTCACTCTTAAAATACATCTTTTTTCTGATAAAGTCTACCATCTATGTTCTTCTTTGAAAATTTGTCTTAGCTTCTTTTTTTATTTATATTGTCTATAAATTTTAGAATCACTTTATAAAATTTTCCCCCTAAATCTGTTTTTTTGATAAATAATGCTTTTGATTTTTAGGTTAATTTCATTAGAGTTAACATCCTTAATGTTATATCTTTCATTTCATGAATACTGAGAGTTATGAGTATCTACTCATGATAGCAGAGAGCTAATATCCTTAAAATATTATTTCTATCCATAAATTCAATATAATTCTTACCCAATTTCAACAGGATTTTTTTTTAGGTTGACAGTTTTTATAAAATTGGAATAGAAGTCCCAAAATCACAAAGACAAACTAAAAATCTAAAAAAAAAAAAAATTTACTAATGACCATCTCAATCAGAAAATATATAATACAAATAACAACACACGTATGGGTAGTATGGATGTAGAGAGAAACAGATTAATAAATAAACCAGGAAGCCAAGAAACAGATGCCTGCCTTAAGGATACAATGAAAACCCAAGGAAAAAAATAAGAATCATTGAGCTCAAGCTTATAAAATAAGTAAAATAAGTAAGTACATAAATAAATGAATTACCTAATTAATAGGAAAGATGGGGAGCTCTTTCTTACAGTGGAATGACAATTACTAAATGTAAGAAGAATGAAATAGTAACAAAATACCTCCTGAAAATATTATAGTTACAATTAATTTAGCCAAGAATCATCAATAAGATGCTAAAAATCTAGGGTGAAAATTTGATGGAGAATGAAATATTTACTAAGTCATTCTCTCTGATATTGCAAATTGAAGGAGGTAACTTTATGATTTAAAAACTTGGCAGACGCTAACTTCACAATGGAAAAATTAATGCCTCCAATATTGAGAAAACTGATGTGCCTCCTGATATCATACTCTGAGAATATAACATCTCTCATGCCACACTCTTGCCAAAAAGGCATAACCTGAATGTAATCATTAATAAACACCACACAATCCAAGTCTACAAAAGAACAAATGTGTAGCATCAAAAATAGAAACATCATGAAAAGCAAAGACTGTTTCCAGATTAAAGACTAAAGAGGTGATAACTAATACAATGGATGATCTTGGTTTGGATTCTAGCTTGCAAAAATACAAAGCATAGAGGAAATTATTAAACAATCAGCAAAATTTAGTACAAACTGTCTACTAGATAATAATATAAACACATTTAAATTTCAAGAATTTTATCATCATACTGATGATATATAAATGAATGTCCTTATTATTGAGTGATACATATTCCAGTAACTCTCAAATAGGTCAGTAAAAATAATAGAACTAATAGTAATAATTTATAGATAGAGAAAAACAAAAAGTGGCCAAACATTAACGATTGAATCTAGATGAAGGGTAAAATGCTTTCTACTATGCTGAAAACTTCTCTGTAAATAAGAAATTATTTCAAATTCAAAAATTAAAATTAAAAGTCTCTATTCTAAATCCTAAGAACTCTGTCAGCAGATAGATCTTTAGGAACTTGTTGGAATTATGCCAGACCCTTCAGCAACGTTTACACATTACTATTTTTATAGTTTCTACTTCAACGACTAAAGTATTGGTTAAGTATTTTCATGTAGTCGTTATTGTTAAATAACACAGCATACCATTTGGGTAACTGGGGTATTTTTGTTGTTAGCTGCAATACCAATGATATTTTGTCCTAAATTCTGGGTAATTATCTATGACAATGTTTCAGTGGGGCCAAAGGTGATCATTGAAAAAAAAAAAATTAATGTTGTATTATCTTCCTTAGGGTGTTTTAACACCTAGTTGGGAATACTAAAATATAAATAGATATATTTAACGTGATTTGTAAAAACTTGAGAGGCTGTTACATAGAGTATATTCTGAAGACAGCAGAGGTGTGTCTAAATTCAATAAAGTTAGAAAGGGGCAGGTCAGGACAAGTAAGGGACAAGAAGGAATGGTTTTCAGGAGGAGATGACCTGAGAACTGAATCTGAAGGAGGTAAGTGAAATAAGTAGGTGAAAGTGTGGGTTTCCCTCAGACATATGAGTAAAACTGAAAGCAACAGTGTGGTATGTTTGGTAAACTACAAGAGAAGACAGAACCTTTGGAAGGAGAGAAGCTGAAAGCTAGTGATAGGAGTTGAGGTTGGTGATGAAAAAGTATCCACCTCAATGCTCAAATATTTTAATGGCCTTTAAATTACACACATAGGGCATGTAGTAGATTATATTATTTTATAAACTTTTAGAAAGAAGAATACTACTTATATCTCTTTCTCTATACTCTACAGCAATTTTTCTACCCTGGAGAATTATAATGGATCATTTAAGGTTTATCTCCCATTAGGTCTTACACTTAGTGAAGAAAGGGCCAGACCCAGGTTTAAAAATCTTGTACACCATTCCTGTTTGCATGTCATTCCTTCAGGATGCTCCCCATTTCCTTCTTCCTGAAATGCATTCTTCAGACTTTCTCCAACTAGGAGTCATGAATGGTAAACTCTATCATTATTGTGGGTCCACAACAATAACTTTATTTTAGTTTCATTCTATGTTAGAAGTTTGGTTGTCATACTTCATGTTTATTTTCTATTATGACATAAATATTGTCATACTATACTTTGATATTTTCTTTTTGTCACTATTTTCTCTTGGCACCTTAAAACTGTTATTTCATTGCCTTTTGGTCTTTACTGTCATTGCTGAAAAATCTGTGGATAGATATGATTTTCCCCATAAACAGACGAAGCTCAGAAAAGCTAAATATCACAGAGCTACAAACCAAATGCTTTAAGACAGAATCTGTAGCTCCAGGGTACGTATATAGCTTTTCTTGCAGATTCTGCCTCTTGTCCTCCTTATGTCACAGGTAAAAGAAGGAAAATGTTTAAGGCAATGAACAGCTACAGTGGCCCTGTCAAGGTTGTAATGTATTTTCGATTCTTTCTCTTCTCTTTGGCAGTAAAAAATGTGGCACAATGAAGTCATTATAGCATAGGCTATGAAATCATTTGGCTGTGGTCGTCTTCTCATTCCAATGCAACACATTTTATCCCTTGCCAAAATACATCGATATCTGTATCTATCTATCTATCTATCTTTGTGCCTTGGTTTCTTTATCTGCAAAATGGGGATAAATAATATCCTCTACCTTATACACATATAGCAATTAAATAAATTATGATAGAAATTATTAGCACAAAGTCTGGCATGTAATACTCAAATGAAAGAAATCACTATGTTGAATATAACTTAATTTTCCTATTCCTGAGAGGAGTGAATATTGAAATGACCATACAAAATCTTCCATACATTTATGTCTGGCCTTGAAAACAAAACCTGTAAGATATATATCAGGGTAGCATAGATGGGCAAAAATTAGTTCAATATGTTAAATACAAAATGAAAAACATTTCTAACATTTATAGGCGAACATGTTGCATAATAATTTATAATTTCTACATTGTCTACAGAGATAAATTGAATATAATTTGCTTATATTGCTTTTGCCTCCATAAATTCAAAGAATTAATCCCAGAGTTAAAAGCATCCAAGAAGCAATCATGTAGCAAGGGCTATGGGATCATGAGTATCCATATATTTTTCTTTTAAATAAATGGAAACCTCAGAGATAGCCACAATTCACCATGAAGCTTTGTGAAAGCAAGGCTAATTCTTCAGGTCAAAATACATGGGTTTCAGGGACCATTATCTATCACATCCATCATCTTCGCTACTCTCCAACACAGCCCTATAAAGTATAACAAATATCCCTGTGTCAGGTCTTAATCACTGATTTTTAAGTTTGAAAGGTGTTTGCTTTGTGCTGCTTTTATTATATGTACATCAAGAAGAATAAAGTAGAAACACATGAAAAATGGAAAACCTATGGTTGCCTTGACAATTTTTGCCTTCAGAAAAGATGCTTGCTTTCAGCCTAGATGTTTTCATTTACTAATGATATTATACCTCTGTGGCAAACTCTAATGACTTCTGAAAATGTGAAAAGAACATAAAGATATTTATTTTAGACTGCATGCATATTTTTAACTTCATAAAATATACCAATATTTGAAAATTGTGTAATTATATTCACTTTCACATACTGTCTATACCTCAGTTCAATAAAACTTACCAAATGGTAATAAATCAATGCTCTTACAAATCAGATGTTTCTTTTATGTCACCACTGAAACAGAGAAAACAAATGCAGGATTATATTATTTTGTTTTTACTTAGTGTTTTGCCTGTCATCATACGCAAATTTAATCAGCATTATTAGTAACTGTCAACAGCATATTTTGAACATAAGGCAAATACAGCAGGTGGTTTAAAAAATGACTGAAAGCAAAAATGCAAAACAAATGATTGCTAGGAAATGCTAATCTTTTTCTGCATAAATTTAAGATAAATTAAAATGCATGCAAAACTCCCACTGAAGGTTAGCACTGGAGAGAAAAGGAAATAAATTAACCAATTTTTGTTATTAGACCATTTGTCTAAAAGCTAAAATACTAAATATTTTACTCTATACTAATTGATTTGATTCAAGAACTGGCTTACTTACATTTATAAAATTTGAGAAAATGAAATTTAGAGTTTAAATAAGTTCTTTATACTAACAAATTTGAAAGCTGTTGCTTTGTTCAAAGCACAGTAATATTTTTTATGGCATATTTGATTATTTTAACCATATGACTAATTTTAACTAAAAAGATATTATAGAAAACATAAACAGTAAATATGTAGTAATATGATTTTTTAAAATTCTGATCTAATTATATCTTGAGTAACTTTAAGATTGCCTTTCTGGTTTGGAAGAGGACCAAGGAAAATGTGTTAGGAAAGGTATTCTGCACTTGTTAAGATCATGAGCTATGATTATACTGGGACATAAATGACAATTTAAAAGAGAAATAACTGTACAATTCTCCACCCCAGTTTTCTTCCTCATAGGGTAGGGAAACCACCAGGGGAATATCTTCTGAGCTTTTTATAGATATCACAGAAACCATCATTTGAAACTGTGCTTCCAGAGATCTAACAGGTGCTTAGATGATAGAAGCAATTTCACCAGTAAGAAAGGATGTCACTCTAGAGCACCATTTACCCACCTGCCAAACTAGATACAGGAATCTTCAAGGAGCTCTTGCTATTTTAATCTTCTGAAAAATTAAAAGGTATGATAAAACAACTGAGACCAGGGACTTTGCAATGATTAACTCTAATGTCTTTTTGTGTGGGCCATAGCCAGAAAATGAAAATGTAGGTGAAATGTGTATACTCATCAATTACAGTTTAAATGCCCACAGAAGACAGACCCAAGTATTAAGAACTCCTTGAGAAAAGAGAGTTGGTTACACAACAGAAAGAATTTCTACATTTGCAAGAAGTTTTATGTTGAGTGTCTATTTCTGTTTTTATATAAAATATCTAAGGGCATTTCAAAAGAGGTACCTACAAAAGTTTAAAAATTTACATTAACCAAGTTATTAATTTCCTGGAAAATATTCTATGAAAATTGTTTTTTCCCCCCAATACCAAAGTAACTGAAAATTAGAACTGATTTGATGCAATGGGAAATGGTGCTGATTCAAACAAACAGCATACTGAGAGTGGTCTCTGTCATACTGATTTGGGAAACAATGAGAGAAGAAAAATTGTCAAATTTCCTTACTACCTACAGCCCACTGACAAATCCTTGAAACAGGCAGAGTGACATTCTTCTAAGGACTCAACTGCCTCAATGTTAATACTTTACTAAGGGCAAAAGGCAATCCTAGCCTGACCTCTCCTTCTTCACGCCCCTTCACCCCAGCAATCCTGTAAGTGTACTTTAATGTATAAAAATTCCTTTGGAAACTTCCTTTATCTCTAAACCTCCCAAGATATGTGTTGACAATCATCCCAAGCATATGGCCCACCAATTTACATATGAAGGTTCTCATAACTAAGGTTTTATTAGATGGTAATAAATGACCTTTTCCCAACAATGGCTAGCCCCCTCAAGGTCCTAGAAACCTTGCTTCCAAAATTCCTTAGAGATTTACAGTTATGTCTAACCCCTCCCAACTTGAAAGTATATAATGGGCCACTCCTCATGACCTCAGTGTAGCTCAGCGCATAGGTCCTGTACCTGTGCTTTAATAAAATCACCTTTTTGCACCAAAGACATCTCAAGAATTCTTTCTTGGCCCTTGGCTTCAAACCCTGATAACATTTTTCTTACATCAATACCAGTGATAGAAAGGACAGGAGAGCCATTAGAATACACTTCAGAATGCCTCACTCTTTTTCTTCCTACCTACTCCTCTGCCCTTTGTTACAGAGGGAGTCTTCTTCCCCAAATTCCTCTACTCCCAAACAAAGACTCTCTGGGTCATAATTTACATATGCATTCTCTTGCTCTCTCCTCTCAGCACTTCCATAACACACCATTCTTAGTTCTTTAACCAAATTCAAAGTTATTACTTTGTGCTGTAAATCACAATCATTGCATGCTTTTCCCTATCCTTTGCCCTGGTTTTCCATTATAAAATGTCGGGATTCAAAACAGGAATATAAAAGTTTCTGTCTTTGTTGGTGATATAGGCAGGGGAGAACAGTGGTGAGAAAAACTGACATGATGCCAATGTTAATATTCACTGCTTCCTGTGGCTCAGTGTCTAATGGGAAATACAGAATAGGCAGCCCCAAATCATAGTGTAACCTTGTAGTATCACAATGAGCATATAAGGTAAACTTTATCCGAAATACACCAGTCAGAGAAAGATAAATACCATATAATTTCTCTCATAGGTGGAATTTAAGAAACAAAACAGATGAACAAAGGGAAGAGGGAGAGAGAGAGAGAACAAAAACCAGACTCTTAACTATAGAAAACAAAGTCATAGTTACCAGAGGGGATGAGGATGGGGTGTGGGTGAAACAGGTGATGGGGGTTAAGAGTACAATCATATATTTTTAAAGATTTTATTTATTTATTTGAGAGACAGAGAAAGCACACAAGAGAGCATGAGCTGGGGGAGAGGCAGAGGAAGAGGGAGAGGCAGACTCCTTGCTGAGTAGGGAACCCAATGTAGGGCTTGATCCCAGGACCCTGAGATCATGACCTGAGCCAAAGGCAGTTGCTTAATGGACTGAGCCACCCAGGTGCCCAAAAGTACACTCATTCTTGATGACAGTTGGGTCTCTTGGCAACCAGTCCCCATCCTTAGGTGCAACAAAAATTTACCTCATTAGCATAACACAATTGTTGTATTTAATTGTTGAATCACTATATTGTACACCTGAAACTAATATAACAATGTTTGCTAACTAGCTAACTACACTGGAATTAAAATAAAAAACATACATTTTACCAACAACAACAAAAAAGGAATGTGATTATCCCATAACATGTGGTTTGCAAATATGTCATTGCCCAGTGGACCACAGAGGAGGAACGAATGGATGGGTGGGAGAAGTAAAGTCCTGGAGTGTGAGGAGGTGAGGCACTGTAGAATGTCATCCAGGGTCAACAATGCTAAAAGTCAATACTAATTGTAATAAAGATTTTTTTTTTCTTTTTAATCTGGACAGCCACTGTAAGGGTATAGAGATTGTTTTGTTTTATTTTAACTGAGCCCAACATACTGTTGGTGGTTTTGAGTAACAGAGCTGGGTTTTTCTTCTCCCCTTCAATTATAACACTTTTTCTTTCCCCTTCAGTGTAGCACTTTTAAAAGTTAATACAATATAAAATAGTTTCTGTTTAAGGGCTATACAAAAAAAAAGCAAATTGTTTAATATTAGCTTTTCAGTCTTAACCAAATTCTCGTAAGGTAAATGTGTGCTTGATGTCACTGCTCAGAATGACCTAGTAAGTCATGAGCACTAGAAAGCAGAAAACCAGCAAGATATAAAACATGAAATGGATCCTAAAACAGACGGAAGGTTTGAGTTACACAGAAACCTGGAAGACTGGGTATATGAGCAAGTCAGAAGAATCACAATTGAACTATAGCAAGGTAGGTTTGGGAATTGACAATGTTTGGATGGTTAGAGAATCTGTAGAACTTACATTGCAAAGTTTTGTCATTACACCAAGGGCAGTAAGAAGCCATTAAGAGGGTATAAGCAGCAGAATGGTGTGATAAAATCTGAGTTCAGATAGATGCATGGAGAAGTGGACAGAAGTTACAAAATTGAGAGTGCTTTTTTTTTAATAAACTTTTTTAAAAAGAATTTATTTATTTGACAAAGAGAGAGCACAAGCAGGGGGAGGGGGAGAGGGAGAAGCAGGTTCCCCATGGAGCAGGGAGTCCAATGTGGAACTCAATCCCAGGATCCTGGGATAATGAGCTGAGCTGAAGGTAGATGTTACTCATTGAGAGAGCTTTGAGTTACATTGTTTGAATTCAGTTACTAGATATGTGACCTAAAATAAGTTATTGGTCTCCTCTCTACCTGTTATATTGTCTATGAAATAACAATGGCATAGTTAACTACTATATAGTAATTTGATGTAATTATTTTAAAAGACCGTGCTTATAAACAAATCTTAACACCAGAAATACACAGCCAACATTCCATAAATTTTAGCTATTGGTATTATGGCTAATAATGACTATCACAAAAAATCATTTAGATGGCTAGAATTGATCCATATGAGAAAACTAGTTCTTAAAAATATAATTCAGTTATGTTAAATAGGATAAGAATTACAAAATATTTATTGGATTTGTAGTTCGATTATATCTCTGATAAACAGCATATTGTTGGGTCTTGCTTATTTTTCTCCAGTCTCACGATTTCTGTTTAATTCAAACTGTTAATCTATTTATATTTACTGTAATGATTGAGATGCTTGAGTTTAAGTCAACTGTCTTGCTATTTGTTTTTTGGTTACCTTTTGTGTTTTTGTTTGGATTAATGAATATTTTAAAACATTTTATTCTATCTTATCTGTTGGCATTTTACTTATAATTTTAAATTATATTTTATTGATTGTTCTAGGGATTATTATATTCACCCTGAATTTATTATAGTCTACTGTGAATTAATAATACATGATTAACATATCACTTCAATTAAACAAATTTTATGTCAAGTTAATTTTGTTTACATCTATTTCCATCCTTTGTGCTATTGTTGTCATATATTTTATTTCTATTTATGGTATTAACCCAATGATGCATTATTATCACTTTTCTGTTAAGTAGTCAGTTGATTTTCAAAGCATTTAAAAAATTAATGAGTATTTTGTAATTATTCACATTTATCCCTTCCAGCATTCTTCCATCCTTCTTATGGACCAAAAATTTGTATCTGTATTATTTTCTTCAGAGTGAACAAATCTATGTCTCTCTCTTTCTATTACTATGTATTTATTTTTCATAGTGAAGATTTGCTCTTAAAAAATTCTACTAGTTTTTTTTTTTTCTGAAATGTCTTTATTTCATTTGAGACATGTACTTTTGATGAATATATAATATGTCTAGAGTGTTTTCCTTTGTAGTTTTCTGTAGAGTGTTGAACTGTCTGGACACATGGGCTACTTTGTAAAGTAAAATTAAAAAACTTTTTATATAATTGTCTTGAGTTTTAATGATTTTTATTGACTTTTCCTTGAGTTAACCCATCTTTTCTTCTTATCTTAAGCAATACTTTTTTAAAAAATATTGATAAGCATTTCATTTTAAGATATACATTGTTTCTTTCTTAAAGTTTCCATATCTCTCTTGAAATTCTTCTTCATTCAATATGTTTATTACTTCCTGCAGACTTTTAAACATATTTACTACACTTCTTTCCCCATGCTGTTTTAGCAATTCCAACATTTAGGTGGTCTGAGTATCAATATCTATTGACTGATTTTTCTCTTGGCCCTGGGTCATATGTTTTCTGTTTCTTTGCATGTCTAGTGAGTTTTTAATTGTATAATGGACATTGTGAGTGATATATTGTAGAGCCCTGCATTTTGTTATCTTTCTCTGTAGAGCTTTGTGTTTTGTACTAGCAACAGAAATTTTTACTTTTTAGTTTTTAGAAAAATTTGCTAAATTAGTATCACCTTGATCTTGTAGATGCTTACTTATAGGCTTTTAAAAAAAATAACAAAACAAAACAAAAACAAAACAAAAAACAGAAAACAAACCAAAAATACCTTATTCCTGGGACTTAATCTTTACTGCTAAGACTTGGTTCTTGATTTTGATTTACAAATTCCTTCAAGAGACAGGTCTCATTTTTTTGCTTATAACTATAATTAGCAGGTGAGTGGGTCCATGATTAGTTACTTTACTATTATTAGCAGCCAGAAAATGGCTGGATTTAAGAAATTAAGAGTCATAGCTTACTTGCTAAGAACATTTTCAAGAGAATAGCAGGAGGGAAACCCTGAGAGCAGTCAACTGAAGAGTGGCTAGGCTTTAAGTAGAAACACAGTATGAAATAAACTTTCAAGAATTTTGGCTGTGAATTGATAGGGACACAATTATAAGTTGAATAGAATTTGAAGGACAAGGTAAGGTCTGTTTGTACAATAAAAATCCTCAAAAATAATTTTTCCCATGCTGATTATAAAAGTAGAACATGTTTTTGATATGGTGCTCAAACATTACATTACATTTTCATCTATCACCACCTCATCAACAAAATCATCAGTAACCTTTTAGGATAGATTTTTTCCTGGTAATTGTATAAATATATTTTTATGAACATGGGATTATAGTATAGCATAAATGACCTTAACATGGCCTAAATAATTTCCTGGATGAATGTCTATAAATGGGCTTTCTGAAGAGACATGTGTCCTCTAAACATCACAGAAATTTGTTTGCAAATATACATTTTTCTGTGTCAAGTCCATAGTTTCATTACTGTCTCCAAAGGGCACATTATAGAATCATATTTAAGTGTTGGTTTAAATTGATATAGTGTTTCAATTTCTAGGAAGTCATTCTGAGAAAAGTAATCAGAAATGTGGGTAAAAATATATATACAAAACTATTTATTGCAATATTGTTTAAAATGGCAAGACATCAAATAAATACATAAAGTGTCCAAAAATTGTTGTTTTCTCTGTAATAAGTGCTATATAGCACTACATTTGTAAAAAGAGAACATAGGCTAAATTTATTGATATGAGAAGATTTTTTCACAATTCAATATATTCTTATCTGAAAATAACCATTATGAAATAGACTGAATTTTAAAGAGACATAAAATATAAATGATATTTATTTACACAGACCTAAATCAGTAAGTACCTCGAATTGCAATATTTGGAATTCATAAAATTTCTTGTTACCTGGTTTTATTTTTCATACAGTGAAGAATATGAATTCTCATGACAAAATTAGAGGAGAAAATAATTATATTTTCTGGGGGGTCTACTCATTCCATTCCAGGAACACAATGAATAGCATGGAGCTGCTGGAAATGTCAATCATCTTGAAGCATCCTAATGCAGCTTGTGAAAATAATGGAAGAATCATAATGGGAAGACAGCAGAAGCATAGAACATTTAATTGCTTCCATACTGGGGATTTTTCACCTAAGCAGCATATACATTTGTTGGTCATGCTGCTAGTGTTTTTGTTTTGTTTTAGTTTTTACTTTACCATTGCTTATTAGATTTGTCAATCTTCCTCTCTCCAATTTTTTTTGGCCATTTCTATAGATTAAGGTCTCATGTTTATCACTATAGAAACTTTATTTTTAATTTCCCCATATAATGAAAGTTTACATCATTCATATTTATGTGTGTGGGAAGAAATTTTGGTTGAAAATCCTATTTTTAAGATTTTATTTTTTTGTGCAGTCTCTCTGTGAAATGCTAACTTATCAGATAAAAAATGATCATAAAAATACATCACTGAAAAATCCAAATAACTTTTCTGATGGAAATGATTATTATAGGTTTATGCATGGATTTCTAATTTAGCAGTGACTAATAACATCTAAATGATAAAAAGCTTTATTTGAGGAATGAAAATCAGCAATAGACATGCCACTTTGTTCTAATTTAAGCCTCTCATAACCTACTCTGAAGAATTTTAATTATGATGCTTGGATACTACAACTTTCATATCATGTAAGTTTCCTAATAATTAAGCTTGAAGTTACTTTTAGATTATTTTCCTATAACATAAACTATTTGATAATATACTTACTAGAATTTGTGGCTAAATCAATCACTGTAGGGTAGAGACAGCATTCTAGGTATTTATGAAGACAATTATGGTTGTCCAGTGATTGAGCCCAGAGATTTCTTAGGGTTGCCTGGTATCAAGACAGCTAAGCATGAGACCCTCACTCTGAAGTAAAGGGACTGCAACTTATTTCAATACCGTGGGTACTTTTTCCCTCTGAAGGGCATGCCTCAAAGATCTGAGGGTGATGACAATCTCCATTTCTAGAGATTTATATCTCCCAGCAGTTTCCTATAAAGGAGGCACCTAAAGTCTGAATAAATTATACCTGAGTCCAAAGTGTCTATTTATGAGCCTTCTCTTTTGTTCTATAAGAAGAAATAACAACAAGAAGAAGAATTACTCTCTTGAATTCTATTTTGTAGATGTGTTTATCTGTACCTTGTTCCAAGTGTACCTCTCTGCAGGATCCCAGAATAGGTGATGAATTCACCTGCAAATCTTTTTGATGTTAAATTCTGACATACCACAAATGCCCTGGGCTATGGTTTATTTCAATCATAGTTGACTTTAATGTGGGAAAAAAGAGACCACATTACAAAAGAGTTGGAAGGACTGGAAGAGTGAAAAGCAAGAGTTCAAACCTCTACTGAATTTAAGACTAAACCTTAAATTAATAGCTTTGATCCTGAGTTCAGAAAGTGTCTATTTCTCTGGGTTTTATGAGTAACACATAACACTTCCTCATACCTAGAAGACTAGCAACTCAATACCAGAATGAGGGAAATGCCCAGCAAAACACTTGCCTCTGTCACAACTTGTTTTTAGTCAGTACCATGTCAAAGGAAGATAACCTCTTCCTTCCTTTCTCCTTTGAAATGTCATTACAGTGAGATTTAGTAGAAAAAGCAACTGTGCATTCAGAATTACAGCTACAAGGAAGTCTGGGAAATTGAGCATGGTAACAAAATACTCAAAATAATTTTTATAGATAGTTGCAGTGTTTCTGTATTAAAGTAAGAAATTTAAAAGGGAAAGAAAATACCAGTATTTCTTTATTGTAAGAATGATTCTTGTGGTGCCTGGGTGGCTCAGTGGTTTAAAGCCTCTGCCTTTGGCTCTGGTCATGATCCCAGGGTCATGGGATCCAGCCCCGCATTGGGCCTTCTGCTCAGCGGGGAGACTGCTTCCTCCTCTCTCTCTGCCTGCCTCTCTGCCTGCCTCTCTACCTACTTGTGATCTCTGTCAAATAAATAAGTAAAATCTTAAAAAAAAAAAAAGAGAATGATTCTTGATTGTTCAATTGAATCTGTACCCACTTTTGACTGCTTCAAATCATAGATACTGAGTGCTACTGAAACAAAGATGTGTGCTGCAGGTTTACAAGGATGTTTAGTCCAATTTCTTTAATAATTTTAGCAGCTAAGGAAGAGAAGGGTTTCTCAAGGGACATTCAAGTCCATAGAATAGATACAGAATTAAAATTTATACATGTCAGAAAGTCTCTCATCCTGGAATTGATTTTTTGCATAAATATATATTCCCTGAGGTATGAGTGTCTGGACCTTACCCAAGAAAGTGATCCTGGAAAGAATACAGATTCCACCAAACACTTAAATGGTAGTGTGCAATTTGAATGGGTGAATATCTTTGAGATTCTTTCAAACTTTGTGGTTTGGAATTCAGAAAAAATAGATGTTCCTGTGGGATATGACAGGGGCCACAATGAAACCCACTTGACACAAAGTAGTTGTTCATACTGCAGTAAATGGAGCATTTGTACAAGATAGAAGGAGTAGGGTGGGGAGGATGGGCATTAAGCATATAAAGAGTCTGACAGCTTCTGTTCTCAATGGAAGTTTATGGAGTGTCATTTGGTGAATAGGTGCCAGCAAAGCTTGTCACCTTACAGCGTGAGGCACAGTCTTGCCCTATAAATTCTAGTTCCACATGTTGCATGATTTCCAATGTCCCTTCTTTTGTTATAGATACAAATCTATTTATAATTACATGTGCCTAAAACCAAATCCATTTATCATAAAACAATAAATAGTTTGAATAGTTTTGGTTTTTTTTAAATATAGACTGAATTTTCCAGTATTGCAACTCCCATGCAAAGTAAGGGAAGTCTGTACTTTTCTTTTGCTTAGAATTTTATAAAGAATTGTCTACTATTTTGCAAAATTCCATCAGGGTTCATAGCAGTAACATTGCTCATGAACTTTAATTATCATATCTAGATATTGTATGTCAACTATAGTGAAGTAAAAAAGAATAATAAATATCAGCAATATTCATTATGGTTAGATATATATATGTATATATATATATATATATTTATTTACATAGATATATATATAGATAACCATAAGTCTTTTGAGTTGTGTTCCAAAGCAGTTGTTCTCAAATACTTAAATGCTGAAATAAATATACTTTTAATAAAATGACTTTCATTTTATTTTTTCCATATATATATATATATATATATATATATATATAAAGACATTATATTGCTTTTTACAATTGTTACTGTAGGTATAAATTTTTTTAATGAATTTTCCTTAATGTTAATAATTTTTTTTTTTTTACAAGACATTTGCTATGAAAAGAAAGTATTTGATTTGTTAGAGTTGAGAACAATTATCAGGGGCTGTTTTAGGATTTGGATTTTAGGATTAAACAATTCCCTGGGTTTTTAAGGATTCCATAGTTTGATTTGTATACTTGAAAGATCTCTTCAGCTACATTGAAAATAGGGAATTCAAAGGCCCCAAACAAAGAAAATACTTACAACAATATTTCAGTTGTGGGTTAGAAATTATAAAGGTCTGCAATGAAATAATGATGGTGGGAATGGGCAAGAAAGATGACTTTCCAGAGATATTAAGAATATAGCATGGACTTGGCTTAGAGAGCTGAGGGTGATTCCAAGATTTTACTTGGATAAAAAAGAGAACAATGAGTCCATAATTCAGATAAGTATTAGAGAATCAGAGTAGATTTAGAAAAAATAAAATGTCTAGTTTTTTTTTTTTTTTAATAATAAGCTTCTATGGAATGTTCAGGCATAGAGCTCTGGATGAAAGATGTATTTTTGGAAATTTGGGATATACACTGTGGGTGTGGGTGAAATCAGTTAGTGAGCAGGGCAAGAGTGAGAATGTACTAAAGTGGAAAACCAAAGATGGAATGTTCAGGGGAAAGATTATGTAGAAGGCACTGGAGGAAGAAAAGCTTGAGGTAACTGAAACACAGAAAAATGAAAAGAAAGCAGAGTAAAGGAAGATACTCAATATTTCAAAGACAAAATGATCGGGGTGCCCATTGAGCCTCTGACTTTTGGTTTAGGCTCAAGACGTGATCTTAAGGTTCTGGCATCAATCCCCTCAGCAGTCTTCCTGCTTAGTCCGTAGTCTGCTTTAGATTCTCTCTCCCTCTTCCTCTGCTCTTCCCGACCCATACTCTCTCTCTCTAAGGTAAATAAATAAATCTTTTAAAAAATGATCAATAGTATTAGATACTACAAATGAATCAGAATAAGAAACCAGGACTTTAAAACGTTCATTGAATTTGAAAATCAGAGATTTTTTACAACGGTTAGGTAGTGAGGAAAGAAGGACTGACAATAATTTTCAAGGCTCAGTGTAAAGTAAAAGTGCAGGGTCCCTCATTTATAATGAATTAATATTTTCCAGAGAGCAGGGCACTAAACCAAGTGCACAGTCCTTCCAAACTTGTGGCCATTTACACCTATCCAGGTTGTGTGCCCATCAAGCTGGTCCAAGGTGGAAGAAGGAAAAGGGTGGGCAAGAACAGATAACATGATTAAGACTTCTGTTTTAAAACTTTTCTTAAGAGAGAGATAGAAAATAAGTAAAAGATATAGGTCAATGGAAGAAGGAATTTTGTTTATGTGATAGAAATCAACAAATATACATAAAAAGGTCAGTGGACTCTCTGTGAGAGAGGGCTAACCAATAAATTAAAAGTTAGATTAAGTACAAACCCCACATGACAATTTCTCACCCTATGTACCTCATACTACTTATATTTAAAGCACTGGGGGATTATTATTATTATTTTTTAAATTCAGATCCCTGTGCTTTCCTTTACCCTTCAGATGATGAATCTCTGGAAGTGAGATTGAAGATAACCAAGAGTCAGAGGCTCAACAGGCACCCTGATCATTTTGTCATTGAAATACTTTAGTATCTTCCTTTACTCTGCTTTTTTTTTCTTTTTTCTGCATCTCAGTTACCTCAGGCTTTTCTTCTTCCAGTGCCTTCTACATAATCTTTCCCCATAACATTCCATCCTTGGTTCTCCACTTTAGTACATTCTCACTCTTCTCCTGCTTACTTAATGACTCCACCCATAACCACAAGTGTGTATCCCAAATTGCCAAAACGACATCTTTCATTCAGAGCTCTACGCCTGAACATTCCACAGAAGCTTATTATTAAAAAAAAAAAAAAAAAAAAAAAGACAGATCATTTTTACAAATTATTGCTTCATGGCAGTGGATTTTAACCTTGGCCAGATTTTGGAATAACCTGGCATGTTTTAAAAAATTTACTGATGTCTATGTCCACCCAGGAAGTTTTTAATTAGTGTGGGGCACAACATGGGCATTGAGAACTTTTAAAGTTCCCCATGGATTCAAAATCACTATATAAGAGATTCTGAGCTGAGTTCAATAGATTTCTGCAGGACTCTGAACCTTCTAAATCAAGAGGATTGGTGGAGGAGTGAGGGAGGAGATGAAATTGTGAAGGAACAGATAATTGGAAGCAGTGCAAAATGCTCACCAAATTGTTTCACTTTAAAACATCTTTTAAATTTTATGTCAGAGGTTCATTATAACATATCCATGGATCAGGAGTAATTCTGGGGCCATTTCCTTTGGCAGGTCCATTGTCTTCCACTTTGGATGGATGGAGAGGGAAGGGTTAACTTTTTGTGAAAAACCATTTATTTTTTGTCATTTTATTTTATTTTATTTCTTTTCAGTGTTCCAGAATTCACTGTTTATGCACCACACCCAGTTCTCCATGCAATATGTGCCTTCCATAATAACCACCACCAGGCTCACCCAACTCCTCACCCCTCTCCCCTCCCAAACCCTTTTGTTTGTTTCTCAGAATCCACAGTTTCTCATGGTTTGTCTCCCGCTCTGATTTCTCCCAACTTACTTCTCTCCATCTCCCGATGTCCTCCATGTTATTCCTTATGCTCCATAAGTAAGTGAAACCATATAATTGACTCTCTCTACTTGACTTATTTCACTCAGCATAATCTCTTCCAGTCCCATCCATGTTGACACAAAAGTTGGGTATTCATCCTTTCAGATGGAGGCATAATATTCCATTGTATATATGGATATCTTCTTTATCCATTTGTCTGTTGCATCTTGGTTCTTTCCACAGTTTGGTGACAGTGGCCATTGCTGCTATGAACATTAGGGTGCAGGTGGCCCTTCTTTTCACTACATCAGTATCTGGGATAAATACACAGTAGTGCAATTGCAGAGTCATAGGGTAGTTCTATTTTTAATTTCTTAAGGAATCTCCACACTGTTTTCTAAAGTGACTGCACCAATTTGCATTCCCACCAACAGTATAAGAGGGTTCCCCTTTCTCCACATTCTCTCCAACACATGTTGTTTACTGGCTTGTTAATTTTGGCCATTCTAACTGGTGTAAGGTGGTATCTCAATGCGAAAACTATTCAATTTTAATAACATGACTGAGCTGTCAGATTAATTAAAAATCCTGAAAACTTATTTTTATGTTTTTTGATTTGATTCTGAGTTTTTTTTTCAATTAGAATAATCTATTAAGTAAAATCAATTAAATTCTTAATCAGTTTAATTTATGACAATCAAATTGATCTCATACCTAGGAAAGTGTCACAGAAATATCACAATAATCAAATTGACAATCTCCTTAATGAAATAGTCATGGAAATATTTCTTTGTCCAACACAGAATATTAAAGATTTATGTTAGCTGAGCAATGCAGATTTGCCAATTCTTTATGTAAAATCTAGCTCCAAATGTTCATCAAAACTGTTACAATTCAACAGTGTGAAAAGGGAAAAATTGATTTCTGCCCCACTCCATTTTCTTGTACCTATGGCTCTAATCTGAAGCCAAGCATAGGGTGAAACATGTGATTGAGAACAGGTTTTTTTTTAGCATTCAAATCACATTACGTTTTGGGGGTAAGTTTCTGCAAGTGTTCGACAAATGAACTGAGTGACTATTTCAACCAAACCTGTAAGTTTTGTTTTCTATAAATGGAAGTAGGGGTGCCTAAGTTGCTCAGTCCATTAAGTGTCTGACTCTTGGTTTTGGCTCAGGTCATGATCTCAGGGTTGTGAGAGGGAGCCGTTTGTTGGGCTCTGCACTCAGTGCTGAGTCCGCGTAAGATTCTCTCCCTCTTCCTCTGCCCCTCCCCCTGCTCATGCATGTGTGTGCTCTCTTCCTCTCTTTCTAGAGTAAATGATGAATAAAATCTTTAAAAAAAAAAAATAAAAGGAAGCAGATTTTTCCTGGGTTTGTCTCATGTCTCTCCAGTTGTCCATTAGTTTGTGACTTTTTTTTGAAGATTTTTATTTATTTATTTGAGAGCGAGCAGAGCACAGAGGGAGAGGAAGAGGGAGAAGTAGAACAAGGAGAAACAGACTCTCTGATGAGCAGACAGCCCCCAACACGTGACTCGATCCCAGGACCCTGTTATTGTGACCTGAGCTTAAGGCAGATGCTTAAAAGCCTGAGCAATCCAGGTCTCCCACGTGATTCTTGATATTGACAGAAATGCAATGCAAAGATAAACTGTATTTTATTGCCAAAAAAAAAAAGCTGTGCTATTCCATTATTGCTCATTATCTGTTCTTTGTTTTTAAATTTATTTGAGTATTTGCTAGAGGAATCTTTACTGGAACTAGCTGGAGAATTAAATATTTACATTCTGTATCGTGAGCAATTAAGCCCTCAAGGCTAGTCATGAGCATTGACTGGTTATGCTATGCAGTTTTCATGAAGCCAGGTAGAAGGACAAGAGTGAAGAAGACATATATATATATATATACATATATATATATATATGGCTCCTGATGATCCAAGAAACTGTCTGTGAAATCTACAAAAAGGCAACAAAAATGACTCAGTCCTATCAGCTCAGCTCATTTTTCTATTAGACCCACCATTCTTGATTTAAAAGTACCTCCTTAACTCTCCCATAGAGCCTTTTCTGTCAAACATATGCATGCACACATAACATGTCATATCATGCACACCCTCCTGAGAAATATTAAATAGAGACAGACAATTGGAGGGGAAGTGAGGATGGAAACCATCCTGTTTGTACTATTTTTCTCATTGCTGTTGCTCTCAGCTTCCTAACTGGTATCATTGGCCTGGTCACAGATAGAGACTCTAATTTATCACATCCTATAGCTGCAAGTCAAGTAACAGATGGCATAATTTAATAAATATGAAGAAGTCACAGTCAGGAAATATGAGATTGTTTTTCTTTTAATACATTAATTAGGTTGAACATGTAAGGCAGTGCTCTTCAACCAACTGTTCATTTCTTCTAGCAAATTTCATCTGCTGAACCAAATTTACCCTTCAAAGAGCCAGCATTAAACTTACTTATAACTTATTCATATATGAAAGAGTTTTGTATAAGAATGATGATGACAGTTCTATTTTTAAGTATGAAACATGTAACAAACCTTAGTCACTAGTAATTGCAAGTCTGTATTTTCAAATATTACCTCGGTTTCCTCTGATGACCCCAAGAGTTCCTATAAGGATTTGACTTAAGAATCAAGACAAAGAGAGGTATTCTTTATATAAAAATTATTTCATATAAAGGCAAAAATGCCCGTTTAGGAATTAAGTCAATTTTTAATCTTTGAATGCTAAAAGGCAGTCTCCAGTGGACTTTAACTATCTGAGAGTGAAATCAGGGATCAGCCTTTAAAACATGGTTGTGACTAGACGGAGTTCTTATTAGCACAGAATCTCTGTGTGTTTACTGTTTTCAATATTACAGACCTATACTACAGCTGAAAATTTAATCTACTTACAAGGTTCTGCTGGGTACACAAACTGACCCTTAAAGACAAACAGGTATTTTTAGAGAGCTGTAAACTCTAAAATGTTAGTCGGGGGTTTGAACAACAACACCCTCTTTGCAGGGGAGGCAACTTATCTTAGATTTTGATTAAACATAGAATATAAGAAAATAAAGTTTTAGCAAACATTACATTGGCTTCTATTTTTGGCAGTGAAGGAAAAGAAAGGCAGACAAAACCCTCCCCCTGAGATCCCATAGAAAATCTCAACAGTATATCACAATAGAAGATCCTGAAAAAGAAAGAAATCAGAGAAATAAGCCTTGCCTTTGAGATGTAGTTTCCCCATGAACTTTTGCTAGTTCTGGAAGAATCAGCTAAGATGCTGAGAAGGTAAACGATGACTCCAAAACTTCAAGTCAGGGGAGAAACTGCAGAGTGCAGAGATCAATCACCACAAATTTGCAAAACAAAACAAACAAACAAAAAAACCCACACCAAACAAAACAAACCTCATCATTTAATGCACACATAAAGAATTTAAAATTTTAGCCCTTCTTTGTTTTAAGATTTCCCAGAATTATGTCATATTCTGCTATGTAAATATGTCTTTAATAAAGACGTTCTTCAATTTTTCCTCCTACAGAAAATTGATCTCGATTTTAAAGCTATTCAGTAGAAAGGCAAACGTGACATAGGTAAATAATACTAAATTACTTTTTTTAAAAAAGGTTTTATTTATTTGTTTGGCAGAGAGAGAGAGAGAGAGAAAGAACAGAAGCAGGGGGAGCTGAAGGCAGAGGAAGAGGAAGAAGCAGGCTCCCCACTTAGCAGGAAGCTGGATATGGGGCTAGATCCCAGGACCTTGAGACCATGACTTGAGCGGAAGGCAGATGCTTAACCAACTAAACTACCCAGGCATCCCTCACTAAAATACTTAAGTTTGCTTTTTTTTTTTTTTTGTGCACAGGCTTTATGGAAGTATTAACAGTGAATATGAATACTGATTTAAATTGCTTTAAAATATATTTTGACGCCAATCATTATCTTCCAGCTTGACAAATAGGAATTAAAATATTTGGATAAATTTAAATTTTATTATTCTTATTGAATAATAAAAATGTATCTCAACAACAAATTTTCACTTTTATCCACATTGCTACTGTGTTTGTCAATGTCTTATATTAGCAAAAATTTCACAAATACAAAAGAATGAGTAACTGTGATCTTAGAATATATTTACACATTCTCTTCATTAAGGTTATTGATTATCCACATATTAAACTAAGCTAAGGTTGTGAATTTGGCTGTTGATGCTTATTTTTAAAGATTTGATATGCTCTTTGGTATTTCATTATTGTTAAGGGCCAATTCAAAAGCTAGTATGAGGACACCTGGGTGGCTCAGTGGGTTAAGCCTCTGCCTTCAGCTCAGGTCATGATCTCAGGGTCCTGGGATCGAGTCCTACATGGGGCTCTCTGCTCAGCAGGGAGCCTGCTTCCCCCCTTTCTCTCTCTCTGCCTGCTCCTCTGCCTACTTGTGATCTCTCTCTGTCAAATGAATAAATAAAAAATCTTTAAAAAAAAATAAAAAGCTAGTATGACATTCTGTGAAAACTTGTTTTTCAGAAGAGATAGTAGTTTAATATAATTGTCTCTCAATTTGATGAAGTTAGCTATGAAAGAGAATCTGCTTTAAGTAATTGTGATTTTCAAGATAACAGCTAATTATTTTATTAAAAATAATTTTATATTTCCTTATGATTTTTAGTTAAAACTTTTTGTTGTGCTGCAGTTTTTCTTTTTCTACGTTGCTATTATCAATAACATCAAAAAATATTATGCACGGGTGGTTTAAGACACTATTAGGACATGGATACTGGTATATTTATATATATTATTTTGAAAGACATTTTCAGTTTTTCTTTTGATGATTTGGAGTATTTTTTTATTTTTCCTATTTGATTTTATTCCAACCTATCCAACATATCAATTTTCCACTTAGTGATCATCAAAGGCAGAATGCAAAAAAACCCCAAGGCTAATGGAAGCTGAGATCATTTCAGATATGCTTGCATTGCTCTCTTAACAATAACAAAATTGTGTCCTAATTTAGATTTTTTGTAATTTAATTTAGATCATTTTAAATGATCTAAATTTGGGGCATTTGTCACTTGGGCTTAAAAAAATTTGAAATTCTTTCATTAATACTTTGGAAAACATACCAAGGAGTAAAGAACAAAAATCCATGATTCCACATCCTGGGAAAATCACTGTTAGCATTTGATATATCAAATATTTGATACATACCTCTAGAATTCTACTTGAGTATGCTAGCTCAAATTAGGTCATGTTCTACTTTTCTGCTTGTAAAGTATTTTATTTATTTATTTATTTGTGCTTTTTTAACCAGTCTCCCCATCCAGCATGGAGCCCAACAGGAGGCTCGAACTCATGACCATGAGATCAAGACCTGAGCTGAGACCAGGATTTGGAATTTTAACCTACTGAGCCACCCAGGCACCCCAAAAGTATTTTATTTAATAATCAGCTTCTAGTTTATTAAAAATTCAACTAACAGGGTCTTGCAATTTTAAAAATTGCACTATTACATTAGATAATATACAGCTGTTCAGTGTGATAAATGTCACTTTACTGGATATTTGCTGTCCTGAACATTTTGTACATGTTTAGGATGCTTTATTTTCATGTTCAAATAAACTTTGAACATGAAAATAAAATATCAATTATTGTGAATATTTTATGATTTTTAAGTCCACAGGTTGCTTTCTCAAAAGATGCAATAATCCATACCTAAATTAATGATTCTGTTGCTTTTGGTATTTGTTCTACTATGAAAATCTTCCCGCCATCCAACTCTTCTTTCCCTACCTCCCTCTAGTTCACCTGTGTTCATTCTGATTACTTGAAAAATATCTGTTATGTAAACTGGAATTCCTTTTCTATGTAATAAACATTTGACATGGTGTCGTCTTCTTCTTCTTCTTCTTCTTCTTCTTCTTCCTCTTCTTCTTCTTCCTCTTCTTCTTCCTTTTCTTCTTCTTCTTTTTCTTTTTAAAAGAGAGTGTATAGTTTTCCTGGGGTCAGATGGATATCCACACATGTCTTTTTCTTTTTTTTTTGTTATGGATTAGTTTGAAATATCTCTTTATAATACTATATAATTTCTGTACCAAACATTTTTTTTTACCATCTTAACCATTTTTAAGTGTAGGTTCTATGATATTAAATATTAATTATGTGCAACCATTGCCCTCTCCCTCTCCAGACTTTTTTATCTTGTAAAACTGAAACTCTCTACCCATTAAAAAATAACTCCTTGTTATTCCCTCCCCCAGGCACTGGAAACCACTTATCTATTACCTAACTCAGTAATTTTGACTACTCTATGTATATATATAAATGGAATCATTCAGTATTTGTTTGAGTGCATGGTTGTGTGTGTGTGTGTGTGTGTGTGTGAGACTATCTTATTTCAATTAGCATAATGTCCTCAAGGTTCATAATGTCCTCAAGGTCATAGCATATATAGGGATTTCTTTCCTTTTAAAGAGTGAGTAATATTCAATTATATGTACCTCTACATTTTGCCTACCCAAACATCCATCAATGGATATTTAGATTGCTTCCACATTTTGTCTGTTGTGAATAATGCTGTTATGAACATGGGTATACAATTATCTCTTCCAGATCTTGGTTTCCGATTCTTTTTTGGGTACTCAAAAGTGAAAATCCTGGATCATATAATTTTATTTTTAATGTTTTTAGGAAACATCATACTGTTTTCCAAAGTGACTATACCATTTTATGTTCCCCCTAAGCAGTGTCCAATTACTTCACATCCTACCAAAACTTACTGTTTGGAGATTTTTGATTGTAGCCATCCTATGTGTGGAGGTGGTATCTCACTGTAGTTTTGACTTGTATTTCCCTGCTGATTAGTGAGGTTAAGCATCTTTTAATTTGCTTATTAGCCATTTTTATATCTTCTCTGGAGATATATATATGTACATTTAATGTTATAAAAAAAAATAAGTCTTACTTCCTGCCCTATATTCGAAGGTTATCATTGATTTTTTGGGTTGTTTGTATTTTTAATATAGTCATTTATTTCTGAATCAACTTTGTGAAAATAATTTGCAAATGAAAGAGCTCTGCGTGAACATTATGAATCATTTTTCATCTTCCTTCACACAATCAGTGAAGATATAAAGTTCCTGAACCTGCCACAGTAGTCATGTGAGGTATCTTTCATACTTTAAAGATTGCAAAGTCCATTCTACTCTGATGTAGATTTTCAAATATTTTTAACTTATATTTAAAAATTATGAACACATTAAATTGCATATAAAAGTGTCCCTCTCAAGGGGCACCTGGGTGGCTCAGTCAGCTAAGCGTCAGCCTTCAGCTCAGGTCAGGATGCCCAGGTCCTGGGATTAAGCCCAACTCCCTGCTCAGCAGGGAATCTGCTTCTCCCTGCGCCCCTTCCACTGCTCATGCTTGCTCTCTTATGTTCACTCTCTCTCTCAAATAAATAAAATCTTTAAAGAATGAAATAAAAATAATTTAAAATGTCCCTGTCCATTAAACTTACAATTTTGCCTTCTGCCCCCAAATCTTTCATGCATATTTGTCTTACTATTGATAAATTCTTTAAGTTAAAGTAAACTGACACCCACTTATAATTTAAGACACATTTAATCTAAAGCAACAACAGCATGAATTTAAATATCACTGAACATGCTTTCCTTTTGGGATAATATTTTCTGTAACCGAATATGTGAATATCTAAACTCCCTGAAATATTCCACAGAGGGTCATTTTTAAAATTTCTTCCTGAAAATTCCCATATCTCACACGCATTTATATCAGAATAATGAAACAAAGAGAGAGAAAGAAGAAAAGGAGGAAAAAAAAGAAGAAAGAAAATAAAATGCTTTATAATGAAGATAGAGTAGTGGTGAGAACAGTTTTTTTCACTGATTCAGTTTGAATAAAAATAGCTTATGGTAAAATGTAGATTTAAAGTAGCAAGAACTTTTATAATACTCATCAGCGAATACAGTAAAGGCTTTTGGGAAGAAGTGTTCAACCACATACATTTATAAAACGTGAAGTCTCTGATGAATTTGAGAAAAAAAAAATCACTTTGTAGATGACAGAATAATGAAACTAAGTGAGGTCAAGTGTTCTGGCCAGTATTTCCCAGCCAGTGAGTGGCAAGCCTTGGGACTCAAGTCTTCTGCCTAAGAGCCTCAGGTTTCCACACCAAAACATGCCACCATGCACAAGTGAAGAACAGAATGAAAGAGAGGAGATTGACATAGCATTGTAGATCATCTTGCTTGCTAATTTCATTCATTACTTTGATATTGTTGAACACATGCATTCTCCTGGCTTTTCTCTAATTGTAATCAAGACCTTTTCAGATTTTCTTTAGGAGCTTGTTAAAATCATAGATCAACAAAGGAATTTATGCTCTTGGATTTTTATATAAGGTAACCTTTCATGATTCTCTAATAAAAATTAATGTAGTTGTGTTATTTAATTATGAAATATGTAACCTCTTTCCTATCAGGCAAGTATTGAAGCTGACACTTCAATTGAGTTTACCCAAGAGTCCCTAAGCTTGGGGAGTTAACCACACGCAGCTATCAAAGCACAGGCATCATCACAGACTCCCCATACCTAATTACTACAAGTGAAAAGTTTCCTCCTGAGAGAGACCACTTTCATTCCAAATCTGACAGGTAGAAATTAGTTGCCTAATGGAATGGAATAGTTCTGCAAATTGAAGGAATTAAGTGTGCTTTTTTAATTTAAGCTCCCTCTAAATTAGATTTTAATTTGGATCCAAATGTGAAGAGGTTGATGGCATGAAGCAGCTTAGGTTGGCCTGGAGCCAATTATTTTATATTGCCCTTCTCCAGATATACTGTGTTTCTTTTATAGTCACCAGACAGTATGGGACAGAAAAACTGTCATGGCTTCATCAAGCAGAGTTTTCTGGAGAGCTCTGTGGAATATCGCTGAGTGATGTGGTTCTCTCTGAATCATTTCACTGTCAAAGACATCAAAGGTTGAACAGAGGGTGTGTGTGTGTGTGTGTGTGTGTGTGTGTGTGTTTAACAATTATTGTTAAAGGGAAGAGTAATGAAGAAAGTATTAATCTATCGAAGTGGAATACAATAAAGACAGATGATTTATAATAGCTCTGTTTCAATTACAGAGTGATTCTTTTCTCAAGCAATAAAACAGTAACACCAAAGAGATCAATAAGGAGATTATTTCTTATAATAGGTGATATACCAGTTGATCAAAATGACTGGTGGAAAACTCTGCAGAACACCTATTTCATTCAATAAACATAAATATACCAAAAGTATGTCAATACTCAACGGGTATCTGTGGATGTTATCAACACATACATGAATTGAGAATGTCAGCTTTTTACTCTGAATGAATATATATATTAGCTATATTTGAAGACCTGTCACAGCCCCAGTAAGAACATGCTTTTTCTTAATATTCATAACACTTTCAGATGAAAAACAAAAATAACCATAGAAATAACCACTGAATTATTCTCTAGTAAGTATGATACTAAGGGTATAATAAGAATGCTATTATAACATCGTATTATGACTCCATATTGACATATGGAGTCCAACTGATGAAATAGTGAGAGGGAAGGAGAGCTTGTGTTAAGGGATAGGAAACCAGGTGAAGGTATTACACAGGTACCAACAACAAAATAAATGTTTTCTGGGTAATAGGGTTGAAAAAAATAGCATTTGGCTTTCAAACTGGAAAATATGCTTCGTTTCTCACCAAAAGCCAAGTCAGCCAATCCCTCGTTATCACTAATGGCCAACGGCTGCTTTGTTCCTAGGTAACCGATCATTTCCAGAGAACATGATTTAGGAAGAAGAATCTTTTCACTAGCCAGCATTAGCACTGGCTTGCGAAGGAGGTGGGTGATGGGGTGGGGGTAGGGGGGCAGACCAAAAGAAAACTGAGAATTCAGCAAAAGGGCTCTACTCAAGTTAGAGTTTCAACAAAAACAGACAGATGAGGCATAGCTCTAGTATTTCCTTGTGTAAATAGTATTTGCTGACATCAAGAAAAAATACTGGAGGATAGAGGTCTCCAGCTATGGAAAGAATAAGTCATGGGAATAAAAAGCACAGCATAAGGAATATAATCATCAACAACAAAAATACCACTTTATAAATATAATTGAAATGGCAAGAGCTGAGGAAAAGTTAAATAAAAGAGATATGTAAATAGATGGACTCTATTCAATTGAATTATAATTTTCTTGTATAAAGATCTATTACATTTTTCTTGTGTAGCCAAATTATAGAAACAAATGATAGAATTATATTTTCAATAATAGTACACTGAGTTAATTAATCTAACTTTTCCCCAGAAAACAATTAATGCTGAGAAGAAGAATTTTCTTTAAATATCAAATTAATCATGTTGAAGAGCTGACAAGACTGCTTGCAAGCTCAGTGTTGGGTCAGACTCAAATCCATCAAAGTAAGTAAAATATCAAGCACTCACATCACTTTTGCCTTGACAGTGTTCACTGAAGGGACGTGTGTGTGTGATTCACAAAATGAAAAGATAAGAAATCAAGGCCCATTGTTAGCACAGGAGAGAAATTTCACAGAACTCTTGGAGACATAATGTGAGAATACTGAAGTTAGGATTTCACAAGAAGTTATGCTCACTCAGGGTAAATATGAACCTGATATAGTCCTGCCACCAGTATCTTGATTGCAATAGCCTGCAAGGAAGAACTATTTATTCGTTCCATTTTGCTTAGTTGTTTTCCTTTGTGCATTTGTTTTCTTTAACTTTAAATGAACCAGACATATCACAGTAAAGATAAAAAAAATAAAATAAAACTCCCTGAGAAATTGTGGCTACATCTGGCCACCAACCCTCCAGCAGACACCCGAAGCCTGAAAAATCCAGGGGTCTTAAAGCCACACTTGGGTTGAGGTGGCACTCAGTTGATTTTGTGTATGGTTGCATGGAAGAATCAAACACAAATCTTCTGTGGATGAAGATTCTTTATCTTGGTCCCAATGAATTTCTACGAATAACCTTTGAGGGCAGTGACCAATACCAACACTCAGCGAAAAATATTAGTGAGATGCAGCAGAAGCAAGTACATACAGTAGCTGTAACCCGTCTGTCATCATTTCTGATAGTAGAAATTCACAAATACAAAATTAAAACAGAGTTCCAACAGAAGACGAGGAGAAATTATAAGACAAAGAAAATGTTTGAGAGATAAAAGCTTATTCCAAAACATATGAGAAATGCTATTCTAATAAGCTTATTACAGGGGTTTACTGGAATAAATAAAATTAAACTTTAGATAGAAGTTGTGAAGCTGAAGAAAATGAAGATATTAAAAAAAGAGAAAGAAAAGACAAAGGACTAAATCTTAACATGTAAAGAATTTCTAAAACTCAGCAACAAAATAAACTAATAGAAAAATGGTCAATGTCAATTATATCTCAATAGAACTGGAAAAAGAAAAAAGAAATGGTGAAAAGACTTGTGGAGACATGCCATTAATGAGAAAACCTACACCATCAACCACACTGGAATTAAGGGAGAAAAATTAAAGTTTTATGAGATACTACACAATAGACAAAATTAAAATGTTTACATTAACTACTGTTGGCAAAGAACATTGCAACAGGAACTCTCAGGACTGGTGAGAATATAAATTGTTAACAATTTTTTTTTTAATTTTTTAAAAATATTTTATCCATTTATTTGAGAGAGAGATTGAGAGAGAGAGAGTGAGAGATAGAGAAGGTAGGAGAACTGAGAGGGTCAGAGGGAGAAGCAGACTCCTTGGTGAGCTGGGAGCCCGATGCAAAACTCGACCCTGGGACTCTAGGATCATGACCTGAGCTGAAGACAGTTTCTAAACCAACTGAGCCATCCAGGCTCCCTGATACAATATTTTTATAAATAGTTTGGCATTATCTAGTCAAATTTGATATACAGATACCATAGGCTCATTAATTTCAATTCTAGATATATGCCATCAATATATGTGTGCATAAGAAAACCAGGATAGATATAAAAGAATGTTCACAGCAACATTGTTCTTCATACTCAAAACCAGATACCATTCAAATATCCATCACCTGTAAAAGGGATAATGAACTATAGTACATTCATATAATGGAAAATTAAGAATACTGTAAAGATAAAAATGCATTATAGCTAAACAAAAGGTGATTTTAGGGTGACTGGGTGGCTCAGTTGGTTAAGTTTTCAACTCTTGATTTCGGCTCAGGTCATGATCTCAGAGTTGTGGGATTGAGCCCCATGTTGGGCTTCATGCTCAGCATGGAGTCTGGCTTGTCCCTCTCCCTCTGCTCCTTCCCACTCTTGCTCGCTCTCTCTCTCTCTGGAAAGTAAATAAATAAAATCTTTTAAAAAAATAATAAATAATAAATAAATGAAAAAAGCAAGAAACAAAAATTATATCAAATGTAATTCATTTTATATAAAGATAACTAAACTAACTTGTAGATGGATGAATGCCCATTTAGTAAAGAATAAAGAAAGGAAATTGTTGTTATGAATGTTAGGATTATGATTATCTTTGTGTCTTTTGTATTCACAATCATTTTTTGTCTCCCCTTTTGTCTCTTCAGGAAAAGAAAGTCAAGACTTCAAATTGTGAGCTTTAACATTCCTTGCCACGGGAGAGTAGACAACACTTTTTGGATTATATTGCTCAAAAATTGTGTCATCAAGATACCTACAGAGTGGTTCTTGGGTGAGGAAATAGTTTTTGTGTTTATAAGATGTGACAGTTAATTTTATTTATCAACGTGACTGGACCAGGGATGTCCAGATATTTGGTCAGACATTCCTCCGGGTTTTTCTGCTAGGGTGTTTTTAGATGTGGTTAACATTTAAATTGGCAGACCTTACCATTAGATTAAATTAACATTTTAATCAGTAAAGTAGATTGCCCTCCATAATATGGTTGGACCTTATCCAACCATTTGAAGGCCTGTTTAGAATATAAAGACCAACTCTTCTTTGGGTAAGAGAGAATTCTGTAACCTATTACCTTCAGATTTCATCTGCAACATTGGCTGCTGATGCCTTGATGGCCTTTGACCTAGAACATTGGCTCTCCATGGGTTTCCTTCACCACCAGTCCACTCTGCAGACTTGCAGCCTCCATATTGTGTGAGCCAGTTCCTTATAATATCTATCTATCTACCTACCTACCCAGCTATTCCTTCTCTCATCTGTCATCTTTCTATCATCTCCTATTGGTTCTTTTACTCTGGAGAAATAATATATAATGCATATTATATAATACATAAAAGAAACAAGAGGATGGCTATGTTTCATGGCTAAGCAATATGACTCTGATATTAGAAGGATGAAAGAGGATGGATATTGGTATCATTTATATGTAGCTCCCCAGAGATAGCTAGGATACTGAAGATGGTGATTGCACTGATGCCCATAACTGATCTTTTAAATAACATCTCCTTAAAAATGAGAGTCAAGTTCTGGTGGCCTAGTTTGGGGACAAGAGTAAACATGCTATCACCTTGTTTCTAATAATGGGGCAAAAAAGAGCATCCCAATGGAAATTATAATTGACAGATCCACAAAATATGCCCAAGTACTGTCCCTACCTCCTTTGTCACACCTCTATCCCAGAATAAACAGATAGCATTCTCAAATGACTACCATTAGATATTCACTGACTTAGGCAAATGGGAACTAATTCAGACTTAATTTAATTTAAGAAAAAAAAAAAAAAAGCAAAGAATCTTAACCATTCATCCAACTGACATGGAGTACTTTATATTTATTACACAAAACAAAGAGGAAGATAAGCTACATTTCTTTAATTTTTAGCTGTAAACCCTCTCTAAAAATAAGCCTTCCTTTTTTCTCATTTATTCAACTCATACAAAATTATGTATTTTTTAATCAGAAAAAGATAATTGTCAATGCAAATTATATTCAAGGCTAACAGAAGGAATCACCTCATCCAATTTACATATGAAACCATTCATAGTACCTACATATAATATAGTCAGTGAATTGGATAATGCAAATGGAAAAAAATATATATAATTTCCTAAGTAGTAAAACAGACACATCCAGTTGGATCACTCATAGCCAAATTGTAAACTGTTAGTTGTACTAAAATACTTACAGAACTTATAGGATAAGTAGATATCTAGAGGTCTCTTAACCTGATTCTAGCCTAGGAAATTCTGAAGTTTCCTTAAAACTAGCTCTTCTTCTACAATGCTCTTCTTCTCTCTTCTTTCGAACTGTCTCCTTTTCTTCTAGGCAAACCATTATTCAGCATTTAAGATTTCAAACCAAATATCAATAAAACATTTTTAACCAGGTTTCCTAGTACATTTTCAAATTTGGGGGGATTCTCTCTTGCTTTTATTTATTTGTTTAAAATATATTGACTAATATATAAGTATAATATATAAATATTATATAATATGTAAATATAATAACCAATTAACAAACAAAACACGATTCAAGAGTTGGGCGAAGGGCTTGAATAGACATTTCTCCAAAGAAAATATAAAAAATGGATAAGCACATTAAAAGTTCAGCAACACTCATCATTGGGGAAATGCAAATCAAAACTATAATGATATACTACCTCATGCCCATTAGGATGGCTACTGTTTTTCAAAGTTCATAAATAACAGAAGTAAAACCAATAAATTACCAAAGTAGTAATCAATAGAAGTTTGTTGGGCACACACCAAAAAGACGGTTTGCATACTGGGAGAACTCAAACAAAACTGGGAATGAGGCTCAGGGGTATATTGTTACAAAGCTACTTACTCAACGAGAAAGTAGTGACTGATTACTCTTAACAGTGATTGATTATAATATGAGAATTTTCTTGAATGATAAGGAATTGGTTAAAGTTTACTTCATATCAATTTTGGAAAACAGCTTAAGTTATCCTTATGGTTTTTGGAGGCCTAGGAAGAAATGAGCCAGGTCAAGTTAACCTTGCAAAGTAAACTAAATTAAGCTTTGTTTGTATGACTAAACTAGTTGTGTCTGCTCTGGAAATTTTCTTTCTTTATTTTTTTTTTAATTTTTTATTATTTTTTTAAATTTTTATTATTATTTTTTTTTTTTTAGATTTTATTTTTTGGTCAGAGAGAGAGAGAGAGAGCAAAAGCAGGGAGAGTGGAAGGTGGAGGAAGAAGCAGGCTCCCCACTGAGCAAAAAGCCTGCTGCCAACTCTATCCTAGGACCCTTGGATCATGGCCCGAGCTAAAGGCAGATGCTAACCGACTGAGCAACCCAGTCGTCCCTAGTCTGCTAGGAAATTTTCAAAATTGGTCTCCATTTTTTTTTAACACTATCAAAAATAACTTAAAAAAAAATTTAAAAAAAATTAAAAAAGTGGAACCCTTGGACCACTGTTAGTGGGAATGTGAAATGGCACAGCTACTGTGGAAAACAGTATTGCAGTTCCTGCAAAATTAAAAATAAGATTACCATATACTTACCCAGCTATTCTACTTCTGGACATACACTCAAAAGAATTGAAAACAGAGTCAGGAAGAGCTATTTGGACACTGATGTTCATAGTAACAATAACAGCATTAATTATAATTGCTAAAATGTGAAAGAAAATAAGGACAGATGATTGGATAAGTAAAATGTGGTATATACATAAACAAAATATGATTCAGCCTTAAAATGGAAGGAAATTCTGATATATGCTATAACAACAATGACCCTTGAGGACATTATGGTAAGTGAATAAGGAAGTCACAAAAAGGTAAATATTCTATTACTCTATTTATATGAAGTACATAGAGTAGCCAAAATAATATAGATAGAAGATAGAATATAGAATTATAGTTTCCAGGGGCTGTGAGAAAGTGGTAAAGGGAAAGTTAGTGTTTAATGAATATAGTTTTAGTTTTATAAGATATGAAAAATTCTGGAGATGAATGGCAGAGATGCTTACACAACGTCATGAATGTATTTTATGCTACTGAACCATATACTTAAGAATGGTTAAGGTGTTAAATTTATGTATATTTTAAATTTAAAATTGAAAAAAATGCATTTAATGCCTATGTTGTGTAGATACAGTCGTAGGCTTACAAAGATAAACAAAAAAGCCCTCCAATTTTTCCTGTCTAATGGAGGACACACTATAGAGCAAAGTATTGGAGTGGGGAAGTTTAGAAGTACTTCTAGAGGACTTATAATATGTCATGACCTCAAAGCATCATCTCCTCCAGAACAGAACTTCTGCCATCCTGTGTTCCTATATTTTGTTAGGGTTTTTTTAGTTTCTTAAGATAGGAAGGCATTTCCAGACACTGGTTCTACTCTGTGCCTGGGAATGAACACCTTCTCTTGCATTTTAACTTTCCTAGGTTCCTAAGCTGATTATCACTCATCTTTGGCTTTTCATTTTCCACATTATATTTCTGATCTTCCATCTGTTCTTATTCATTTTGTCCCTTTGGTTTTATACTAATCCTTTTTTTTAATTCCTTTTTATCATCTTATTTAGGCTTAAGAATTTGAAGATAAGTTCACATGATGTAATCCCTCTGTTAGAATTCTCTGTATCCTCCAATTTGTATTCTCAGGACCTTCTCAAAAGAACCAACCTCTGCCTTTGCCATTATCAAATGATATTTTACTTTTGAAATTGTTCTCTTTGTATTATTGCTGTAACAAATTACCACAAACTAAATAGATGAAATCAACATAAATGTACTCTTGCACTGTCATGGCGTTAAGAGATCTGAAATCATTTTCAGGAGGCTAACGTCAATGGTTTGTCATGGCTGTTTCCTTCATAGAAGTTTTGATGAAAGAAATCTCTTACCCTGCTTTGTTCAGCTTCTACTGGCTACCTATATTCCTTGTCTTGTGACCCCTTCCTCCAGATTCAAAGCACGTAAGTTCAACCTCCCTTTCCATCATTATATCATCTTTGCCTCTTCTGTAGGAGGAACCGTACTAACAGGACCCTGTGATTCCCATAGATAACCCAGTATAATATTTCCATCCCCAAATCCTATAACACATTCAGTTCTACAAAGTCCCTCTTGCCATATAAATAAGCATATTCACCAGGTCTAAGGATTAGAATGCTGGTATGTTTGGAAGGTCATTTATTCAAACTACCATATATAAAACCAAATTTATTTTTTATAACTTTTTTAATTTTTTTTAAACAATCATTAAAACATGCCTAGGGGATAGAAACTGAACTTCTGGTTTTGCTTTGTTTTGTTTTTTAATCCTCGGATAATAGTGACTTACATGTGAAAACTATAGAATAAATCCAGGGATCAGTATGGAGCTGGTGTATTTTGTCATCTGTATGCTAAAGCAAATGTTCACCATCATACATTCATAATTACATTGAAACATTGGTGAGGAGGCAAATGAATCATTCTATATGAAGAATGAAAAGATGGCAGTCTGAGGTGGTATTTGGTGTACTTCATTAACTCCGTGTGACTTTAGCTAGTTACTTCAGAACACTATATCTGGGTCTCTCATTTTTGGATACTTTTATCACAAGAAAACTGTGAACCTGCTCTATGGATTTGTTTTTTAGTCTCAATAAAAACTTGAAATAAATTTTAAGACTAATACACTTGTAAATAAATCCAAGTGACACAAATTATTAGGCTATTTTGTTATCTATCCATTGCTAAACTGTTAATGCAAACTTCTACTATGCTTCTTTCATAGCAGTTACCCTCTGATAATACCTTTATCGGCATGAATTTGGATAAAATCCGAAAGTGTCCTTAAAGAAATAAAAATTAAGATCTTTCTAAAGAAACAAATTCAAGACTAGGGATAATCCAGCATCTCCAATGACATGTCTCTACAAACTTTACAAGAAATTACACACCTTTACAAACTAAAGAGCTGAGTCAGCATTGACTTTGTACCTCTGAGGACATTCTTTAAAGGAGAAATGTAAGACCCCAAATAAACTGTAACTTTGATGACTTCAAAACTCATTTTAAAAAAGAAAAAAATCAAAATTCTTCAACACAGAGCATTCTAAATGAAGATAGAATCAAAATGTGAATCAATAGGACAAAAAAAAATTCAAGAATCATCTCACATCATGAGGTCAAGACACTAAAATTTGCTCTAGAATATGTTTAAAAGATACATTTAAAAATGAGGAGAGGAAAGAAAAAAATAAGATTCAATTAAAAGAAGTAACATCTAAAGAATAGTTATTTGAAAATCTCCAAATTCACTGAAAAGAAATATTGACTAGCTACTCCCACAAAAATAATTCTAAAATTACTCTCAAGGACAAATGTGCTCAGCCACGTGGACCTTTGAGGAATGGTGGTTGGGGGCAGTGGTGCTAAGATTGCAATAGTTAATGGCCTGTCCATCCTAGGTGCACAAGCAGACTCCACTAACAGGGTTTGCCACTTCCATTGCAAATTATCCAAGAGTGTCCAGGTTTTGTCACCTGGGAGACCTATGCCCCTGTCCTTCTCAATCTCATGCCCCTCAAAGGTCACACTCCACTTTTATGTTAATTGTGTGCTTTTGTCCCTTCTTTAAGAAAGCTTGATTTATTGCCCTCAGGAAACTCAGATCTTGAAAACAATGACCCATTCACGGTCTCCTGGAGAGTCTGAGAGCTAAGATGTCTAGCATCTACAACCCCTCCTATGTGGGTAGAAAATATTGACTCTCTTCATTTCAGTCAAAACTATATGTATAAAACAAAGCATATGTAGGGGGTAAATAAATTAACAAGTATTAAATTCTTAGACTGGTATTAGCTGATAATACTCCTATTGTTGTTTTGAATATTTTTAAATGAATGGGGGAAAGAAAGATGTCTAAAAAAACAAAATAAATAAATGAAAATCATTTTGCTGCTGTGAATCTCTTAATTTTTTGGAAGCCCTCGACTTTTGGGTTTCATACTGCAGCCCTTCGAGGCTTTATAGTAAAGCATAGATAAAGTCAATTATAGATTAAGCTATGTTATTTATAGTTCAGTAACAACTAACAAGAATGAATTGTACACAATCACTTTATTAATTATAGAATAGATTCACAGAAAAAATACTATCTCTCTAAAAGTTTTTTGACTTACTATCCTTTTTTTATTATGAATAATATTGGTGAATGTATTTTCAAGAGTCCAGGAGTTCAAAACTTACAAATTTACAAAACATACAAAAATTACACAAAATAGTTTTTAGAAATTACAAAATTGTTTTTAAAACTGGTTTAATATTATAGAAACTCGGGAACAGCAAAACACCCTGAGAAAATAAACAACACATAGGCACAAAAATTATGACTCATTACACACTTATCTTTCAGATATTTTGTGTAGTTCATTTTCAGAATTTAACTGTAAAATGATTAAAATGATCAATACAAAAATGGAAATTCTGAATTTAGGTTTGAATTCTATGTCACCTTTCCAAATAGTTATCAAAGCTGTTTCTCTTCTTTTTGCCTTCTTTTTCTACTGAATGAGAGATATGAAAATATTTTTCTATGTTGCTGATACATAAACATAATAAGATGAAGACTGTTGAGAGCACCAAATATTTGGGATATCATTGGATTGTTTCAAAAACAATAGCTTGATTAAAGGGTTGAAATGGAAGTAAGATTCCCAGAACAGAAGCCCAAAATGGAACACCTGTGATATAATTTACTTTTCCTGTACTGTGTCTTAAAGTTTTTGAAAGGATTACAAACATTTAAAATTACTTTTCTCTATAGATCTTCATGAGGTTTGCTTGAGATCCTTCTGGTTTAAAATAAAAAAGGTTTTTTTTTTTTCTGATCCACCATCAAAAATATCACTTTGTTTCAGCTACTTACTCTCTAACACAATCTTCTACTTTATTTTTCTTTCTGACACTTATCACTACCTACCATCATATACTGGATTTATCTGTTTATTATGTATTCCCCACTAGTATGTAATCTTGGTTGTTTTTCTTGTTCTGAATCCCTGTGCATACAACAGTGATTCAGAGTACAGATTTTAGAGGCAAATAGCCAAAGTTTGAAACCAGCTCCACTACTAACATCATACAAATTAAGGCTGTGCCCCAGTTTTCTAATGTTTAAAATGATGATTATGATGGAACCTATCTAATAGGCTTACATTGATGATTCTATGGTATCCTAGAATAACATTTGGCACCTGTTTCACACTATATACATGGTTTGAAATTACTTTCCTTCCTACTTCCTTTCTTGTGTATTTCTCCCTCCCTTCCTTCCTTCTCTCCATCCTTCGTCTTCTTCCACGAAATAGGTTTACACAAGAGGTCCTCAGTTTCTAAGCTTTTTCTTTTTACTTATGAAATAAAGGCCAGAACTAATGAAGCTTATTCTCATGTTTTAAGATTTGTGAAAAGTTATCATTTTCCTCATGTTTTTTGAACTTGATTTCCAAAGCAATATATAGAAATATATTAATAAGCTTGAAATGGTTTGTTTTTTAACTCTATCATACTTCTTTATAAGAGTATGTTGATGAATTGAAATGATCTCTTTACCTATATGCTGAAAGTTGTTTTGGCTTGAGTTTTTATTCCAAAATATATTAGTATACAACAGATCAAAACAATACATTATAAAATTTGACAAATGATTATTAAACATAAGCAATAAATAATTCTGTAATTGAACCTTCTAGTAAGATGTGAGATGCATTTTCTCCTATTTAGCTTAATTATGTGATAAAGAACCTTTTTCAATGCACAAATGAGAAGTGGTTTAGCAACAATTCTATTCCTTTTTCCCAATGTGTAAGCTCTGAGAAAATCTGTTCACATAAACAAATAAATGGGAATGGAAGAAATTTTATTATAGAAGTGTAACTTAATTATCTGAACTCCATCCAAAAATCACATAATGATGTATGTGCCAAAAATCATATAATGATCTATCATCAAAAATTACTTTTAATAATTTATCAGCTGACAGCTAGATTAGATTTTTCTTCACTATCTTTGTTTCCAGAGAATTCTTAATTGCTTGTTGAAGCATTTTTATGATGGGTGCTTTAAAATCTTTGTCTGTTAATTTCAACATCTGATTCATCTTGGTGTTGGCCTCTGTTCACTGACTGTCTTTTTTCATTTGTGTTGTGACTTTCTTGGTTCATGGTATGAAGAGTGATTTTTCCATTGTTTTCTGGGTGTTTTGGACATTATATTCTGAGACTAGATTCTATTCTTTTTTTTTTTTTTTTTTTTTTTTTTTTTTTTAGCAAGTGGTCCTACTTTGCACTGTAGCATAAGAGTTGGGTGGGCATGGATATTCAGCTCACTGACTCATGCTGCCTTGTTGCGGAAGGGTGGCTTAGAATTTTAGTTCCTGTCTCTGACCTGTACCATCTCACTGTTTCCTGGGAGTGAGGACTGGGGGTGGCTTAAGATCAGGTCCTTGTTGAGCCTTGACGTGACAAGCAAAGGTAAACAAACAAGAAACTCTTATTGCTTTGCTGCTCCAGGGTGTGTAGGAATGTTGGTTTTGTTGATAACAGCCAAGGGAAGAGGGAGAAGCACAGTGCCACCCAGTCCTACCTTCCTCTTCCTCCACCTGGGTGATGCTAGGGAGATGTGGGGTCCATTGCCCCACTGGCCTTCACTGGTGTTAGGGGTGGCAGGACAAGGAGTGCCTGCCAGCCCCAGTTTGCAACACCTTGTTCAGTCTTGGTAACATCTGATGAATTGGAGGCTCCCCTGGACCTGCAGACACTGGGGATGGGGTGAACCATATTGGTGATTAACAGCCCCACCTTGCATCATCTTAGCAAATTCTGTTTCTTCTGCTGATTGATGCCACTGATATTGGGATGAAACTCTGAGCACTGCCTATTTCTGCCAGATAGAAGATGAAAGATCAACTTCTTGCTCAGTCTTGGTCCATCAATGGGAGGGATTTGGAAAGGAGCCAGAGGTAGGGGTGGAAAATCAGCTCCCTGCATTATCCAACTGAAAGCATGTTTATGGTGGTAAGGTTTTTCCATTAATGGGGTAAGTGTGTATTACTAAAAATGTTCTGTTGCGGGATGCCTAGATGGCTCAGTCAGGTAAGCATCAGACTCTTGATTCTGGTTCAGGTCATGATCTTAAGGTTCTGATATTAAGCCCCACATCAGGCTCTGTGCTAAATCTGGAGTCTTCTTGTCCCTCTTCTGCTCTCCCTCCAACCCACTCCCTCTTTCTCTTTCTCTTAAACAAATAAATAAATAAATAACATCTTAAAAAATGTTTTTTAAATGTTTTGTTGTAAGGCCCTCCTTTTCCTGTTCCTCTGACCAGGGTGAACATGTTTTCCTTCGAGGTTTTTTGATCTGGGCCTGGTGGTGGCGTTAGCTGGAGGATCCTGCAGCACCCTGTCTAGCATATAGAGAAAGCAATGAGGAAACACCAAGGACTCAACAGTGTCAGCTTAGGTTCTGAGGACCTTAGGCAGCTCCTCTTCTTTCCACCTTCTAGGGTCTTCCTATGCTTATGTGATGCATGTTTTCCATAATTTTTTAGTTCTGGAACTAAGAGAATCTGGAAGAAATGGAACTGTTCTATCTTGGTAGAAACATAACTCTCCTCCCTGAAATTTTTGGGAGGCAAAGGATTTGAAATAATTTGATTTGCAAGAACATATGGTATCCAGTCCTTAGATTCAGTTCCTTTCTCAATTTTACAAAAGAGTTTAAAAAATCGAATGAATTCCATCAAATGATATTTATTCTGTCTGCTATTCTTTCACCTAAAGCCACCTTCTCTAACCCAATACAGTGATTTTTGATATTTTTTTTTTATCTGATGCATTTTCTATAAATTGTTTCCAAAAACTTAGGTTAAAGATAGAGTTTATGGGTACTTGATTAGGAGTTCCTCACTATTGTCTCTCATTACCATGACCACTTTGACATCCTAGGAAATTTTAGGTCCCAGGACAATGCACTACAATAAGATCTGTGATAATTTTTTCTTGGTGGGGTAGAGCTGAAGAAGAAAAGAAAACCAACATTATATCTAGACAATAAACTATTCTAAGGCAGAACCGTTTTGTGAATGAGTGCTTGAGGAATTTGAGAATCTGTCCTTAAAACTATCTGTGTCTATATGTCTGTTGGAATTTTGGAGAGCATGAGTTTAGGGACATGTAGACTGGTTCAAAGATGACAGTCTTTGTTCCAGTTAATGTTCCTTGATGTTTTTAATCCGCAATTTGAATTGTTTTGTTTTCTTCTGAGTACATTTGAATGAGATGGTGGGAGGAACCTATTAAAGGCCCACACAGGGTCTTGGTTGGATGACCTGGCCTCTTTATTTGTGTGTCAAATGCAGTGGGTTCAAGTTTACTTCCTGTGGGTATATTGCGTGCTAATATAAGGGATCTTTGGGCTTAAGAAAAAAATTTCCCCAAGGTGGCCTTTAATCTTAGAAATCATAATGTTTTTTGTTTGTTTCAGGTTTTCATTTATATTCTAGTCAGTCAATATATAGTGTAATATTGGTTTCAAGAATAGAATTCAGTGATTCACCACTTACATACAGTACTCAATGCTCATCCCAGCAAGTGCCCTCCTTAATACCCACCACCCTTTCTGCTCCCACATCTCCTCCAACAACCCTCGGTTTATTCTCTGTAGTTAAGAGTCTCTTATGGTTTTCTCCCTCTCTTTCCCCCCTTCTCCTTTGTTCACCCAATTTGTTTCTTAAATTGCACATATGAGTGAAATCATGTGGTATTGTCTTTCTCTGAGTTACTTGTTTCTCTTAGCATATCATATTCTGGCTCCAACCACATAGTTGCAAATGATAATATTTCATTCTTTTTGATGGCTGAGTAATATTCTATTGTACATATATAGCACATCTTTACCTATTCATCAGTCAATGAACATTTGGGCTCTAAGTAAAGTTGTTTCTTTCCCCATTTTATCTGTCTCTCCCAGAAGAAATCTCTACCACTCTTCATTCCCAAATGAAAAACATAAGGATGCCCAGTTTATGCTTCTCTGTAGGTTAAGAGAACTGCTGAGAAGTAATTTAGATGTTACTAAATCATTTTTACTGTTTTTGTGTGAATTGGGTCAGAGAGTTATGTCATAGTCTTCCTTAAAAATTGCTCCCCATTTATTTCAATTTAGGTATTAGATTATTTCTTTTTTATGCTTTTTGATGCTTTCCTCTATATTTAATTTGCTATCACCAGAGAAATATTTCTGATCCAGTTTCATCTGCCATTTTTATCTGTATGTCTTACATTTTCATTTTCCCTTTTTCTTTATCATGCATGGAATGGTATGTCTAGTCAGGTCAACTTGTAAAATGCCTACTTCCTTTAGTTGCATTAGATATTGTGTAGAAACAAATAAGTGAAGAATAATATAATAGATATGGATAAGAAAGTAGTAATATATTTCTAGTGAATGGCACCATTATAGAGTCCTGCAAACAAGATTTTGCACATTGCAAACATATTAGTTTTCTAAGACTGCTGTTCAAATTACCATAAACTGGGTAGATTACAACAGAAATTCTCTTATAGTTCTTGAGGCCAGAAGTTCAAAATCAAGCTAATTTTGGCAAGCCTGTGCTCCCTCTGAAGGCTTTGTTGGGGGGCTTTTACCTTCCCTCTTCCAGGTTCCAATGGCTTCAGGCATTCCTTGGCCTGTGGCTGTATAACTCTAATCTGACTCTGTGTTCACATAATCTTTCCTTTGTATCTGTGTCCTCTCCTTTTCTTTCATTAAAACACCTGTCACTGGATATAGGGCCCATTTGGCTTGTCCAGGATAATTTCATTTTGAAATGCTTAATTCCACGCACAGACTTTTTTTTTTTTTAACCCCATAAAGTGACAGTCACAAGTTCTGGAACTTAGGATATAGACGTAAATTTCGGAGGTCACCATTCAATGCACTGCAATGAATATGGCTAGCTAAATTTCCTAGAGTGCCACTTAAGCACTACCTGCATTAACTAGAGAGAACTATTTTCTGAGATAAAATTCCATTGACAATTTCAACGGACCATTTTGCCAACTAGAGTTATGGGGTGATTTTAAATGTATATGAAATTAATAGTTTCTTTCAAAGCATCTGCTATGCCATTATTTTTCAGAAATGTGTTCAGTAAAGTCTGTAGGTAGATTTTACAGATCTTTGCATCAGGATAACCTGGGTTTTAAAAAATGCAGATTCCAAGAGCCATTTTAGACCTTAAGCCTTCCAGAATTTCTAGAATGCACTAGAGATTTCCATTATTAACATGTGATACTTGCACAGACTATATTTGGGAAATACCAGAAGATACGATTTGCTTCTCCCTATTCTTTAACCTCCTTAGCTTAGGTAGCATTTTGGTGCCTAGTGTTAGGCTAGATAACAAAGCAATCAATTCACTATCCTCAATGTCCACCACTAGAGGTTTGCTTCTTGTGAAGAATTTCTGTGAACTTAATTATAAAAATCATATGAATAGAATCGCATGTGAAAAACTGAGATAATAGGAGCCATTTTAAGATAACAGTCGGAGAACCCACTATGTAGAAAAGCTGTTTTATGTGCTCTTCTTTGAATGTGCCAAAACTTTTGGAGTGGGCAAAGCAACAATTGTTTGAAGCAATTGTTTGAGAAGTCAGCTTTAAAAGAATGGACATCCTGAGCACAAGTCTGATGGTTGTGAATTTTCTGAGGTTAGAATCAGTAGTCAGTCAATGTATAATCCAGAGTAGTTTAGTTTGTTAAAATACCCACAAAACTTTTTGTTATGCTTAACTCAAGTAATGACTCTACAACTTCCTTTCCTCATAAAACCTCCTTGCTTTTACCCTACAAGCAGGAACACTATTTGGGTATCTGTGCTCCCCAAATTGTAATTCTTTACTCCCAAATAAAAGCTCATTTGCCTCTAATTGTAGGTTTCTATTTTCAGGCTGACAAGCAGTATATCACATATATAGCCTATGTATAAAATGTAGACTACATATGGCCACAAACATCACTGAAAATATTTTTTTTTCTCATTTCTAAGGCTTACATTAGAAATAATTTAGGTCATATCTTTTTGAAGTGTTTTCTGTTTCCTGATAAATGTGAGATAAATAGCAAGCCATTTCTCTGCATAGATTGATATCAATATACTACTTTTTAAAAATAATAAGACTCTGAAGGCACCTGTGGTCTTAATTAATACTCTCTTTTTTCTCTTTCTTTCTTTCTTTCTTTCTTTCTTTCTTTCTTGGTGTGTGTGAGTTTCAAGAGTTTTTTTTTTTTTTTTTAAGGTTTAGTTCTGTCTTTGATCAAGGAGACATACATTTCCCTTTGTAATAATAGTTCTAATCATTAATATTTATTGCATCATAATGAAATATACCAACTTAAACAGTTTCAAATTAGCTTCAGAAACAAATATCATGAGTTTAGAAATCTGTTAGATTTTACAGGAATGTGTGAACATTTGAGAAGTCCTTCAAAATGACCAGGAAGTCTTCAATGAAGTAAAGAAAAATATAAATCAAGAAAGAAAAACTCGTTTGACTAAACCTCTCATATGTCATCTGTTCTAAGGGAAAAATTTAAAAAAGATAGTTCAAAAGCTCCACTGACTATAAGCAAAATAAATGATAATAGAAATTCAAAAACATTATATAAAATCTCAAAGTGGAAAGAACAAACAAAAAACCTCTATATTTTGTCCAGTTGGGTTATCTGAAGCTTTATATATCCTGCTTAGAAATGTTCACGTTTTGACCATTGTGAAGTCTTTGGTTTGACTCTGAATGAAAGGGGGAATTTTGAGCAGAGGAGTGATGTAATCTTATGTATGTTTTGTCAAATTAAAACAAGCCGAGGGGCGCCTGCGTGGCTCAGCGGGTTAAGCCTCTGCCTTTGGCTCAGGTCATGGTGTCCAGGTCTTGGAATCGAGCCCCACATCAGGATCCCTGCTCAGCGGGAAGCCTGCTTCCCCCTTTCTCTCTGCCTGCCTCTCTGCCTACTTGTGATCTCTGTCTGTCAAATAAATAAAATCTTTAAAAAAAAATTAAAACCAGCCTAAACTTAGGTAGCAGACTTTACTTGAAAGAATTGGTGTAATAAGAAGGGTACCCTTGTAGTCAGGAGGAGAGAACTTAAAGTTTAAGTAGAAAGGAATTCCTTTTTTTTTTTAAAGGTTTTATTTATTTATTTGACAGAGAAAGATCACAAGTAGGCGGAGAGGCAGGCAGAGAGAGAGGCAGGCTCCCTGCTGAGCAAAGAGCCTGATGCAGGGCTCCATCCCAGGACCCCGAGATCATGACCTGAGCTGAAGGCAGTGGCTTAACCCACTGAGCCACCCAGGTGCCCCAAAAGGAATTTCCTTTTATAGAGAGGAATAAACATGTCTAGAAAGAGCCAGCTGTAGATAGATAGATCATCGGAAAATGTTTCTTCAGGGGTCCGTTGATTCTCAGGAGGCTACCTAAAGCAGGGGGCTTTATCTTGGCACAGGGTGAGTGCAGGGGTGGGGCGTGATCAGGATCCTGGTGGAAGGAGAGAGTAAAAATTAAATTTTGTAAAGTCTGATATTGTGCCCAGATTGGTCAGCAAGTACGAATGGTTCAGCTAATTATTTACAGGGCAAGAGATAGGAATCTGGAGTATCTGTGTTTAACTTTGTCATATATAAGCAAGGAGGGCAACTGCGAGTCTTATCTCAGTCATATAAGGGATATTTTCAAATATCTCCCTCCATTCTCTCATCTGTATAGGAATGCTGTTTTGATATACGTTTTAGGATAGAAATACCTAATTTTGATGAAAACTAAATAAAAAATCCTTAACAAAAAAGCCCCTACATTGCAGAGCATGGGGAGCACCAATCAGATGGTTATGTAATATATGAAGAAAATGATGTGAAAATTTAAGCTCTGTCTATTGGATCTATGCTTCTACTACTTTACTACCTTGAAAAACTGCGGGTCAATCATTCTGTCAGGATTGTTACTTCCTTCAACAGTAAATAACAAGAAGAGGTTTGGAGACAGTATAAGGTCGAAGTCTATATTTAGGACTTAGAACGCAAACCCTGATGTTGATTTAGGCCGTATCTATATTCTTTTGAAAGCACCTGAGTAGGTGGTGAGATTTTCAGTTTCTAAGAAATGAGGGATCTAATTAATACTGGCTATCATAGAATTGATTTTGTGAGGGTCTGTATCTGACCATTTATAAATCCCCAAAGCACTGGACAAACTACAATTTACTGAGCCAGAGATATTCGGCGAGAGAAATTATGAGCAAGGATGAGAAGTAGATCCTTTAGGGCTGAGCTGGCAGTTTGTTATGTGTCTGAGCTTTGTTTTGTTTGACTTTTGCTTGCCTCCCCGTGCCCCACTCTTTCTACTTTTCTGTCATATGCAATGACAGAATCACATCTGACTGGGGCAAATGTCTCACTGCTGACAAGAAAAGCTCGGCTACAGGAATCTCCAGCAATGGAAGAAATGAAAGATTTTTTTCCCTTGTCTCCTCAGTTCCATAGTTAACAATCCTAGCTACCAAAATATAGAGGACCCCCCCCCAATACCTTCGGACAACACCATATTCGATCCTCTGCGAATAATGAGACAGATCGCAATATGAATTTCATTGATCATTTATTTCATTTTCCAGTGCTAGTTTTACCCACACAATTACTTGTCCTTCTGCCTAAAGTAGGGAGTTTTCAAATATTCTGGCAAGTCTATTCCTGAGATGTTGTGGAATCTTCACATTTGGCAAAGGATGAAAATGGCAGAGCGTGTCCCCCATACCATGCAACACAACTCTTATAGGTATATTCTCACTTCACTCTGTGATCTCAGGGCCTCTCTAACATTCGGTCACAGCTCCTCCTCTACCACATTTGGAACATTAGGAAACAAGAATCTTCTTAATTTCAGTAAATAAATCTCATACTTCAATAACTCATTAATTATGGACTTATAATAATATAATAAGAGATTTATTGCATAGAATCTTTAAGCACAACATAACCATATCAGAGAACTTCAACAAAGTCACCCAAGCCATCCTCTGCTGTATCTTCCACACCAATGATAGAAAAAGGATATATTGCAAAGGGTCACAGGTCATGACATAATTTATCCAAAAATAATTCCATCACTCTCCAAAGAGAGAAAAAATCATGACATGTTGGTATCAGTGGGTTCTCATATACCATCAAAGACAATTTCCCTGTACTTTCAGACATTTGGCAAACCTTGGATGTTTGTGAGGCACCTAGATTTTATTAAGAAAAATCTTTTGCAAGCATACTTTAATGCTCCATGTTAGTCTTCAAGATACGGTTAAGTATAAGGAATTGTAATAATAATATCTTGGCAGATAAAATAATAAATATTCCTTTTTTATACATACTTAAATTGTAATTATTGTAAATGCATAAGATGCTTTGCAATGTGCTATGATGAATTGGTTATACCGATTTTCAAGAAGTAACTATGGAGACTGTATTTTTACAAAAGAGGATAGGGTACAGGGAAGAAGAAAATAGGACTTTCTATTACATGTTTTGATTAAAAACATTATCATGTTAGGAGCAGACTAAGCTGGAATTTTCGAATTATAATCTCACCAGATCTATTCTTTATTTACATGTTAATTGCCCAAGTGCAGCCCTCTTTCAGCAGAAATAGAGCCCAGTTTTAGTTCCTCTGTTATTTTGTTTTATATCTTTTTATTAAGCAGTGTTGAAAATCTGAAAAGTAGGAGTTGCTGATATAATTTTAATTTTGGAAAATGATTAAGCTTGATGTAAGTGACAACATGAAAGCTTTAAAAAATATTTCCGTGAAATAGGAACTATAGGTTATATCTAATAAAAATAAGAAGTTGCAAGTTATGTTGGATTTAGACTCAAAGACTGTCTTTATGTCCATTTAAGCCATTTTATTTTAAAAGTCACATTTTGTAATAGTTTGATTTTATTAAAATTTTAACACAATTTAACTTTGCCTATCCTGAGAAATTTTAAAATTTTTAGAAATAGCTATTTATCATAAATATGTAGGTGAAATGAAAGATATGCCATTTTACATATGAAGTTTATTTATAATTTTAATGTTCCCCAAATTTTATTCCTTTTTTATTATCATTCTTTTTTTTTTTTTTTTAAAGATTTTATTTATTTATTTGACAGAGAGAGATCATAGGTAGACAGGGGTGGGGGGAGCAGGCTCCCCGCTGAGCAGAGAGCCCGATGCGGGGCTCGATCCCAGGACGCTGGGATCACGACCTGAGCCGAAAGCAGAGGCTTTAACCCACTGAGCCACCCAGGCGCCCCTTTTATTATCATTCTTGCACCACCATGAAATTATTGTTTAAAATGTAACCTGTAAGAAAATCTTATGGAAATCCATAGAAATATAAATATATGAAACTCAGAAGTATTTTAATATACACTGTCTCAGATGACTCGCTATTTTTCCAACTGCCAAATACAATTAGTGACAATATTGAATTTTTCTAAATGGACAGGCAGAATGCTAAATGAGACATTATATCTTCAGAATTCTAACTTATTTTTATGAAAAAACATAAATATCAGTAAGGAAACGTTATCACCTTAATTTTTTTTTTTTTTCAGTTTCAATGAGTAAGTATTCATATGGAACAAGGAAACCATTCATTGCAGGGGGTTCTTAGATTTAATTAAGACCAGTTTGAAAAAGAGGTGAAGTACTAAGTTTAAATGCAAACATAAGGAGATTTATTCTATTCTGTTTAATAACAGAAAATAATACCTGGTCAATGAAATGTCACCCTCCCCAGTTCACTTGGGGGGTGTGAATTATAGAAAGCATTATCCAATTATATGTTGGGAAATTCAATGGCTGAATATAATAACTCTGAAATTTTCCTAAATGTACTGGCTTTGTTCCTAACAAATGTTTCTTTCAGGATGTGTAGAATAAACAAATATCCTTTTTTTAATCACATAGAAATGATTTAAAAAATCCAATTAAATCTAATTAAAGATTTGAAATTTTCCAGTAATTATGTTGCAGAAAGCGAAGGCATACATAAAGTGATCGGGGAACATGGGGTTAAGCTTTGTAAAATTCACTCATCAGAGAAAAAGTTACAGACGGATATTACCAACATTTGATTGGACTCAGGCTCCATTCACAAGAACTCTTTGTTTTCTTGGTCTGTGCATTTACTGCTCTAGACTGTGTCATTCTCAAGAGGCCTCACTTCTAGCAGGAGGTGGTAGCGGTGTTACATCCTCACCTGAGCACAAAGCCAGCAAAAAATTAGAAAGGATTTGTAGGTTGAAACAGACAGCGATTGTAATTCTTACAGCTGAGGGACTTGGGAGGCAGAGAGAGGAAGCAGTAGGTGTGACCGTGAAGCAGAGAACTGTCATGTTGGCCAATGCCCACGGGAGGGATAAAACTGGTACTGGGATCTTGCAGCGTTTTGCAGCCTTCCAAGTACAATCTGGTTAAATTAGAATAAATCCACACAGGACCTTGCACATAAAATTGCTGCAAAGTGGTTGTAGAACAGGAGATTACAAAAGTAATCGGATTTCGCAAAGTAAAAAAATGAAAAACAATGAACACAAAAATAAGTAAATAACTATAAACCCCTTTTAAAGCAGGATTTAGTTACATAGGCTTCAACTTCATGTGATTTTCGAAGACAGAAAAAGAAACAAAAGTATCTGTCTTATTTAAATTTTATTTATCACATTTAAATAATAGTGATAGAGCCCTTACAGCATTTATCATACTTTTAGTACCTGCCAGGCAAGATGTTACACATTTTGAGGGCATTCTTTTTTTAATTTACATTGTCATAAGTGTCATATCACTTAGATACTGTTCTTCCCACTTCACAGATGAGCAAACTCAGTATTCCATAGAGAACTTGCCCCTGGTCACACAGTGCACAGGTCCGCATCACTAATATTTTCGTTTGTAACCACAGCCGCGCTGATCGATGCCGATGCTGAGGTCGATCATTTCACAGACTTAACCCTGGTCTCAATTTTCCGCCAGTTTTGCTTTTTTTTTTTTTTTTTTTTTTTACGATTTTATTTATTTATTCGACAGACAGAGATCACAAGTAGGCAGAGAAGCAGGCACAGAGAGAGGAGAAGCAGGCTCCCCACTGAGCAGAGAGCCCGATGCGGGACTCGATTCCAGGACCCTGGGATCATGACCTGAGCCGAAGGCAGAGACCTAACCCACTGAGCCACCCAGGCGCCCCAGCCAGTTATACTTTTAACCTCCGCAGATTCTCTGTGACCACCTGTTTTCACTGATTCTCTTTGGTTACTGCCCTATTTCATCCCTCTCTTTTTTCCTGTCTCTTGATTAATTTTTTAGAAGGATAGTTGCTCTTTATTTTCTACCCTAACATCCTCTGCTCATTTACACCTCTTCTCCCAACAAACACAGTCCCCTCATACTACCTGGTCTTCTTTGCATTTTCCCACCATGAAGAGTTTTACTACTAAGGCTTCTCCTCATCATTCAAATCTCAGCTCAAACGTCACCTCCTCGGGAGACTTTTTGACGATTCAATGTACCTTAGCTCTCCAGGTCTCCACAACATTAGCACGTTTTTCTTTTCTTCCTAGATATTCCTGATACCTTATGCTATCTTGTTTTCATCTGTTTATTAGAATGTAAGATACATGAGATTATTTTAACCCAAAAAGGAACAGCTTATGATGTACTATAGCAAACTAATATATATTTTAAGATAAACACATGGCTGTCATGGTTCAAATACCATGTTTGCAGGTGAAGCAGGTTAAATAACATTTTTTTAAATGACACAAATGAATAAATCAGTATGTAAATTCATAACACCTCCTTAGACTACTCCAAAATTTTGCTTCATATGTTCGTAAATATTTATTTTTGTTCTGTTTTCTTTCTAAATGGTATCGGAGTGAGGTTTTTTGTTTTTGTTTTGTTTGTTTTGTTTTGTTTTGTTTTCCTACAAGTGTAAGAACTTCTAACTCTCAGGAGAAAATATTTAGATGTTCAAGGCAGTTGTTACCCCATTTGGGAAAAATAACTGAAGTTAAGCAGGATATGAAGTGGAAACTTTGTGGGTTTCCCTTCAGTTCATTTCACTGGAATTCAATTCTTAATGGCCCTAAAGCGCTTTACACATTTTAGAACTGAAGGCAATCATGCCTTCCTGCGGACATTTTTTTGAAAGTGGCTGCAACCTTACATTCAGAGAAACAATAATACTGGGAAAAAAATGTCATATTATGGAATGATTTTATTTACTCATCTACTCTGAAAATAATGCCAGTCATGCATTCTTCTAAGTATTCTACTCCTGCTATAGGTTTGTGGTGTGTGTGTATGCCCAGGCCATTGCATGTGGTACTGAAGTCATTATAAAAGTGAATGGCATCAGGCTCCATCTTTCATGGAATTCGCATTCTTTTTGGCACGTCGGGGGTGCACTGAACGCCATTTCTCAGATCCTTAAACACATTTCTTGCAAGGCAGAGAAATGTGTAAGTACTGATTACCTTATGTGTCCTGCATGCAAATAATTATACTTAAGGATGGACTAGCTAGGTAAGAAGAACCTAGCACATTGAAAGTAGCAGAAGCCTGTGGAGAAGTGGGGAAATAAAAACTAACTCGGTCTCCTCCAGGGCTGTGAATAATATCTCATGAAGGGGACATAATGGGTCCCCTGAAGGAGAGGGACAGCGTGGGTGAAAAACCAGTGGACTAGTTAAACACTTCGAGGTGGATGCCAAGATGCCTTCTCACTGCTTAAATCTTGGTCATTCGTTCGCTCTCATCCAAACAGAAGTTGGAAGCTTTATTTGGAGAGTTTAAAACATAATGACAGTACTGGGAGATACTAGGCCCGGTTGAGGACAATAGAAAAAGCACTTTCTTATAGAAGGAGAATAATTATCTAATAATTTTCATATTAAAAATTCAGACCCAGCCCCATTTCTTCAACCGTTTTTTCTCAGAGTAACGTGCAGGCAAGATCGTTTTCCTAACCCAATAACTAAAGCTTTTATTTTTATTTTTATTTTCAAGGGTATGGCCAGTTTATTTTTATTTTCACAGGGTACTGCCTCTCTCAACTACATTCTTGGATTCTTCACCTAAGCATACATAATGATGTTCAGAAATTGATAACTTCCTCTCTCCTCCACACATACTCATAGGGCTTCCAGTCAAATTTTTAAAAAATATTTTATTTTTTTTATCTGAGAGAGAGAGAGCACGGGCAGGGTGGGAGGAACAGAGGGAGAGAAAGAAGCAGGCTTCCTACTCAGCGGGGAGCCCGACATGGGGCTCAATCCCAGGACCCTGAGATCATGACCTGAGCCCAAGGCAGACGCTTAACTGATAGAGACACCCAGGCGCCCCTCCAGTAAACTTTTAATATCTTACTCTTAAATATAAAGTGATTGTCACTAACCACCAGGCATCCAAGGAAGTCTTCTGTTAGGTAAAACATATAAAATATATAGGAGGGCAGGCCACAGATGAAATATATAATGTCAGATTCAAAGAAAAAGAACAGAAAACCCACAACCCAAAACCAAAAAACTGCTATTACATTAGGTAAGAGAATCAAATATTGCAGTTAAAAGATAATATTAAATAGAAAAATAAAAGTCAGAGGAAAAATGTTCTGGAAATTAAATGAAAGTTATATCAGCAATAAATCTATTATAAGATTTGGAAATTAAAATGGAAGATTTCCCAGAACCCAAACAAAAAGACAAAGCCATAGACATGCCATAGAAAATACAAGGAAATGAAAGGATTGAGCTACAAGGTTCAAAAACTAATAATACAAATTTTATAAATAGAAAAAATAAAACAAAAAGAAATAGATTCTTAAATGAATTATTTTTAAAAATCAACATTCCTATAATTGAAAGAAATGAATTTGTAGATCAAAACGTCCCAGAGTGTACTCAGGTAACGGGTACGGGGGAGAGGACAGTTCGTCACAATATAACACATTAAGAATACTAGGGATAAAATGGAGATTCAAAATGCTTTGGCAAGGAAAAACAGAGGTTTGGTAAAAACTGCAAGGAAAATTTTATTCAATATTATTGCATTGGTGTCAAGACCGCTGCAGTTATAGTAGAGAGATTGAACTCAATTAAAACTACTGAAATAAAAGGCAGGAACATTTTTTTTTTTAAAGATTTTATTTTTATTTATTTGACAGACAGAGATCACAAGTAAGCAGAGAGGTAGGCAGAAACAGGCTTCCTGTGGAGCAGAGGGCCCGATGTGGGGCTTGATCTCAGGACTCTGAGATCATGACCTGAGCTGAAGGCAGACGCTTAACCCGCTGAGCCACCCAGGAGCCCAAGTGGGAGGATTTTTAATGCTGGGGTAAGTTAATGGAAAAGAACTGGAGGACTTGGGAAGGGAATGCTATCTGTATGATTGCGCTACCTGGGTTTGCTAACTGGCACTGTGGAAAGTTAGACTCCTACCCTCGCAAAGAGACTGAAAGAGATGTTATCTCTTGCCATGATTATGTTCAAAAGGTTGGTCCCACGTCCTTGAGAAAGACATTTCTGTGCTGGGGAAGATTCACAAATTAGTCATACTGACTGGAACGTGAAGGTCCTCTTGGTCAGCGTTCAAAGCGAAAGGTCAGTTACATTCTTCTGTGTTGGTGGTATCAGAGTGATTGGAGATCACTAGTAAGAGCTAAAAGACAATGAAACAAAGTCCTGTTCTCCGAACAGACTTCTTTTTAATCTCAAATTCTTTATTGAGCCACAATATATATTGAGATAGAGGATAAAGAAATATCAGACATGCAACGTCTCAAAACAGTTTGCCATCTACAGTCATCAATTAGAAAATGTGACCCCCAAACATGAAAAAGAAAACAGAAGACTGTAAGGCATGGCATCTAGGACTTAGCCTAGTGTACGTGCACACGCACACACACACACGTACACACAAAGGAAAATAAATTGCAAAATAGAATTACCAGAGAAATGCCAAGGAGAAATGGTTTCAAAAAATATGTTTCTGAGTAGAAAATAAAATAGACTATAACTGAAGCTTAAGACAAAAATTTCAGTTTTGTTAGAGAGTTTGGAAAGTAATTAGCAAGTGATTCATGTAAAGAAAAAATGATGTAATTAGGCACAATAAACTCCAAAGAATATTAAAAGACTTTTTAAAAATATTTTAAGGGTATTTTGAAGAAGAAATACATCTTCATGTACTACACAGGGCTCCATTGTGAGTAAAAGTTACACTGTAAATACTAAATACTGATTAATCAAAAAAGATGATAAGAAAGGGAGTGAATGGAGATTTCTGAGTTTACCTTCTGGAAAGTAACTAATTTCTAGTTAACAAAAAGAGAGAGAGCGAGAGAGAAAAAAAATATTTAGAATATGGTAGCAATGGTTATGAACATAATTGTCTATGGTTTTAAGAACTTAAGAAGTGAGAACTAAGAATGATGGAAAGAAGATACCCCCCTGTTATTTTATAATAAAAAATGTTACTTATATTACTACTACTAATATAATTTTTACTAACAATTTAAACCTTGAAATACCACTTGCTTTTTAAAGTGGTATGTATATCTTATTTTTTAAATTAAAAATCTAAAAATATATCATAAACAAATAATCTTCATGTATGTAAACATGTGTCTATTAGGATGTTCTTTGAAGCATGAATTTAATAGTGAAAAGGACAATCTAAATGCCCAACAAAATAGGATGGGTGAAAATATTATTATATATAATGGAATATGCTGAAGCTATTAAAATAACATTGCAGAATAATATTTAATGGCATGAAAATGTTTATTATGTATTAAGTGAATATAAAACAGATTATAAAACAGTATGATTTCAATAGTAGTTATTAACATTTGTTGATTTCTTTTTAAATGTTAGGCACTATATTAAGTCCTATACATGCATTTTTCCCATTTTCTCCCCATAATAACCCTATGAAATGGGTAACGTTGATGAAGTTTCAGTGACTTTAAACAAGGCCATTAAATATGTACAATAATGTTTCTGCTTTTAAAAATAAATAAAACTAATATACACAAGCATATGTGTTATGTGTTAGCAGTATTAGCAGTTATCTCTGGTGGTTATTCTTCTTGCTAATTTGTAATTTTTAGTCTTCTACAATAGACATGTATGATATGTTTAATATGAAAAAAATAAGAGAAAGATTTGTCTTGCATATTTGAAGCATTTATTAAGCCCTTATTGCCAGTCACATTGCTGGATTTGGAGGGTATGAAAATAAATAAGATAATGTTTCTGCCTCTTTATAAATATATATTTTTTTTTCAAGGCAATTCCTTGATTATTTACATGATCATAAGTGGAGTCCCTGAGGTTGATTATGTCATCACAAAACAGCTTATATTTTTCAAATTTCATAATATATTTTCATCACAGTGGGAATGAATAAACTTTTATTTACTGGAATGAAATCAATATTTTACTCCATTTTTAATAGAAGGATAAGTAAAACAAAAAACATATAAGATACTTTGGCTTGATGAATGTAAAGGGAGTTTTTAGGTTAATGATGTTTGCTATTTTAATATTTATTTATCTTTTATGGTTGTCTTGTTCATTCAACAAATACTGTTTCAGCACTTACTATGTGTCTGATAACTTTGTAGTGACTGGAGACAGAGCAGTGAACAAGAATCATAAAGTCTCTGCCACAATGAAACTTACACTCTGACAAGAGACAGATGGAGAGGCAAATAGACACACATACACATACACAAGCAAATCCATTTATTTCCCTCAGCTATAGTCAGTGTTTTAGATATAAATATCTTCTCTAATGTTTATGTTATTTCTTGTATTTCATGATTTCCCTCATAACATCAAAGCACGCCACAATTTAATGTCTTTATTATTCGATAGCTAATCCTCCACGTTAGTCTCTCTTCAAGTTAATCTTTCTTATATATTATCAATAGTTACTATTGCTATGACAGTATTTTTCAAAGTGCAGAGACACGTTATGAAGTAGAGGTAATGAAGGCAGACTAACATTTTTGTAACAAAACGGAACAGAAATGTAAGAGAACAGGATAGAAAACATCAGAGTTCTTTGTAGATGGTAAGGATAAGTAATGTTTCATAAAATAACTTTTTCGTAAGTAAGGGGATTAGGTTTAATGTAAAATATATTTCTTAATATCATGTTTGAAAATTTTGGAAAGCCATATTACATTCTTAAATTATAATATCCCCATATTATCAATCTGCTCAAAAGCAGAAAATAACAACCTATTTTCTACCTAAAAATATATGTAATTATCAGCTCTTATCAATGGCATGGAATATTCTCCATAGCTCCCTCTAATCTCAGATTTATTGCACTCTTTAATTCAATAGATAGATGGACTGATATATTAGATAAATAGGTAGATTTATAAATATACAGATAAATAGATAAAATCAAGTCACATGCTGCTTCATGCTCAATACCTAGAGTGCTCTCATACTCTCTTCCACATTACTTGTCAAAATGTCTCATTTTATATGGCACCATTCAAAACTATTTTAAGTCATTTCTTCATAAAGAATGTTTTTATTATTTTTAAAAATTTTTTAATAATTATTATTTTTTATTATGTTAGTCACCAACCATTACATCATTAGTCTTTGATGTAGTGTTCCAAGATTCATTGTTTACATATAACACCCAGTGCTCCATGAAATACATGCCCTCCTTTTAATACGCATCACTGGGCCAACCTACCACCCACCCCCCTCTACTCTAAAACCCTCAGTTTGTTTCTCGGAGTCCACAGTCTGTCATGGTTCATTTTCCCCTCCGATACTCCCCCCTTCATTTTTCCCTTTCTTCTCCTAATGTCCTTCATGCTATTCCTTATGCTCTACAAGTAAGTGAAACCATATGCTAATTGACTTTCTCTGCTTGACTTATTTCACTTAGCATAATCTCCTCCAATCCCATCCATGTTGTTGCAAAAGTTGGGTATTCACCCTTTCTGATGGCTGAGTAATCTTCCATTGTATATATGGACCACATCTTTATCCATTCATCTGTTGAAGGGCATCTTGACTCTTTCCACAATTTGGCTATTACGGATATTGTTACTATGAACATTGGGGTGCTTATGGCCCTTCTTTTCACTACATCTGTATCTAAAAGAATGTTTTTGCCTGAATGAAGAACTCACATTTGTCTTAACTATATGACTGCTCTGTGAATAATTTCTCAAAATATAGGAAAATAAGGAAGAGGTAATTTTTTGTCATAATCCTTTCAGAACAGAATAAGTATGGCAAGGCACTTTTGATTCTTAGGTTGTCCTGGTTTAGAAGCCATTTCCTGCACTCTTACTGTCCCATTGTGTTAGAAGACTACCTGAAGGGCTTGGCTTTCCAATGGCTATTTACAATAAATTATTTTAAATACATTTTTGTTTACTGACTGCAATATAAACTTTGATAAACACAAAGAAAAAGAAAGTAAATGTGAATGGAATAATTCTAAACAGTATTTGTGTTTATAATAGAGTTTCATTTAGTCTGGCCATTTGATTTCTCTTTCCCTCCATTCTCTACTTGCCAAAAATAATTTTTATTCGTTTGGAAGAAATCATCATTAGATATAGAAAACATGAATGAATTACAACAGGAATTTGTAATTGATTTTCAGCACAATGTTATCTTTGTGCAGATTCTGTAGCAGGTGGGATTTCTATCTGAGGTTACTCAACACCAAACCCCATAAAAGAGTATTATATTTAATGATGATAACATAACTCCATGTAGAAGTATGCATGGATGATGGTATTTTGCATATTAACAGTAAATAAGGTCTTATTTGGTATATTTGCCCACACCACATTACATATATAGCATAAAATGCACAGAACTAGTTCTCAAAAACTTATCTTAAATACCAAGAGATCAGCTGCTTGGTGTGTCACACAATTTTAAGACACAAATAATAACGCATGCCAAAACAGAGCAACCATACTTTTTGTATTCTGGGCCAGAGATAATTAGAAATTAGGAATCCCCTCTCCCTGTCAAATACCCTTATTTAGTTACATTCCTAGCCATCATGTGAGATCTATAGGAAAATTTTCAATTTAACAGTGGAGAAGTTTGATATTCTTAGTGCTTAAGTTAATTAAAAATCAAGATGAATGCTCCATAAGTTTATGATTCTAACAGTTTAATTTGTGAAATATGGCTGAATATAAAAGGACACACATTATTAATTGATGCAAAGGTAGATTATGCATAACCATATAATGAACATTAGTAGGCATGGGAGAAGCTCAGAATACCTAAACAAATGTCCTCACTACCAAGGGCTCTACCCATGCTATGATTCCATTGACTCAAGTGTCTCTGCAGATTTTCCCAAGTTTGGGGCATCTGAGGAGTCAAGATGTCCATATCATCAGGAGGAAGAGCAGATAATCTTTTAATGCAATTTTGGGAAAGACTCATTTTGAAGTGTGGTGGCATAGAGAGAACGTCTCCCTGACACTTAGATTCAAAACTTAATTATCAAGTTTATTGTTGAAGAGAAAGTGGGAAATGAGTTGGAAGAAGAGGATGGCTGGTAAACAAAATAAAGGGAATATAGGTTTAAATGTTTTGAACTACACAAAATTTTGCAATTTAAAACTTTCCCAATTTTGTTTTGGTCAGGAATGTATGGGAAAAAATTTTCCTGGTTTTGTTTATTCTTTTTTTTTTTTTTCCTGAAATAGCAACACTTTTTCGATATTTTGGGGATCTTCTTAATTTCTTCATAGCCCAGTGAACTTGGAAATGCGTATTTTTATAAAACTTTCTCTACTCTGTGCAGAATGATGGTATATATCAAATGAATTTCAGGTTTAAAGGAAGGGGGCAGGGAGGCACCTGGTTGACTCAGTGGGTTAAGCATCCGCCTTCAGCTCTGTTCATGATCTCAGGGTCCTGGGATCCAGCCCCACATCAAGCTCTCTGGTCAGCAGGATGTCTGTTCCTCCTTCTTCCTCTGCCTCTTTCCCCACTGCTCATGTTTTCTCTCTCTCTAGCTCTCTCTCAGATAAATATCTTTAAATAAATAAATAAATAATAAAGGAAGTGGGCAGGAATACAAACATAATTTTCAGGTATGGACAGTACTATAGTAGCTTTATGTTGTGAAAAAAAAGTTGGTCTTCCTCATTAGCTCCTACCTGTTTGATAGTGGGAAAAAGCCAGTTACCTTCTGTTAACTTCAACATAGTTTAATCAGATATGCTCTCATTAGGGCTCTCTGTTTTTGCCAGGATGAACCAGGTAGGCAAACTGGTACCCTTTCCTTTCCTTCCACATCCTCACCCCATGTCATCTAGCTGAGCAGGGACAGGAGCTGCTATGGGATTACAGCCTCTTCTACCCCTTTACAGCCTTGATTCTGTCCTCTGAATATCACTTATTTGACTGCATTTAAGACTAAAGCTACCTGATGGCAAGATTTATTGTCTACTTTGGCTGAGAGAATTCCCTAGCCAGCTAATAAAAGCATCTAAAACTGAGCATTTATTTTTCCCCTGCCATCCTGCTCCACTGGTTCAATTTGACGTGACTGCTTGACAGAATTTCAGGTGCATGCAATGGGAACCCCAACATTAGATCCCTTTCCAGAGTCCTCAACCCTCCATTGCCTAAGCAGGCACAGATATGTTGAAAGATCATCTTAATATAGTAAGAACATTAATATTTTCAAATCATTGCCATTTCACATGTGATGACATTACTCTTAAGTACACACACACACACACACACACACACACCATGAAATGCCTACCAGATTAAAATAAAAATTGCCATTGAAGTTTGAAAGATAAAAATCACATTTACTATACTGTATATTGAAATACATATACTATACTATATTGAAGGAAAATATATCTGAATTCCACCTTTACTTGGGTGTATAAATACTTCCTCCAATTTCCTCCCCATAAGAAATATTTCAATTTAACTCTCTAAAAAAAAAAATCTTATTTAAAATATACAGATACAAAGGTCACGACAGCCAAGTCCTTTGATGGTATAATTTCAGAGATACCTAAGTAAGATTTCTTTTCTTGCAGTTGTAATTATTGCTTTGAAATATGTGATAACAGATCAAGAGTTTCCTACTTTATATTCCTGAATTCACACTTACATCACATTAAGTCAGTCTGTTACTTCCTGAATAGCTGCACAAGAACACTCTTACCAGGGGTACAAAATCTTACTCTCTCACTGCAATCCTCTGACTAGTCTCTTGATATTCAATGCAACGCATGTGATTGCTATAGTTCTGTGGATTTTTCCTGACTCTAAGTTAGCTGTTCTTCATGACTCATTATCTAGCAGTCAGCACAACAATAACTTATTGACCACTCACTCTGTGCAAAATCCTGTCTTGTATAGTGAAAGGCAGAAGGTTACAAAAGAAATAAAATACTTGTTCCCTCCCATGTCAATGACACTATAATCTAATGGACTTTAAAAATCTCCGATGTCTTAGTGTTTAGCCTGATGCCGTATCAGTTTCTGTTTTAGTATTAAGCACACTAGAAACTCACTATAACACCTTTGACTACACAGCAGAATTCACTTTAAAGAAGTTTCATTTTGACATTATTCTTGGTTAATGATAAATCCAGAAGACTTAAGTTTTAAGTTTTCATGGATATGGAGGACAATGTTATGTGCTGCTTTAGGAAAATTTAATTTATTTGATAGCATTTTACATTTAAACTATTAAATATATATATAGTGTATGGATTATCAATATTGTATAAAATATGTATGATAGAATTATTATATAAATATTTATTTTTTAGATTTATATTTTATTTTTATATAAATATATAAACAATTCTAGCAGAAAGAATGGTTGATGTTATGATGGTTTTTATTTTATTTTTTAAAACTTTATTTATTTGAGAGAGAGTCTGAGCAGAGGGGAAGAGACAAAGGGAGAGGATGAAGCAAATTCCCTAGGGAGGAGGGACCCAGACATGGGACTCAACCTCAGAACCCTGTGATCATGACCTGAGCCTGAGGCAGATGCTTAACCAACTAAGCCATCCTGGAGCCCCGGTTTTGTTTGTTTGTTTGTTTGTTTGTTTTTTAATGATGGTTTTAAAGTTGAGGAAATTAAGACTCACAGTAGATTCTTTGTTACTGTGTAATGTAAATCACTTTAGATGTACAGTTAGAATTTAGAGATAGCCCCTTATATTTTCCATTAAAAAAAAACTCTCTTAATGATACCCTCACCTAATGAAGAGAGTTGAAGTGAAGAGCTAAAGCACTGTGGACTATCAAATAGGGATGCATGTACCTTGTTGGGGAGTTTTCCATGTAGGATATCATTGTTGTCATATTTCGAGGTACCATGAGTTGGACCAGAGTTAAGGCTTAGTTTTAAAATATGTATTGAGGGTACCTGGGTGGCTTAGTGGGTTCAATCCTCTGCCTTTGGCTCACGTCATGATCCCAGGGTCCTGGGATCGCGCACTGCATTGGGCTCTCTGCTCAGCGGGGAGCCTGCTTCCTCCTCTCTCTCTGCCTACCTGTCTGCCTATTTGTGACCTCTGTCAAATAAATAAATAAAATCTTTAAAAAAAATATGTATTGAGTGCCCATTAAGTTTCAGGCACTATTCTTGGCACTGAGATTCCAGACTTGGAAGTTTTCTAATAGAATCACGGGAAGACAAGACAAATACAAAAACACATGTATGAAAAAATCCAAGCATGTTGGTAGCTGCAAAGGAGACATGCGTGGTGTTAAGAGAGTGTAGAAGAAGGAGATTCAGAATCATCACAGAGGCGGTCAGGGAAGGCTTTCCTCTAAAGGATCAATCTCGAGTTGACATCTAAGTATTGAATAGGAGTTAAGCCAGAGGAGGAGCAAGAACACACCAAGCAGAAGGGACAGCACGTATCCAACCTGGGATGAGGATGGAAAATGGTGTGAGAAAGGATCATGTCAGCTAGTGTCTGGAGGGTGAGGGCAGCATGGTGAGTGGTGAGACAAAAGTATGCAGGAGCTGGACTGTTCTGGCCAATAGCCCTAAGCCTTTCTCTTAGGTGGTTCTAAAGATAAAAACCTGTATCCTAGGGATGCTAGTAATAAGGGTCTTCAGGTTAAATGCGTCAATCAGGATATCAGAGCTATAAATAGACAACAAACAGGGATGGCTAACTGATAATATATGACTTGATATATTATAAAGGTTTAGAGAGAATTATTTGGTGCAGGGAATCTCATTTGAAACTGTGGAAAGGGTTCCATGCAACAGGTGGAATTTGAGGTGGAAGCATTTGTAAATAAGTGATTGTTGGCTAGAGAAGGGTAAGGTAGGGCCTCACACTCTGAAAACAGAGAGTTAGCATGCCTTTTCTAGAAGATGCTTTTTGCTGAGGCAGTGATGCAGAAGAAGGAACTGATATAGACCTGTGGGAGAAAAAAAAATAAAATCTTTCATTTAGGTTGAGAAACAGCAACATGGTCTCCTCAGTATTAGGTAGTTATGGTATGGTACCCTATAGGTTTTTCTATCAAAATTTTCTGAATGAAATGAAGTGGAAAAAATCAGAGGTGGAAGACTTGCAAGAATATTAATAAAACACAGACATGAAGTAATGTGGATTTGCACTGCACTGACACCAGTGGTGAAGAAAAGTACAGGGTAATTTCAAGAATTATTACAAAGTCGGGCTATGTAATATTTCATAAATCTCTATACATTATTAATCTTTACCAATTTCTTTTTAACTGGTATATTCATTTATAAAACTTTTCAGGAATGCCTTAAAGCCACAAAGCCTAAACAACTATATGTAAAATCAAGTCACAAGTATAATTATTTATATTATGTTTACTATGATGAATTTCATTAACATGAAAATAAGTAAAATGTAATAATGTCACCAGAGAATTCACAAATATCTAGTAATAAAAGGTTAAGATTTAAATTTAAAAATGTAATTAGTATAGTATAACTTCAGTTCAAATATATTACAAAAATGTAAAAATACAAATAAACTTCAGATTGTAGTAATTTTTTTTAGACATTATTATTATTACTATTATTATTTTTAATAAAATAGACTCCAAACATCTTTGCATGGCATCTGGAGCACATGACATGCTTAATTCATTCTGAGAATAAAATAATAATAATACTGATGATTATATACTGCATAGATTCTAAGGTATTAAACACCTCAAGTTTTTTTTTGTTTTTTTTTTTAGGGTTACCTAACATCTAACGGTTCTGATATTTTGTTTGTCTAGAGTTTTCTATGACTGTCCATATTTTTGATGTATGGAAACATAGAATTCAAACCTGGAATCTAGTTATGTTTTTCAGCAACAAGATAAATATGCACTGGAGAGAATAATAAGCATATTTGAACTGATTCATTCCATTGCACATTAGAGACTGAATGGACTTGAGAAATCACTTAAAGGAATGTCCTCTTTCCCTGATGAATAAAGTAAGGCAGAAAACCCTATGACAGTTTCTTTTTTAATTTAAATTCAATTTAGTTAACATATAGTATATTATTAGTTGCAAGAGTAGAATTCAGTGATTCTTCAGTTGCATATAACACCCAGTGATCATTCCATTATGTGTTCTCCTTAATGTCCATCAAGGTTTTCTTTTCAAGATCACATAGCTCACAGAGTGTACCTGGAAGTCAATGTCTTGTTTTTAAGACAAGCATTTAGAATGAGTCTCTGCTTTAAGAAAAGCAAAGCGATATGAATTTTCAAAGAACACATTTAGTTAAAGGGTCAACTGAATATTGCCAGTACTTGCTGTCTACCTTGGTTAAAATACTGCCAATTGTATTGTTGCCATTTTAACCTTTATTCTCATGTGATAATGCTCCACTTACTTGGGGGAAAGGTGGATACAAACAGAAATCCTAACTAACCAACCACACTGTGAGTGTAGGGAGCTGACTTAGATAATTGCTATTCAAAGCAATTATTCCTAGTAAAAATGTAACATCACAAAGGCTATATTGGTGAGTAAATACCAAATCCTTAAAAAGGAAAATAAAATGTATCTAAATATTAAAGTGTATCTCTTATATATGGGTTTATCTAGCATTTTGATGAATGAAGAAGAGTAATGCATGAACATGGACTTGCAAAATACATGGCAAATATATTTTACACTATGAAGAACAGGGAGAAGAAATAGTTAAATCCAGTTTTCTGATCACTTCAATGTAGTGCGCACTATTTATAAATTTTTTTAATTGCAAACATTCTCTTTGTAGGATGCCATTCTGTCTTTTATATTTAAAAAGTTAGATGGTACACAATGCATTATCTCTGCTACTTACGGAAAATGATAAAAATTTAACAAATTTCATAGGGTGCGTATTTATATTAATATTTAGGGCTCTCTGTTTTAGTTAGAAAACAAACCATACTGTCTTTTTCAGAACTATAGTTTTTATTTGATATGGAACTATAGACTTTATTCAACTGATAAAATCCTGATCTTGCCTAATTATAACATATGAAGGTACAGCTGTATATAGGCATGGGTTATGTGTTAAACCTTGAAGAATGTACAATGGCTTAACACAATGCTGAAAGAAGTTCCAGTTACTTAAAATCTCATCTTTATACTTAAAATACTATTATTGCTGCGGCAACCCACAGCTTTTGCTCACTAGCATTCAATCTTGAAAAGATAAAGGGTGTCCAGGTTGAGTTACTCCTTGGTTTAACAATTTTTGAAGAATTTTAGAATGCCCTCTGATCACTATAGTTCATATCCTTGCAGGGATCAAAATCTATTCAGAGAACACCTTTGCAGTTCTCTTCTTTCCATGAGGTAATTTCAAACTTGTATGTCTTTAGGCCGTGAAGTGTTGAGGGTTTGTTTTATTTTTCCCTCGCATTGAGAAATAATTTTTTAGAAGCAAGAAGAATAACTTAACTTCCTAGTAGCAATATTTTACTCTGTAACAAACTGACAAGTTATGACCATTGTTAGTTTTTCAGGAGTAGATATTCTTGAAGATTGTGGTTATTATTCATATTTTTTCAAATGCTGGATTGACATTTTAATTTATCAATGCTAAAATTCTGGGTAACTTACAACCACAATACTTATTTTTTTCCTGATGTTATCAGAAACTCAACTCTTTCTTTATATATAATAATTACTTTTCTGACATTTTCTATATTCTCAAAACCAAAAAAAACCTTTTAAAAATAGAACATCTTACATTACTTTATTATGAAAATGCCAAGAAGATTTAGACTGCTTAACAAAGGGCAAAATAAGAGGCTTGTGTAAAAGTATTTATTATATGAACCTCAGAGAAAATTGAATCCTTCAAACTCATATTAAGGTGTGGTCAGGATATTATATAATCTAGCTATTTTGATACCCATGTGTTATAAAAGTTTGAGTCAAATAGATTCATGTTATCACCTAGGATTAGATTGTTATAAATAGTATTTAACTACTATAGTAAACTCAAATTTGTCATAATTTTAGGGAGTTGTTAGTACATTTGTAATAGACCCATCAGTACATTTTACTGCAAATTTGTATGTCTTCACTAAGCCTCTAACTCTTATCTACATGACTTGTTTCAAGTTTTATTGTCCTAACATTAACTATAAGTACACCTTCTATGTTAGTAAGCATGAGGCACATCTACACAGTTTATGTTAGATTTGATCAGATCCTTTATAAGTCTTCTCAGTGACATTAAACTGGAAACAAATCATTGACATTAACATTTTCCAGGAGTCTGGAATATATTTCTTTTGGTTTCTGGTGGGAGAATACATACCACACTCTTAATTTTAATCATCTCCTAGCTAGAGTGTCTTACACCGTTTGAAATAACATTCAAAGTAAGCCAGATTTCTAGGTGGATAGAAGAAAATTATTTGCATAAAATCTGGAAATAATTAGTGTGTTCCAACATGATGAGTATGACTGAGTAATATTGGCATGACAGTTACATCAGTGTGTACATCTGAATTCAGCAGTAGTGGGAGGTCCACCTACCATACTTGGATTGATGTTCTTCATTGAACAACCATTCAAATCAATAAAATGAAAAAAAAATAAGGGCTAGAAAAATAGTTAGTAGCCTTTTACATATTCCCAATATTGAGGTTTTGGGTTTTTAATTAATTTATTTTTATTTTTTTGGTATAATGAGGTAAAAAAAGTAGTTGGGAACAAGGAGAGGATAGAAGAAACACATCAGGTCAGTGATCCTTCCATGTCATAGATAAGGTTTCAGTGATATTTCCTAGTACCTTAATGTCAGTGAGACTCTAAATGGCACACTGATAGAAAATAGAATTGTTCATCCATTTAAAATGTATTTAAATATTACATTCTGTTTAAAAAAGATATATTCATTTCAGTTACCAAAAAGACAAGTTTAGTGTCAGTAAGAATCCTCTTATAGGCTCTGCATTCAAGAATGGAGAATCCTGGAGCATCTGGGTGGCTCCATGGGTTAAACCTCCGCATTCGCCCCAGATAATGATCTCAGGGTCCTGGAATCAAGCCCCACTTCGGGCTCTGCTCAGTGGGGAGCCTGCTTCCCCTTCCTCTGCCTGCCTCTCTGCCTACTTGTGATCTCTCTCACTCTATCAAATAAATAAATAAATAAATACAAAATCTTAAAAAAAAAAAAAAAGAATGGAGAATCCCTCCTCAAATGTCAGTTTGCCTTAGGCAGAAGTTGGAAAGAGTATAAAGCAAGAGCAGAATAAAGCCTCAACCATTCCGAAGACATGAACTCTGAAAAACATTAATTATTCAGAAGAAGGAACTGACATTGAAAAGAAAATGGTTTAAGCTTCTCTGTGTATTCTAACCTTGAAAAGGCAAACTGAATTGTAAGTATCTTATTGAAACATTAATGGAATGGGGGTGTCCAAGGAATTTTATACATGTTTTATTTATTTAAAAGATATATTCAAAACAATGTTCCAGCAATCCCCATTTCACTCAGAGCAAAAGCAAAAGTACGTACAAAGATCAATAGAGCCCTATGTCATGTGGCCTCCATCACCTTTAAGACCACATCTCTTCATATTTGTTTCTTCAACTCACTTGACTTCAAGCATGCATGGCCTTCTTGTTTATTGAATACACACAACATGCTGCCCTCCAGGCCCTTCTTCTCATTCCCTCTTTCTGGAATGCTCTTTGTCGAAATATTCCTTTGCCTCATTCCTCTATATCCTTAAAGTCTTTGCTCAGCTCATTGAGGCCTACTCTGACCAACCTTAAAATTGTGACCCATCTCCTCACCTTGACCATGATCTATATCTCTCAACATGTGCCAGCTTATGACATGCCATGTGTTTTTCTTATTCATGATGTTTTTGCTTTATAATTTCCTAGTTTCGTAATATATTGTTCACTATCTGACTTATCTTACTTGAGTGTCAGTTCTACAAAGGTCCAGTTTTTTCCCTTTTTAGTTGTTTTAACTGAGTCATCCCAGGCACTTTTAATAGTGCATAGCACATAGTAGGCAGTCAATAAATATTCACTGAATGAATTAATTATATATAAGTTACATATGTACATATAAAAACTATATAAAGGTATATTTTTTATTATGACTATATTTGACACACAGTGTTACATTAGTTTTGGGTATACAGCATAGTGGTTAGGTAAGTTCGTATATTATGCTTTGTTCCCCAGTGTAGCTACCATCCACGTGTCCTCATCCATCACTATGGCAATGTCATTAACTATACTCCTAATGCTGTGCCTTTTATTCATGTAATTAATTCATTCCATAACTGGAAGCCTGTATCTCCCACTCCCCTTTACTCATTTTGCCCAATTCCCCTTCCCCCTCCCCTCTGGCAACTCTCAGTTTGTTCTGTTTACAGTTCTGATTCTGCTCTTTATTGGCTTATTCATTTACTTACTTATTATTATTATTATTTTAGATTCCAAATATGAGTGAAATCATAAGGTATTTGTCTTCTCAGTCTAGCTTATTTCACTTAGCACAATACTTCTGGTCTATCCATATTGTCTTAAATGGCAAGATCTCATTTTTTTATGGCTGAATAATATTCCATCATGTGTGCATGTTTGTGTATATACAAAATCTTCCTTATCCATCTGTCTATTGATGGATCCTGAAGCTTCTTCCATATCTTGGCTATTCATAGATTATATTTTTTTAAAAGAAAGTCCTACAAAGATTTCAAATGTAGGTTTAAAAATTGCATGATTCAAGTGTAATCCTTTTGTCTTTGCACAGGAGAACTGAGTGTTCTTTCCTCCCTCATGTTTTGACTTATCATCCAGAAGAAGGCAGTGATCACTGTGGTCCTTTCCATAAACTTCCACAATGGTATGTGCTCCTAACTCTCTCCATTGCTCTCACCATCCCTAGAAAAACTCAGTGAAAGGCAAATCTTAATTTACCCAGTCAAAATCCTTTTGATATTTTCTTTTGGGGCTCCTTGATATCTAGGCCCCTTGGGTCAACATCTCGGACAAAGCTAGACTTTTTTGATGGTTTCCCCCCCAGAATAATGACCTATCTCTACTGGACAAAATAGAACCTTTATTGCCTTCTCTGTATTTGCTAAAATGCCTAACATACAAATAAACAAATGCACACACAAAGAAAATCTGACCTCAGAGTGCACTTTGATGTCTTGCCAGTTCTCTCTTCCCTTTGCTCTTTTAAAAGCCATAAAAACCACATATTTCTGAGGCACAGTTTTTACTAAGCAGTAACCATGGTTTGCAGGATGTCTGAGATGGAAAGCCTGATCTTTTTCATAAAAGCACACTGTAATTGATGCCACGTCGATTTAAGGTGCCTTTTATTCAAGCATCTACTTAATACTTAGGAGTGTGACTCTACAACATACAAACATTCAAGGGTAAAATAAGTTCTAAGGAGCCTACAGATGCTATTTATTAGAGATCTACAAAGCTTTTCCGTGGCAAAGAGCCCCCTGATACCTTACATGTGTATTTTACAATACAAAATGTATACATATGTTTGTGATTTGGGACCAAACATGTGGGAACTTAACCTTTCTCCAGAGGATGATCTTCATTGTAAGTAGATCTAGTTCTAAAATCTGTGATTTTCCCTTCACCATATTATTCCCTCACAGCCTTTCTAAACTTTTTTTTATGGATTGAATTCTGTCTGTTTGTGCTAAAAGAAAGCATGGGAAGAGGATGAGGATTATTTTTCCCTTGTGGAGCTTCAGAGGATAGGCTAGACTGATAATCTGAATTGAAAATGAAGAGTATTCCTAATATTTTCAGTCATGAAAAGTCTTTTGGAAATTTAATCACAATTAAAATGTTTATTTTGATGTTGTAACTTCCTATGTGGGAATCCATTCTAAATCCACACACTGTACACACACGCATGCGTGCGCGCGCGCACACACACAGACACACACACACAATATTAGTAACAGTTTTTCCACTAGTTTTCCGATTTAGGTGCCCGATTCACCTTATAAAAGTTAATGTAAGGAAGGGAAAAGACTTTCTTATGTAGACAGGATAGGAATATTTTAAATGCCCCAGCCTCATGAGAATAAACTTCCTGAGATTATAGTTTATATTCTCTAGTGCTTGTTTTTCAGCAAGGAGGAAAGAGAGAAATGCTAAAACTTAGATATAATTTATTAGAATAATAGAAATAGAAGGTTAATAGGTAGAGGAAAGTAAAGAAATAGAGAAAAATAATCAAAAAGCGGCCAGGAAAGAAGAAAAACAGAAATAAAATGTAGTAAATGTAAATGCCAAAATAAAATGGCAGTAGTAAATCTTTAAGGTATCAGCAATCAATTATTTTTTTAAATAAACTTTTTTATTTTTTAGAATAAGACAGATTAGATTTTTAATAATTCCATTTTTCACTGATTTTGTGATTATACCTAGTAAAATAATGCATAAAATTGGAAGATAAAATAATTTAAAAAGGTATATTTGTTAAATATAAGTAATTAGAGATAGTTATGTTGAAATTCTATGGCATTTAATATTAAACAAATGGGTATATTGAAACAGAATATTAACTGAAATATATCATAAAACAAGATGATTTTATTATATTTATATACATACATTTTTGTTTTCATATGTACTCTCTGTTAATATGTATACACATATACTTTGTGGCATGTAATAACTATAAATCCATAAAGGGAAAGGTACATAAATTTATGATAGTGATGGTTTTTGTTTTTCTGATAAACAAAATAGTTTTGTTTTATGATAGTGATGGTTTTATTTTTCTCAAACCAAGAGAGGTTTGAGTATTTGACAGCATAGTGGAATGAAGCATATTTCAACTCTATCCAAAAGCTTACATTGACAAAATATAACATGTACTAATTTTGGCAGATTGCTGAATGGATGTATATTCTTCTATATATTTATTTTGATGTTCAAAATATCAAAATAAGTAAATACTTGAATTCCTTCATGATAAGGTTGATACAGTTTTATCTCTTCACTTTCTGCAATACCTTAACACAGTCTTAGGAGCCAGTAGAAGTCAGAGCAAACTCTTCTGTTAATTCCTGTATATCCTACAAAATGCTTCTCTGGAATCAATATTTTTTAGAATTCTTTTGGTCCCTCTATCAGTTTTCCTTATTCTGTGAATGACCAAAAACCCAATTCAACTGGTTTAAGCAAAGAAAATAGAAGGTAAGAAATGAATTTATCAGTTCATGTAACTTGGAGTAACTGAAGCATTAGGGAAGAATCTAGCTTTAGGCAAAGCTGCATTCAGAATTAAAATAAGGTCATAGGACTGCTTCTTTCTATCACTTGGCCATACTTTCTGCCCTATCAACTTGATTTCTCAATAGCTCCATTAGGCTCAGAGGTGTTTGAGACAAGCTGATATTCTCTAAGCTTCAAATCAATCACAAAAGAAAGAATAAGAGTCTGTATTGGATGCTCAGCCAAATTCTCAATGAAGCCAAATGACAAACTGGGAAAAAGCCCAGCTTACTGGTATCAGCAGGGACCATCTGTGGCCTAAAAGCAGGAACACCCAGAAGGTACCAGGGTTGACTCAGGGTTGGGGTCTGGGGAATCATACTTAACACAGGGTGTATGGATGTGTTCACAATAGGAAAGTTGTGCTGCAGCAGGAATGAGGTCAACCAATCTGAACCACACCGATAGAGTACGAACAGAGTTCTCTCTCAAGTGAAACTAGGGAGTCCAGTGTCAACAGAATTACTGTAACTTTATAATAAGCCTTGATGTTGGGTAATGTGAATCCTTCACCAGTGTTGTTTTTTTAGAATTTTGACTCTTTGATTCCATAGCTTCTCCATGTAAATTTTGTATATAGAAATATCATTGTCTTTGTAAATTGACATTGAATCCTGCCATCCAGCTCAATCCATGTATTAATTCTGAAGATTTTTTACATTATTTATATTATTTACATGGACACTTGTCAACTGTAGATAAAAACATTTCTTCTATCCAAAGCATATGTTTACTTTTTTTTTTTTTTTCCTTTCATGTGCTGCCTAGGACTTCCAACCTTTAAGGTAAATCTTAAATAATTGACTGTAGTTCAAAAGACCCTGCCTAGGTTTTCAATTTCACTTTCCATTCTTGCTCTCTTAAATCAAATGAAGTTCTTAGTCTTAGATTCAAGCTTTTCTCACCTTCAACCTGTCTTTTCAGTAGTTTCTTCTCCCTGAAACTACCCTTTCACTTCTTTGTCACCTACTTAACTCATCCTTGGGCCCTTAGCTTCTCTCAGATGACATTTCCTGAGTGTCTCACTCTAGGGGAGACGTTCTCCTTATTTCTGCCCAATTACCATGTTCATAGCACTTATCATAATTGTAATTACATGTTCAATACCCATTTATTCATAAGACTATTTTCCTTTGGGCAGAAACCACATTTATCTGGTTTACTCCTGCATTCCTAGTACCTACCAGAGTGAGCAGCAAGAAAATCAATCAATGTTCTTTAAATATTTCTTGAATAGAGGGGGGGTGGGGTTATGGACATTGGGGAGGGTATGTGCTATGGTGGGTGCTGTGAAGTGTGTAAACCTGGAGATTCACAGACCTGTACCCCTGGGGAAAAAATAAATATATGTTTATTAAAAAAATATATATTTCTTGAATAGCTGAGGGAAAAATACGTAAGTTAACAATAATACATATATCCATTGATTGCTGCAGTAATTAAACTCTGAGACATAAAAAATATATTTCTTCTTTTTAAATTTATATGTCTGGGATATCAAGTTAATAAAGTCCATCTATAGCAGCCTGAATAATACTTGTCATTACCAGCAACAATGCAATTTTACCAACTACTCTTTATTGAGTACTTTTCATATAGTAGGCATATCAATACATATTTTACAAGCACTTTATTACTTATCTGATATAACAATCCAATATTTTGCTACTGTAATCTCTTTTTGCCATTGAACATAGCAAAGATGTCCACATACTGGGAATTGTGAAGTGGTCCTTTGAATTTTACGAGTGAGATAAAATCCACCTCACTAGTGAGATACAGTCATTTCAGCATGAACATGCAAATTCATATGTCCAGAGTCACTCAAAGTTTAAGACAATTCTACTATACTCAAGAATAAATAATTGTTGACCTACTAGGCACTAATGGTTATGAATGTTACAGATAAAGAAGACACAATCTCTCCTTTCCCAATTAAAGACATGTGTCAATGAATATGTGAATGATTCTGAGGGAAATCAAACAATTCTAAATAAAGAACAGTGCAGGCACAAAGTGTCTGGTGGCTTGGGAAAGAGAGAGATGGGTTCTGAAGTCCTTTAGGAGGTGGAAAAATTCAGGTAGATTCTTAATAGACTGTGAAGGGAAAATATTTGTTAAGAACAATGGGAAAAAAGAATTAAAATAATGATATTAGTAAGCTTTGTAAGCTCTAGTCTCCTACCTCTTTGATAATTAAATGATAGGAATTAAAGCTTCTCTTGTTCTGTGCTGGAAAGAGGTGAAAACTCACTTAGTGAGATTTTCTTATTTCATTTTAGCACTCACTCTATTAATAACATCCAAATATTTCCTTTATATTTCCCAGGAAACACACGTAGTCAAAAGAAAGATACATCTACTAATTATGAGATATGGCCTTATAATCTTATCTTGATTTTTAATATACCTTAAATGTTACAATTTCACCATTGGATGGCAATATTGCTTGTTATTTTCCCTTCAGTATTCTTATAAGCATTTTACTACAGAGGAAAAAATGATGTGGCCTAAGAATTAAGACTTGTTAGTCGGTTTTATGTATTTATTTGGGTTATTTTATTTCCTACTGTCATATCACAATGAAAATACAGGCAAAATGATATTCATCTCTAGACTGTTGGTGTAGACTCAGTTAAGAAGTCGATAGATGCAACATTCTTCTTTCTGAGTGGAAGATGAAATGATCTGTCTAACACTGAGTCTGATTCTACTCTTAATTTGATGTTACAGTGGAATGACCTATGCCCCAGTCCTCTCGGAGGCAAAAATTCCCACAATTAAGGACCATATGGTGGTCAACAATCATTTGCTATGAATCATTAGAATCTTATTTTCCTGAAAATCACACTTGCTCATTAAGTATTGTTAAAATGGTTTGAATGAGTGGACATAAATTTCAAAGAAGGAAAGTTATGATGTGTTACTCCAATAACTGTAATTCACATTCTGATTTGTAAATCACCTGTTACAGTATACCTAGTCCTCACAGTAGTCCAAATCTAGCTAACCAGGCAGATGTTAAACACTTCCCAAAGGAAAAAAGATGTTTTTCATAAAATATTATGGTAGCCTACCATTCATAAGAAAGGGAAGAATAAGAATTGTTACAAAATGTCATCAAATATGTAGAATGTTAACAGGACAATTTTCGGTAACTTTGGCAATAATTTATATTACAAATGGTTAGAATAGAAAGTTATAATCTTGTCCATAGGTCATGAAAAAAACATATTCCCTCTATGCATTTCCATTTATGGATTATAGTTATTTGTCATTAGAATTCACTAATGAATTCTAAATAATTGAGTTTTGTTGTGATTTCCAGTTGCAGACTTAGAGACTGCAAAGAGATATTTGTCTATATAAGGATTGTTTTACTCAAAATAATATCTATTATTTACATTAATTTGATAATATAGTCATGCATGTTCAATGTGTCTAACCCTGCTGAATAAACTGGGTAAGTCTGTATAAGTTACATCTTTTAAAATTAAACATTGAAACTAAGATTATTTCCTACATTGATAAACCACCTGATCTCTTGATATGTTCACAGTTCACTTTTATTTAAGGTAGGTAGTATTTCATAGAGTTCAGAAATATATAATTGGCTCATTATTCTTCAGACTCTGCTTACTAAAATTTATTTCATTATGTTGGAATACATGCCAGTATCCATATAGAAATACCATTTCTGTCCAGAACAGGCAGTGGATTGGGACAGATCACATTAGTCCTTGTCTAGGACTTGAGTGTTCTTTAATCATTGCACAACACGGGCCGTCTACTATGACCAGCATAGTAATAGTAATAGTGAGTCCATTGAAAAGTGTGATGCTGGGGCGCCTGGGTGGCTCAGCAGGTTAAAGCATCTGCCTTCGGCTCAGGTCATGATCCCAGGGTCCTGGGATGGAGCCCCACATCGGGCTCTCTGCTCAGCAGGGAGCCTGCTTCCTCCTCCCTCTCTCTCTGCCTGCCTCTCTGCCTACTTGTGATTTCTGTCAAATAAATAAATAAAATCTTAAAAAAAAGTGTGATGCTGAGTTACATAAACATCACCATTGTTTTATAAAAATTTGTCATTCAAGAACTTACTATTATATTTGCAAATCAAGTTTAAAGGATCTCTGTACCTGGTAGCACTAGATAGGTTTCTGGGAAATATTTATATGGAATCACTTTGCTTTATACTATTTAACACTTTAGAGCATTAACAGCTCCAGGACTAGGTGAGTACTCTGAATATATTCAGGACAAATGAAAATCCTTACTGCTTTAATGGTCCCAGAGTCAGACATTATGAAATATTCATGGTCCAGAGTTTGTCCTTAGATAGTAGAATATAAGTTGGACCCATTTTCTAGGGTACAGGAAGTTGGAGATAATTATGTTCTGTAAATAGTTTTGCATTTCTTCTATTTTAGAAAATAGGTTTCAACTTTCTATATAAGCACATAAAGTTTTAAATGTTTGCAATTTTTTGTATTGACAATTTATAAAGAAAGCACCTAACTTCTCCACTATTCTTTTTATCACCTAATTCTTCCTACTAAAATATATTTTTTTAATTCTTCCTTATTTCAAATATTGATGTTAAATAACAAGACAGAGTTTTTAAAATAAACTGATATTGTACTACTTCCTTATAACTTCATATGAAAATTTCTGTTGTCTATTGTTTTCTATTTGATGAATAATACACTCAACTTTCAGAAAAATATTAGGATTCTAAACATGAAAATTCAATCATTTTCAAATATTCAGCTTTGCCATTCTGCTAAAACTATAAGCAGATTATTAGGAACACTACAACTTATGCAATAATGATTAAAATAAAAATATAATGTATTTTAGGGGTGCCTAGGTGGCTCAGTGGGTTAAGCCTCTGCCTTTGGCTCAGGTCATGGTCTCAGGGTCCTGGGATTGAGCCCCGCATCAGGCTCTCTGCTCAGTGGGGAGCCTGCTTCCCCCTCTCTCTCTGCCTGCCTCTCTGCTTACTTGCCATCACTCTCTCTGTCACATAAATAAATAAAATCTTAAAAAATATTATGTATTTTATAAACCTCATCTCATTCAGCAAATGGCAAATAATTTCTTGGGTTAGTAAAATGGGTACAGAGAACTTTGCAACTATTCATTCTTTAAAGAAAAACTAGTTCTTCCAGGACATCATTTAACAAATGACATTGGAGTTATACAACCTGAAAGTGACAAGAGAAACAGCAAGAGTAGCCTATTGTTATGAGAGGGAATAATAATAAGATTTCTATGCAGAGATCACTGCAGTCTTTTGAATTAGAAGAGATTCTAAGAAAATAATTATTGGATACATTGCTATGGTAAACCTATATGCAAAGTTCTATTTGCCCTCTGTGACGCATGGTGACCTAAAATGTTCATATGTTCTTTTTGAGTTGTGATGACCTTGCTGGCACCAAGCTCCTTGTGCCTCATTTCAATGAAAATGTGCAGATTGATTACCTAGTGTCAATGAAAATGGAAGAAGACTTTGAGAGTTGGCTATTAATGGCTCAGGAAACGATCTGCAAACACAATTAAACACTTCATTTAAAATTTTATATTAATTATTAAAAACCAACAGAATTGCTATGGTTGCAACATATCACACAGAATCAAGTAACTTTGTTAGGATTAATTTCTTGAATCATAAATAAATAAGTAAAAAGAGATGACTACTTGAAATGTTTAAACTTTCCAAGACCATATAAAACCTTTTTACCTGCTTGATCATTACAGCACAGACCAAATGTCTTCATTTAGAAGCTATCAACATTTAGTTGCTGAACTTCACCATAGAAATTTCAGGTGGAAAGTAATTATGGAGGTAATTTCAATTTAAAGCCACATAGGGAAGTAATTAAGGGTAATAATATCAGTAGCCTCTAAACAAAGATATAGAAAACAGATTCTGTATCTTATTTAAATGAAAGAGGTTACAAGGAAAATAACAGTGAATGAGGCTTTAGGTAAAGAAAACCACAGTATTAACTAAAAAAAATATCTATTTCCAGATCATCACAGAATTACATGTGGCAAGATTGTGCTGCAGTGTTTTCTAGAAATACATTCCAGATATAATGTAGATGTACGTAAATAGGTTACATATCCTGTTTCATATATTGTGCTCAGTATTAGTTTTGGTCTGATGGCTGCAGCCCTCTGATAATAACATTTCAAGGACTCACTTCTAGCTTTCAAGTTAAGGTTGCAGAACATGGTATGGTGTTCAGAGAAGAGAAGGCATGGGGACAGAAACAGAAGATAAGGAGGGAGAAATAGTAATGAAGACAGTTCACTAGTAATAATAGTAAGATACATGGTTATTTGGATGAAGAGAGACAGCATTATCAGAATGCTTAAAAAGCCATCTTTGCAACCAAAAAGTTTGGGGTTCAGATCCCAGTTTCACAATTTTTAGGGAGCATGATTTCAATGAAGAATTTAAGCATCTTTTTCATTTTGAATTTATAATAATAATAACAAATAATTTCTTAACCCTTAAGTTGAGTAACAAAATCCATTTTCACTTTAATTTACTATGATGATAATGGAGGTATTATTACCTGTATAGTTTTTTGCACAGTGCTGAGTTTGTACTTGATAAACTCCTAACTATTATGTATTAATATTATCCAAAGTTCCTTAACCATCTTTTCTTAGCAAATCTTGCTTTCTAATTTCTAGCTCTCCCCATTCCTATTCACCATGATCCAATGATTCTGCACAAATGAGATTGATGGCCCTACCGGCTGTGTTATGTCTCTCTCACTCTGTTTATTTCTATCTCTGTCTCTCTACTTATGTGTGTCTATTTCTATCTCTATTGCTGGTCCTTCTTATTTCTAAAATTACTTTTCCTCCATTTTCACACATTGCAACCTCCAGGTACTTTGAAATGTTGTATTTTCATGTTTGCATGTGTCTTTATGTGCCAGGTACTCTGTGGGTGTAAAGGTCACAATCAAGTATCCTTACCACTCAGTGGGCCAAGTGCAGAGAAGACGAGAGTTGTTCACAGGACAGCTTTTAGCTAGGATATGGGAGATATGTGGCATTTCAGGTTATGCAAGGAATGTTAAAAGGGGGTTAATATTGTCTTCAAATATGCAAAGGGATTTTATATAAAAGGGTTGGTCGATGTTGTAGCAGAGAACTGATGTGTTACCTTTTAAATGTGGTGGGTCTGAAGGGGTACTGTCAGGAAGCAGATTTCAGCTTGGTGTGAAGGAGAATTGCTGATAATCGAGCCAGGTAGTACTAGAAAATCCTCTTGAGCTACCTAGAGGTCAGCTTAGACTTGAACCAGTCAAGGGGAAAACAGACATCCATTGGTTAAATAAATCTCTCCCCTGAAGACATACAAGACTGCAGTAGATGGTGTATTAGTTTCATGTAGCTGCTGTAACAAATTACCACAAACTTGGGAACTTAAAATAAAATTAAATAAATTGATTACCTCACGGCTCTGGAGGACAGAAGTCTGAAATCCCAGTGTCAGCTGGGCTGCGCTCTCTCCTGAGGCTCTTGGGGAAGATCCATTTCATGCCTCTCAGCTGCCATATTGGCTGTTGGTGGTCCTCTTCATTGGATGACATACAGTCCTATTATCCCAACCTCGGCCTCCACTTCTCATGGTCTTGTCCTCAGTAGTCTCTTCTCTGCCTCTCTTTTGTAAGGATACTGATGATTTAGGCCCCATCCACACAATCTAGGATAAAGATCTTCCCCTCCAGAATCTTAAGCTTCTCTTTTGCCAGATAAAGTAATATTCACAGGTACAGATTTAGGAGGTGCACATCTAGTTTTGGGAGCCACCATTTAGCCCATTAGAGAAGGTTTCAAAGTTCTAAGTCTCAAATTCTATCACTCCATGATTCAATATCTGATTTCAGTCTTTTTTCTTTCTTTTTTTTTTTTTTTTTAAGATTTTGTTTATTTATTTGACAGAGACACAATGAGAGAGGAAACACAAGCAGGGGGAGTGGGAGAGGGAGAAGCAGGCTTCCCACCAAGCAGGGAGCCTGATGTGGGGCTCAATCCCAGGACCCCAGGATGATGACCTGAGCCAAAGACAGTCACCTAACGACTGAGCCACCCAGGTGCCCCTGACTTCAGTTTTGAGGAAGTACTGAAGAGGCAAATACTAAAGGAAGCTCCAAGGAAAATTAGCAATCTATAATGTTGATGCCCCAGTTAAAAAAAAAAAAAAAAAAAAAAAAAACTGTAAACCAAGAGCAGCTCAGGTTTAGCACATCAGTAGAATGGGTACACCCTGACTGCCCTGGACACTATCTCTGCCATAATATAGGATTTGTTTTATACAGGATTTTAAGCACATGAATAAAAATAAAATACTAAGCCTTTAAAAATAGGTCATGATATAGATGGAACAAGAAAAAAATGGCCTTCTTCTGAAAGCAGATGGGGAAATATATATGTATTTTAAAATTTTCAAAGTATTGAACTACTTCAAGATTCAAATATATTATTAAAAATTAACATGTGAGAAAATTATATGTACCTACTTTGTAAAGAATGGTATACAAATAAAGAGAAAGAAAAGATGATTTCATTAATTCTCCTTTCAATAATTTTCTTATATACAACATTTTTTTCCACTTAGATTGAGCATTTATTCACTTAGATTGATAAGAAGTACTAGTTTTGGATCAACCGATTACTGCTTCTCTGGAGTTTTAAAAATTCTAATAGCTATTTTTAAAATGATTTGAATGCTCATGTAGTTTAGGATTGTTTTGCTAAATGATTTCTCTCTACTTTTACAGAGAAGAAGACAGATAAAAGCAGTTTTATATGACTGCACTCATTTTTCAAAACTGAGTTTGATAGTTTGGTCTGATGATTATATCTTCTACTTTTACTCCCTAGTCGAATAAACATTCAATAAGTTCTTCTTGGGAAATGGAGCAAACCAAATATGGAAATTCACAAACAAATAGCTATTGTTTTTATTTGACATAAATACTGACATTTTTATGCATATAAATGCTCTTTACATGTAAATATTTTTTTTTGCTTTTAATAATTGGACTGTCTTTTGAAAAATAAGATTTATTTTCAGTTTCCTGATGGTGACTACCAAGTAGGAGTTAGATATAAGAGATTCTTTATTTTAAAGGTACATTTGAATGCTGAATGCTCAGAATAAACATTAGCTTTTATAAAACCGAGTGTCACACATAAACTTTCAAAACTTCATAGCCAATACTGTCATCTATCATTAATTTAGCACGTCAGTTAGCATTTTGCAACTCAAAGTTTTTTTTCTTTTTTTTGTCTACCTCAAAGTCCTAAAGATTCAATGATGTACTAAACATAAATTTTTTTGCCTTATGGACAAATATTGTTATTACCCACAAATGTAAATATGTAATTTTTAGTCCAAATTCATAATTTTTTTCTTTAGAATATTTTAATTCAATTTAAATCATGCACTAGCTAATATGGTAGATATGTAGGTTTTAAGGGATAAATGAAAGAAATTCTCAGACTTTGAATACATTCTTTTACCAAAAAAAAAAAAAATTCTAAATCAAAAAAGAATGTGAAAGGATTTTAAGATATGAAAAGTGCTAATGATCAATGTCCATGTGTAACTCTAGTAAGCCCTACCTTTTTTACCAGGATGATGCTCATCTACCATTTGTAGAATTGATACCTCATTTTACTTTATTTCTCTTATGGATGAAAATGTAAGTCTCCTCCTGACAACTTCTCACCATTTATAATTTGATCTTGAGTAGAAACTGTGAAATAAAGAAAGTTAACTGGTTCACAAAGCTATCTCATTTCCTTGAAAACTTAACCAAACATAAAACCTACATGGACAATATATTTGTGTTGTCTTCTTTGCTCTTAAATTCAAGTTGCTTTGCACTGCTGGAGAGAATCAAACAGAAATAGTGCAGAGCAGTGTCACTAAAAATGCATGGGCCACAATCTCAACGAATTATCCCATGATGCTTGGTAATTTATCTGAAATCCATATTTTTTAAATCTTCCTGTGTCATTCCTCTCCTGTGTCTCATGGGTATCTCATGGATGCTCCAGACTCTCTAACATATTTCCATTAATAAATCCAATCTTGTACACTGCTCAGTTAGATCTGTTAGACACCTGTCACAACTAAGAATAAGCAGGCCTGAGATGCTGAAGCTTCTTCTAGTGCTAGGCAATGAATGAAGGAGCCCTCTCTTGTTTCTGTATGTTATATCCGATCTGTAACATTTGAACCCAAATATCTTTCAGGTATTTTGAAAAAATCTGTTTCTGCTTTTAAATATACATTATTTACTTGAACTTGGTAAGTTTGCTAACCTGTTTCTTTACTTTTAAAGTTCATATAATAGGAATATCAGTCTTACTGAGTTCCTGTGGGAGTTAACTGAGATAGTTTACATAAATCACTGAGTACCTTAGTCTTAGCCTATGGAAAGGACTAAAACAATGTTTTAGTTAGAAGTTATCAAGACCATCATTACCTTCCTGATTATCCAATTTCCCCAAACAGAGAGTGACTCTGTCAATGCCAGGAAAAAAATCCCAAACCTTTAAAATGGCTTACACTACTCTTAATGATTTGGAACCACTTTTCTCCATTCAGTTCTCCAGTCATGCTATTTATACTCCCTACACAATCCTGCTAATTCTATCTTGCCTCTGGGGCTCTGCACATGCTGTTTTCTTCTTACCAGCATATCTTGTCATGTGTTTTTGCCCTTTCTACCAATAAGGTGAGGAGTATCTTAAACAAAGGGAAGGGACTTCAGATACTGTTTAGCTAAAATGACTAATAAAGGAATACTACAGTATTCCTTATAGAAACTTACCCATTTTATTTAAATTTTCACATTTTTTGGCATGCATATATTTTCATAATATTCTTGTATTATTTTGTAATATTGTGTCTATAGATATCTTTCCTTTTTCATAGTATATTTTCCCACCTTCCTTCCATTCCTCCACCTGATCAGTCTTGTCACATTTACTAAATTACCAGTCTCCTCATAGAACCATCTATTGGTTTATCCTTCTTATTAATGGTTAGTTTCCAATTTGCTGATTTCTATGCTTATTTCATTTTTTCCTTTATTCTTCTCTATTTTGATTTTGCAATGGTAAAAGAGATTTAAAAAAATAACTTGTTCACTAATTTATTGCTAGTTCTTAGACTAGTGACTGATACATATGAGGCTTCCAACAAATATTTGTTTAACTAATGCATGAAGGTACAAGCTTAGATGCCAGCTTCTTTATGAAGTTTTTTTATTATTACTACCCATCCAAGATTGGGTTCGGTGCTCATCTTACATTTTTTCTGAGTGCATTCTGTTACTGAAAATGTGTTATGACTTTTTTACCCAATAGACACTAAGAAAGTAGAGGAAGATACTGTGTCTTTTTTTTTTAATTAAATTTAATTTTTTTTTCAGTGATCCAAAATTCATTGTTTATGCATGACATCTAGTGTTCCATGAAATGCATGCCCTCCTTAATACCCACCACTGGGCTCACCCAACTCCCCACTCCCCTCCCATCCAAAACCCTCAGTTTGTTTCTCAGTGTCCACAGTCCCTCATGGGTTGTCTCCCCCTCCCATTTCCCCCAACTCACTCCTCCTCTCCATCTCCCCATGTCCTCCATGTTATTCCTTATGCTTTACAAGTAAGTGAAACCATATGATAATTTATTCTATCTGCTTGACTTATTTCACTCAGCATAATCTCTTCCAGTCCCAACCATGCTGATACAAAAGTTGGGTATTCATCCTTTCTGATGGAGGCATAATACTCCATTGTATATATATATGGACCATATCTTCTTTATCCATTCATCTGTTGAAGGGCATCTTGGTTCTTTCCAGTTTGGCGATTGTGGCCATTGCTGCTATGAACATTGGGGTACAGATGGCCCTTCTTTTCATTACATCAGGATCTTTGGGGTAAATATCCAGTAGTGCAATTGCAGGGTCATAGGGAAGCTCTATTTTTAATTTCTTAAGGAATTTCCACACAGTTTTCCAAAGTGGCTGCACCAACTTGCATTCCCACCAACAGTGTAAGAGGCTTCCCCTTTCTCTACATCCTCTCCAACACTTATTGTTTACTGTCTTGTTGATTTTGGCCATTCTAACTGGTGTAAGGTGGTATCTCAATGTGGTTATGATTTGAATCTCTCTGATGACTAATGATGATGAACATTTTTTCATGTGTCTGTTAGCCATTTGTATGTCTTCATTGGAGAAGTGTCCGTTCATGTCTTCTGCCCATTTTTTGACGTGATTATCTGTTTTGTGTGTGTTGAGTTTGAGGAGTTCTTTATAGATCTTGGATATCAGTTATTTGTCTGTAGTGTCATTTGTGAATATCTTCTCCCACTTTGTGAGTTGCCTTTGTTTTGTTGACTGTTTTCTTTGCTGTGCAGAAGCTTTTGATCTTGATGAAGTCCCAAAAGTTCATTTTCACTTTTGTTCCCTTTGCCTTTGGAGACATGTCTTGAAAGAAGTGGTACTGTGTCTTTTTTAACATTCTCATGTCAGCACCTCCCATAATATCCAACATTTAATAGGAAATCTAATAAATGATTGTTGGATAAAGAAATGAATTTTAATGAATTCAAAATGCAAAGTGATCTCTTTAAACTATAATCTTGGTTTTATCAAATTTTTTGATTACTAGGATAGTGTTTGACAATCCTTTACAAATATAGCACCTTCTATCCCTGAGTGGTAATAAAAATTCTCTTCTAAGAAAATGTCCATGTTTTATTTCTGTCACCCTCAAAAAGTCAGGAGGCATGCTGTGTAAATAGGTGCTTTCCCGCATTTTGTCTAATCATTTCTGTAATGTTCTTACATAGCACATCAGGAATTATGGTTTGCCTGACTTACTATCTTCTCTAAAAACAAAAATTTATGTTTTTATAAACATATCTCTATCAGGAAACCATTGTTTTTAGTAATTTGATGTTTATATTTTCCACCACCTTCAAGATTAATAAAAATAATCATGTTGTCATTTCAAATTTTCTTTTTTAATACCTCTTTTCTTCTTCTTTCCTCCTTCTCCTTCTACACATGGGCTGGTATGACAGAGATTGACTACATAACAGAACATATATGGGCATTCAAATCCAGGCTTTAGTACTTCTTATCTCATGTGATTTTTCAGTAAATTACCTCACCTCTCTGAATTCAGTTTTCCTTACCTTTAAATAGCAATGATGACAAAAATAATAGTTGTCTGATAGGACTGCCATGGGAGTTAAATGACATAAGACAAATAACGTTCCCAGTACATATGAGTTCTCCTGTTAGGTGTTCTCTAGTGAGAAGTGATATTCAAAGATTGTACCTAGTATTAAGTGCAAACTCACCAATATTCTGTAAGGCTAAAAGAATGGATCCTGTTCCTTCCTGATAGCTTTTCCAGCTGTTGTTCATCATCTAAAATGTCTGTTTTGCAGCCCCATAATGTTGGGCTGCTATCTTCAGGAAGCAGTCTGGCCTGGTTTCCTTGCTATTGACTGAGGTTTCAGGGCACCAGTCCTAAAAAGTGACATTTCATTTATACTAGATTACTGACATTCTCCTTAAGGGACCTGTACTTATAATTTCATGAATCTTTAAAACCCCCAATACTATTATAGAATGTAATTTCTGTCATAAAATTCAGTAAAACATGAAGCTCCTAAGTGACCCCTTTGGATTTTTAATGATTCTATAAATGCATTACTAAAATAATTTATAAAGCTAAGTGAGTTATTCAATATATATTCAATATATGCCTACCCATATATCAATATGGGTAACTCAAACAGGTGTTTCAGCAAAATTGTAAACTGCTTCAAGTCGTGGACCTTACCCCTTTATTCCTCTTTCTGAAAAATGCATCTAAACTACATCATTAAGCTCACTCTGTAAATTTTGTAAACCTGATAATACCACAGTGACGTTCTCAGATCATTAAACTATTTTAAGACTATTCCCTGAATTCCGGTTTGCTTTTCTTTACTAGGAGAATTTGTGTATCAATCTTTTTCAAGGCTTTTTTTTTTTTTTTGGTTTGTTTTCTTTTTTTGTTTTGTTTTGTTTTGTTTTGTTTTTGGCTGTTGTTGTTTGGTTTCTATGCATTTTGATTAAATAATACTTGGGGGTTTTAAAATAAAAAAATAGTGAAAACTCCGGAATAATTATGTGCTTACTGTGCCTGGTGAACTAAGAGTCCTTAGTTATTTTCACAAGTAATACTTGATTTTGCTTTCATAGACTTCAGGTAAGGTTAACTTTCAGAGTGAAAGAATATCTGATTTTAATCCAATTATATATTTTTAAAAGCATTGTGACAAATTATATAGACTTATTTTCCTTTTCCATAAAATATTGATCAGTTATGAGACTGTTGGGAGGATTAAAACGAGTAAAATATGTCAACATTTATTATAGGAAAGGTGCTCAATAAATATTACTTCTCTTCTCACTTCCTTCTAATCACACTGGTTTCATTTATGCTTTATGCTTTTATGCTTTATGAACATGACATTTTAAAAATAGAGAACAAGATGAGAAATGCATTTGCTAACCTTTTTTTATCATTTTATCATTTGTTTTTTTTTTTCTATTCAAATAAATAGTAAACATCTTCCTACTGTCCTGTCTTATTTAGCATTTTAGTTTTTCTTTTTTTTGTTAAAAATTTTATTATTTCCTACTGGCATTGCCATTTCTTTGTTCACTACTTAACAAGTCATGATTTTTATTTTTCGAAAATTTAATATTTTGCTTTGTTGCAACTTTGTTTCTTCATACTTTTTGGTGACTCTCATCGTTACTGGGGTAATTCATTAAGGAGGATATTTTATTACTAGTTTCTTCAGATATATATTGTGATAAGAATGTAAGTGACATCTAAAAAAATGACAGGAAAGATATAAACTGTTGAAGAGCCTATTTACTGCCATTAACTAGCCATCATCAGATGTTAAATATATTTTTTTTAAATATCAAGATATCGAAAAAATCATAATGGATTGACAATGAGTCACAACTTAAATATTTATGAATTTGCATGGTTTCTCTCAATATTCAAATGTAAGGGTAAGCAAGTCAAAATGCTCTTTCTGAAAAATACAGAGAATTAGCACTTTTTAAAAAAAGTTATTTATTTGTCAGATTGAGAGAGAGAGAAAGCACAAGGGAGAACAGCAGGGAGAGGGAGAAGCTGGCTCCCTGCTGAGCTAGGAGCCCTGATGGAGGACTCAATACCAGGACTCTGGGATCATGACCTGAGCAGAGGGAAGATGTTTAAATGACACAGCCACCCAGACGTCCCAAGAATTAGTACTTTTTATACAGCTTCTTGTTATACTTGTTCCTTTGATCTACATATGCACTCATTCCACACTTGTGGAAAATTCAGATTTTCACATTCCTATCTTCTTCTGTAATTATTTTTATTTGCATTATCATTTTCAGTTCTGTCAAACCAGACATAATTTTTACATGGCAACTTGGGTTTAAAATGCACATTTATCTCCTTTGTTGAATAAGTGAGTGAGTGAATTAATGATGTGTGTAGGGTAGAAGTGATCCTGTATGCTTCAGTGAGTAAAAAGAGATGCTGAAAGGTTATAGCTTTGGCCAAGCTCCCAGAGCTGACTCCAACTCTGATTTTCTAAATCTCAGTCCTTTCTTTATTCTTTCAGTTACAATCTTTTCAACCTTCCATTACTCTTTGAATCTTCCTAAAGTCATGATAAGCTCTCTTCCTTAAGGACCTTAGTTGAATTACTAAGCCTTTTTTTTTTTTAACTTTCCTCTTTATAAAAGATAATAATAATTTATAAACACAAGAAGATTTAGGTATACCATCTGTATTAGTCTCTAGAGAAAAGGAAGCAATACAGAATCAATTCATAGTCAATCAACATAAATGTACACATAAATATGAATTGATATGAATGTGAATGAATTTTATATACATGAATTGGCTCATGTGATTATGGAGGCTGAGATGTCCCAAGGTCTGCTGTTGGGACCTGGTGGCTCATGAGAGTCAATGGTGTAAGTTCTACTCTGAAAGCCATCAGACTCAAGATCCAAGAACAGCTGATGTTTCAGTTCAAGTTCAATGGCAGGAAAGTACCCATGTCCCAGTACAAAGCAGTCAGGTGGAAGGAGTCCCTTCTTACTCACAGGATGGTTAGCATTTTTGTTCTATTCAGGCCTTCAGCTGATTGGATGAAGACAACCCACATTTGGGAAGGCAATCTGCTTCAATCAGGGCACTGGTTAAGATGCTAATCACATCCAAAATACCTTCAAAGACACACCCAGAATAATTTGACTGATTATCTGGGGATCCAGTGGCCTAATCCAGTTGACACATAAAATTAACTGTCACATCACCTTTTTTTCATGTTGTTTGGGAGACGTTTTTAATGCTTATCATTTATGTGGAAAGAGAACAAATTATTAAGGCAATGTGCTCTCTTACTTAGGCTCTGCATAGCCAATAAAGAAGAAAATGACAAGCTTTCTTGGAGATGTGCTTAATTTTTTTAAGCTTTAGGACTTTCTAAGTGTTTTCTCAATGTAGTGGCAGAAAGAGTCAATTGAAAATTATTTCAGAAGAAAATTTAATTACTTTGTAGGATTAAAATTTTAACTATGAGTATTCAATTAAGTGTTAATATTGAAATTTACTTTCAGATTTTTATGCAAATATGGTCTCTCTTATGCACAAACTAAAGATAAAGGAGGTTCATAGTAAAGACTTTTTTTGCAGTCCACTTAATCACTGATAATTGACTTTGAGGAACATTCTATGCTTATGACATGAAAAGTAATAATAAGTCTACTCTTACCTGATCTACTGGGAAAATAATTTGGTTGGTTGATATAGGATGATAGATAATAAATTTATGATAAATTTAGAAAGGGACTATCCTTATGGAAAATTGGAAGTGATGCAGCATTTTAGAAAAGAAATGATTAAAAACAAATAAAATGAATTTTGATGTTTCTCTTTTGTCACTCTAACTCCCACTAATATAGAAATGTATTTAGAGGGGCACCTGGGTGGCTCAGTGGGTTGAGCCTCTGCCTTCGGCTCAGGTCATGGTCTCAGGGTCCTGGGATCGAGCCCGGAATTGGGCTCTCTGCTCAGCGGGGAGCCTGCTTCCCCCGCCCCTCTCTGCCTGCCTCTCTGCCTACTTGTGATCTCTCTCTCTGTCAAATAAAAAAAAGGAAAAAAGAAAAAAGAAATGTATTTAGAGTTTCATATAATTTTAAGGTTGAAATAGCACTATATTGTATCTAATTTAACTTTCTTAATATTACAAATGAAAACTGTGAGGCTAAAAGAGTTACATGACTATTGGTGAAAAGTTATGCATAGAAAACATTTCCCTGCTTTAAACACTGCACCATTATACCTTTCAACATCCCTATGTATGGAGCACCAGCTCAGGTGACTTGAGTTTTACTTCTAAATCTGCCAAACTAGTTTGTGATACTGATCATGTCAGTCTCTACTTTTGATGAGGTTGTTGAAAGACATGATCTCTATGATAGTTTCCAACTGTAATGGAGGGGAAGGGACATAGATAACCTAGAAAGAAAGGAATAAATATAAAATATAATATAATGGGCTTTCTACTGATGAATAATTGTGATATACAATGAACAACTTAGTTTCATTTCTTTCTCTAGAGATTTCTTCTCAAAATAGAAAGGTTATTAAGGTATATCCTTTAACTATATGATATTATACTTAACTACACGTTATGATAAAGTTAATATTAATCTTTTATTTTTTAAGATTTTATTTATTTATTTGAGAGAGAGAGAGAATGAGAGCAAGCATGAGAGGGGGTAGGTCAGAGGGAGAAGCAGATTCCCTGCAGAGCAGGGAGCCTGATGCAGGACTCCATCCGCAGACTCCAGGATCATGACCTGAGCCAAAGGCAGTCGCTCAAGCAACTGAGCCACCCAGGTGCCCCAATATTAATCTTTTAAATGGCCTTGATTGATAATTTAGATTATCAACCCAGTTTTGCTAATCAAATTATAATATAAACACTTTAACTTAATTTTCCAAGATGTGGATTTTTATTGGCTGCATTCAGTTTCCTTTTGAAATTTGAAATGAACTGAATTCTTTGTTTAATAATGTAATGCCTTATCTTATCAGGGCTTCTGAAGGAAAAACACCTCCACCAAACTAAGTATTCCTAAGTAAAATTCTCTTCAAAATCTAATTATTTGATTTGTGAAATGGTTCTTTCTAAAATTCAACAAATTTGGGGCACCTGGGTGGCTCAGTCAGTTAAGCTTCTGCCTTCGGCTCAGGTCATGACTCCAGCGTCCTGAGATCCAGCCCCTTACAGGGATCTCTGTTCAGTGGGAAGTCTGCTTCTCCCTCTCCCACCACTGCTGCTTGTGTTCCCTCTCTGGCTCTCTCTCTCTGTCAAATAAATAAAATCTTTAAAAATAAGTAAATAAAATAAAATTCAACAAATTGAAAATAAAGACTGGAAAATATGGGGTAAGGAGTATATGACACAGTGTGATGTCATCTTAATGAATGACACCACAGATTAAGTAAACTTTTTGTAATAAAAGTTGAAGGAATTCATTGTCAGAGCATATAAGAATATCAATAATTGCCGACATGCTTCTCATTTTAACACACATCTAAAATGTCATGGAACTACGTTTTGGTTGCTGCAGAGTATATAATAGAATCTACTTTTAACCACTGAGGTAAGTTTTTCCCACTATTTTCTTTATCGTTTATAAAATATATATTCTTTTTAATTGATCACTTTTTATTGATTCATATGTGTATGTTTACATACACAGCACAAGTTTTCAGCTTCTTTGAATGTTCTCAATATAATTAATTGAGAGAGTTTTTGTAATGTCAAACTAGTATGTCTGACTGGAAATTAAAACAAAGTTGTGCAGGGGCACCTCGGTGGTTCAGTGGGTTAAGAGTCTTCCTTCCACTCAAGTCATGATCTCGGGTCCTGGGAGTCCTGTGCTGGACCCCCTGCTCAGGAGGGAGTCTGCTTCTCCCTCTCTCTTTGTCCCTCCCCTGCTCATGCTAGCTCTTGCTCTCTCAAAGAAATAAGTAAATTCTTTTTTAAAAAGTGGTATATTCATGATAACTTTCTAAAAAGAATCCCATATAAGTGCATTATTTGCTACGGTTAACTTAATTGTCCTTTTCCTGATAGAAATAGCACAGGTTATTTCATAGACAATCTACAGTCTTATTCTACACTCCCTTAAAACGAAGTCTGAGGCAAGGGTTAAGTGCTAATGGGTTATCTGGTAGATGTTATCCCAGGCCAGCAAGGTGAGGGGGAAAGGAAAGAAAGAGGGCAGAATACAAAGTCATGCAAGGTGACGCATTACTCCACCAGCCACTGCTTCACACCAAGTTGTGTAACAGATGCAGCCACTTGGCAAGGACACCATAGCACATCATCAGACAGGCAGTTGATAGAAAATGTCACAGAATGGTCCATAGGAGGGGAGGAGAAGTAAATGTTGTTGGTCTATCTACAGTTTCTTATTGGTCAGAATATATCCTAAGAAGAATTAAAATTATTCTTCTTCAGATTTGCTTTGTGGACCTTGCCCCTTTATCAGTTTCTCCAGAAGCTCCACCCATGGCCTGAGGCGTTGGGCTTCCTCCATTCCTGGAAGTGATCAGAAATGGCAGGAAGTCAAGATATGTAACAAGTGGATTTCAAGAGCAGCAGTAGGCAAGGATAAATCTTGAGCTAGTGCCTGATTAGCCGAGGTGGTACATTTGAAAGCATGACCTTGGAAAGAAGTAGCTACAGATGCAGCTGGGGCAGAACAAGTGGCTAATGATCTGAAATTTGAGGAGACACAGGATAATTGTCTGAGAAATCTACAGTAGCTCCTTGAATGTTGTCCATATTTCATCTATATCATATGTATTTTTGATAGCTGACTGGTACCTGACTTTTGGATGGTATTTTAATACACATGAGCAGCTTTACTAACTGTACAAACCTAAATGCATAGCAAATTCTGCTTTTTTTTTTTTTAAGACCAAATTATCTAGTAAGAATTAGCAAATATAAATATTTTAACTAATTGGTGCCATATTTAAAAACACATCCATTGCATTTTGGTCTGATCAGCTTTGCCACTCTTATTATTTTCCCTTTAAGACAGCAAAATGTGTAGCATGCAAAGATTTACAAATTTTCCCAGATCATCAGACTAACAACAGCATTTCATTTGTCCAATTGTCTTATAAAATGTCAAGTTGCAATTAATGATTTTAAAAATGCAGAAACTTTCATATATCACTAATTTCTATATCTAAACTTTACTTCTATTTCTAAAACCACAATTTTAATGAATAAATAAATTTTTCTTAGTTTATACCTTTGATTTTGTTTTTCCTCTTCAGCATTGACTAGTTCTTTTGTTTAAGTTTATGGAGTAAAGCTAATTGTTCCCTGTTATCATTCAGTGAGGAGGTAGCCCTAAAATAGGTGCAGAAAAAATTTATTCCAAGGATTTACAAAGACAGAATTATGAATTGTCCACAGGCTGCAAATGAAAACACTCTCATAAATTGCCTCAGGAAAATCATGATCAAATGGGTTTCAAACAAGCCCAGATCAGGAAGAACTCTGTGCTGCTTCAGAAAGAATCAGTGACATGATACACATTTTTACACATTTTGCTGCATTAAATAAATACTATACATAATTTTCTTGAAGGTACCCTAGTTTTTAAGATTTCTTTCAATTATGCATTTAAATGAAATTAGAAAAAAGTAATTCCCAAAATATAATACACAATTTGTTTCAAAATTACAATATGTTAAGATATCCTAAAACTTTGATGTATAGTTCTGTCATAGTATGAAACTCAGATTATTTGCAGGAAGTCTATTCTCATATGGAAATTAGAATTACATTAATAGGCACTGTGATGGTTATTGGATTAAACACATAAATGCATCTCATATAGGATAAGAGTCAATAAAACTTGGTGTGCCTAAGAATTTATTAGATTTATATTGCAGTATGTCTTGTAATGCATCGATTTTATACAGCTTTACATTTTAAATGTTTGCCAATGAAATATGTACAGCATATAGAATTTTAGATTCTTAATTTAAATTATCGAGTGTATTACTGTTCAAGGTTTTAAAAAGCAAATTTTATTTGAAATTAACTGTTTAAGAATATAGGACTTGAGTAGCATTATTAACTAATGCTTTATCTTTAAAATACATATTTTAGGGGCAACTGGGTGGCTCAGTAAGTTAAGCAGCTGTCTTCAGCTCAGGTCATGATCCCAAGGTCCTGGGATTGAGTCCTGCATTGGGCTCCCTGCTCAGCGGGAAGCCTGCTTCTCCCTCTCCGCCTCCCTCGCTCCCACCCCCACTTGGGCTCTCTGTCTCAAAGAAACAAATAAAACCTTAAAAAATACGTATTTTATATTATTAATAATATCGCCTCTGTAGTTAAGTATTGGAAATACCAAAGATGCATGTCCAGAATTAGTTTAATATGAGCATAGATTATTTGTGCTCTTTTATGAGTGAAGATTTCTTGACCTAAATCAGTAAGCTTTGAATTGTTTTCTAGTCATGTTTGTATGTGTGTATTTTTTTTTATTTTTAAAGATTTTATTTATTTATATGACACAAGTAGGCAGAGAGAGAGGAAGGAAGAAGGCTCCCTGCTGAGCAGAGAGCCTGATGCGGGGCTAGGGGCTGGATCCCAGGACCCTGAGATCATGACTTGAGCTGAAGGCAGAGCCTTTAACCCACTGAGCCACCCAGGCGCCCCTGTATGTGTGTATTAAGTGAATGTATGATTAACATTTTATTCCTTCATCTGTCATTCACAAGTCCTTGTCTGTTCTGGCTATGGTATTGCACGTGGAAGAATACTGTTAAGGTGAGATTACTGGCGGTGCCTTCGTGGGGTCTTCAGTTTTGCCTTTTTTTCTTTATGCATCATGCATTTATGAATATCTTTGATTAACCTTAAGATTTCAGTTCATGACCACAGAATAGAGAAAACTAATCTATATATATCATTGAACCTATGATCTTTAACTAATTAGTGCTTTCAACAAACTGATACCTAATAGTTAAAATTTACAGATTCATCTTACATTTCCAAAATTCAATAATATTTTGAATTTATAATCAAAGAAGTTTTGTATCATCTATGGTTGATAATCTATACCAACACAGTTTTATAATTAGTAACTGTTTGAGGTACAGCTGTTGTTTTGGTAAAATATCCCTACTTAACCAGAACCAAATGAATAATTTTACAATTTTTGTATCTTTGTGTATATGCTATTGCTGTTAAAGATGTGTACTATATATAAGTAGTTTTGGGAACAATGTCTAAAATATCTGTAGTATTTTACACCTCGTCTTTTCTTAAGTTCAATTTTAGTATGCTCTCTGTAATGTAATAGTAATGTGCATTCATTTATTCTTAGAAGTAATAAAGAATGAAATGATCTAGCATTATATAATTTAATAAAAATGTCTTTTTTATGATCATCTGGGTTTCAGTATGTTTTTCAATGTCAATCTAATCTAGCTTCAATAACCTGTCAAGACAACTCTGTCTTTTTTTTTAAATTTTCTGTAATAAGCACCAATTCTACCAAGAAAATACTGTGCATAGATTAATCCTATTTTACTGAAAAGGAATTATTCATAATTGCAAGTGGACTTTGGATAAGCTAATATCTAAAGAGAATTATTTATAGGACTAGGTAAAAATGTGCCTCAATGAAAGTCTTCCAGCAGAACTGCAGATGGACAGAACAAATCCAGTGATAATGAGGGCAAGAAACTTGGCTAGATTTCTGGATAATTTCATTAGGATCCCTCAGAACAAATACTTACAGAGTTATAAAGTTTGATGGACCAGAGTTCAGGAGATAACTCTCTCAGGATCAAGGACAGAAGATGTCAAGTTAGTGAAAACTAAGCCAAAAGCCTTTTTTTGAATTTTAACAAGTGAATGTGGCTTTTAAAGAAAAACATTTTTTTTTTTACTTGAAACAAAGGATTTTCAAGGTATTGTTCAAATTAAAGATCTTTCTTTCTCCATAACAAGCAGTGTTACAGAGTGTGTTGACCCTGATTCTCACTCCATTATGTAGTCAAATTACTTAATTAACAAAATAACTGTTTTTGCTTAATCAACCAATGAGGAGTTTCTCAAATCTCTAGCCTTCCGTGTTTTTTCTTCACTATGCTGATAAAATTTTTTATCAGCACTCTAAGAAGGTCAGACTTTGACCTACGAGTTCTAAGGAGCTGAAGGAGTCCTTCATTGCCGTCTGCATTGCTGGGTTCCTCTACTGATCATCTCTGTCTTCCCCAACCCCAGCTCTTCCTGCTTCTCAGCTCCGTCTCAGCCTTATCTTTCTCTTAGACCTTATTATTTGCAACATTAATTTCTGACAGGGTGATTTATGTGCATATTACATATTAACAAATACAACACTAGATCTCAGAATTTTTTATGACAATTTAATAGCTTATAGGAGAATATTTTGTGTTTGCTTCTTCCGAATTCAACATTTAAGAAGCGCTGGTTACAGCGTTTCTCACCCATTGCTAAGAGAAAGGTTTCTGTAAAGTATAAGCCATTATTTCACCTCTAATTTTTTTCCTTGTGGGTTTTCAATATAATTTTCCTTCATTTGTCTTCTTCCTTCATCTGTCTATGACAAACATCTTAGGTGAATTGCAGTTGTAACTGTTTGTTCTAAATTCATTTTTCTACTACCTAAAAAATATGAAAGCACTGAGGATAAACCTAAATGAAATGAATGAAGAAAGGATAAAATATAGATTTTAATAGAGCATCTGATTCAGAATAGAAACTAAATTGGAAAGGAAATAGAGGTGAGGAAATGTCCTATATTCTTCTTTGCAAATTAATTATAATCTTACTTACATATAGCAAATCGTGCTTTCAACACCATTGTGGTATTTTAACCCATCTTGTTCTCTTAACTGAAATTATGTATTATAATGCAAAATATGACATAGTTTCATTTATTAAAAAATAGTCTCTATTTTAATCACACAGAAAGAAAACTAAGGACCTTTTCTTACTTCTGCCCTCAAATATTTGTGGCTTAGCTCTTTTTCACACAGATCAACTTAATTCATTCTACTTTATTCACTTTTCCTCTTCCTCTTCCATCTTGGCTCAAAACTGTAAGCACACACAAGCACCTGCTGGAAAGGGAATGGTTATAAAAGTTACTGAATCTGAATATTTTGCCTTTCATATCAATCTTAACAATATTTTGCCTTCCGCATGTCAGCGATCAGTGAGGTTTCTGATGGTTTTGTGTCCAAGAAAAATGTCAAAGGCACAGCCTGCTGGACCTTACATGGCCAGTAGCCTTTCTCTGCATTTGAAGTATGTAATCCATCGTTGGTTCTATAACATGTTCCAAAAATGGTTCTCCAGCTTTCAGGCTAAGGATAGTAAATCTTGAAAATTTCCATTCTTGTTTCTGTTTTTGTTTTGATGACATGTTCCAAAGACTGAATTGCAAGCATCATATCAAGAGCCAAGTCCCCACAGAATTTAGACAAAAGTTTCCTTTGGTCCATGAATGTCTAACATCATTGTCCACATTGTCCAGAGACTGGTTTCTGAAGAATCTGTGGAGATTGTGTTAAAACTTATTTTAAATCTCAGTATCTCAAGGGAATTTTTAATCTTTCTCAATAACTAATAGAGGTATATGTGGTTCTCAGAAAAAGTACATCTAGTTGCATTTTTCACAGTAGATCCAAAATTATAATGTTGATGTCAGAGTGATCACCAACAGAGTTCATGTTAGGTCAGTCAGCTAAAGATAGATGATTTACAACAAACACTCCAAGAATCTATCATGCAACATAGTAAGCATTCATGTCTCACTTACATGTCTGTATTGTGGTTGATGACTGGCGGGCTGTTCTAGGTTGAGTCCTAATGAACTTCGTCTATATCTGCTCCACATGACTTTCATTCATCTGAGATCACAGGCCATCATGGTGTCATGTCCTCATGGTGATTACAAAAGCTCAAGAAAGCAAAAAGAAACACATTGTTTCTTGAGACCACAGCCTATAACAAGTACACATGCCACTGGCCACAACTAGTTAGCAGGCCAGGTCTAAATCAATGAGGTAGTTAGAATAGCATACCCCACCTGCAGTGGGAGCACCCCACAGGGCCCTACAAATTCCTGAATCTTTCAATACCTTGTCTCTTGCTATTTTCAACGTCTCTTCACACTCAGGATTGTTGTAGTGTGGGCACTCTTTCAGAATTTGTAATAAAGGATGACAGCACGAGAGGAAGAAGAAAGAATACAACTTTTTATATGGTATCTACTGGCAGATGTAAAACTTTTCCAGGAAACCTCTGCAAATTTTCCCAGGGGTTTATTTTATAGGCTAAAATTGGGTCACATACCCATTTTTGAATCACTCACTTGCATGGGAATGATCTTATCTTTAGATCAATCATTCCTACCTTTGGAGCTGGCAGAGGTGGCAGTAAGGTCAACATTTTTAGATGCACATGTTTTTTATTTGTTTTGTTTTGTTTTATGGGAGAGGATGGGTTGAAGGGAGGTGAGAAAGACACTGGATTCAATTCAGAGTTTTATAAGGAAGAAGGGGAAATGGATATTGGATATTATTAGCAAGCAGTATGCCATACATTTATATAATGCTCTTTGTTCATTTTTCTTTGCTTATCACAAGAGAGGATTGCATTTTAAGAAACAAGATTCAAACACCCAGCTAATAATTAAGCTTCCATACAGCTTGTACCTAATCCCAAATTAATACATTCACATACGTTGTAAAATTTTTTAAAAACCTTTATACATCTCTCTCACTGCAAATATTAATAACGTGTATTGACCTAAGGCATTTCCATGCCAAATTTGTAAAATACCCTCACAGATAACCCTTTTATCTTTTCCATTCCTACCTTTTCTTTCATCTCTTTACTGTACATAGTAATTTAATTATCTGACATACTTCAATTTTCCTGTCCTCCATAATTCAGATTTTACCCAACAGAAGTGACTAAGAAGTTGACCTGGAAAATATGAAGCCTGCATCTTTTTAAGGGAGAGAGGAGGAAAATGTTTGCAAATAATTTTAATGTAACATTTTCCTTTTTTTATTGCTATCATGTATGTATATAAAAATATAAATGAATCTGAAAGGTGATAGATATTCTCAACATATTATGAAATCCCAAAGGAAGTTGAACATAATCTATTTCTTCTTATAATAGTTCATTATAGTGTGCCTTCCTTAATGTTTCTAAGTCATCCAGTTCTTTTGTATCTGGTAATGAATATTTATATACATATACATATAAAAGCCATTTTAATCTTCAAAAAGTGCCTATTAAACCTACCTCCATTTTAGAAATTTCATATTTGTAAATCTACATATGATCATTATGTCCACAGACTTAATTCCCCCATATTTTTAATTCTTTTTTTCTGTTTTATTCAGTTAAGATTACTTTGTAGACTAACACCTATCTGCACATTCTTTTTCCTCTTGAATATGTATTTATTATTTGCCTTTTGTGAATGTCGATGTGGACTTAATGCTGTCCACTGGCTCAGCTGACCCCAATTTAGTGTAATCATTGCTTACTTTTAAAAAAATTTTAATTTCAACATAGATAACGTACGGTGCTATATTTCACTTACTTGCACTTTATTTTCTTCATTTCAAGAAAGGATTGTAGTCATCATTCATATGTGAGTCTATCTAGAAGAGAAGGACACTACAATAGTTAAATAAAAAAAAGGATTCTTTTATCCGAGAATTTGGGTTCTTAAGGTTTACATTCAAACTTGCCATAATAGAAAAGAACATGTTCCAGTGAATGTATTTCTTTTATTTCTTGAGACTAGTTTATATACTTAACACATACATGCATATGCGCACAATATTTCTAATATCTAGAAATGCATACAATGTTTCTGTTTGGATTCAATAGTTAAACAACTTATTTCTTTAAATTTCACCTTTATTTTGCACTCCATGTCAATGGGTGATACAATGTAATTGTTAATGTAAATCTCTACATCATATTGGTGGAATGGCTGCAGCCAAGAAATAAGGCATGCTAAAGAATTTTGAACTGTGCTATTTTATTATTTTTCCGAAGTATTTTATTATATTTTTGTGATTATACAAAGAATATACTTACTGGAAAAAATATTTAATGAAAATTAGGAAATTAAAAAGAAAATACCCACAAGCTCACGGTTAAGAGTCAACTACTTTAGAAAAATAGTAGTTTAGACAACTACTTTACATAATATATATATATGTGTGCGTGTGTTTGTGTATATGTGTATCTGCAGCTCTTTACAGTTATAAATAGATGTGGATATAGATACAGGTAAAAATAAGGTTTATTTATATACATATATTCAAAATACTTGCCATATATTAACATAATAGCATATATGCAGTATATTATAAAGTACTTTTCTCATTAGGTGATTATGAATATTTTTAATCCCATTAAATTTTCTAATACATGAGTTTTTTCCTGATAGCTTTTTATTACAGTTATAGTTTAGTGGCCCATTATACTTTACTAAACCTATAGCCTACTATTAATACACACATACACACACACACACACACACACACATCTCTAGGCTAAAACCATGTATGTACTGGGGAGCCTGGGTGGCTCGATAGGTTAAGCATCTGACTCTTGATTTTGGCTCATGTCATAATCTCGGGGTGGTGGGTGGAGCCCTGCGGCAGGCTCCACGCTGGGCATGGAGTCAGCTTGTCCCTGTCCCTCTGCTCCTCTCCCTGCTATCATGTTCTGTTTCTCTCAAATAAATAAATTAATTAAAAATAAAATAAAATAAAACCATGTATATGTAAATCACTGTGTAAGACAATTGCTTGAATGCAGTTAAGATATTCCATGGATTCTTTGTTATTTGTTTAAGATAATTTCTTAAATGTTAATTACTGGAAAGAGATTTTTAAAAATATTTGTTATTAGCTTTGAATCGCTAGCAATATGAGATTGAATATAATTATATCCTGCATGAGGTCTCTATTTTTTTTAACTGAATTTTTTTTCAGTGTTCCAAGATGCATTGTTTATGTACCACACCAGTGCTCCATGCAATATGTGCCCTCCTTAATACCCACCACCAGGATCACCCAACCCCCCACCTCCCTCCCCTCCAAAGACATTTTAAAATGTATGTCAGATGTCACAGTTGGCCCCCACAGAGACAGTGCCAGATCCTATACCTTTGTAAAGCAGCAGTATGCCACTATCATTTTCTTGTGGCCATCTTTTGAAAGCCTAACACCATTTTAGCCAAGGATAAAGAATATATCTGGACAAAGTTTCCATTTTTTCTAACATTTGTTTCTAAGGCATTTATTTTATGAATTGCCTGTTTGTGTCCTTTGTCTTCTTAAAATGCTTGTCTGACTGTTTTCTTGTAGGTAGTATGAATACTAAAAACTAACAGTTTGTCATTTATCTCCAATATTCTACTTAATTGTGTCCTTAGTCTTTCTAAAATGTTTATGCGGTTGGGATCCCTGCATGGCTCAGTTGGTTAAGCATCTATGTTTGGCTCAGGTCATGATCCCAAGGTCTTGGGATTGAGTCCCTCTGTGCAGGGAGCCTGCTTCTCCCTCTGCCACTCCCCCTACTTGTGTTCTCTCTCTCTGTATCTCTTTCTCTCCCTCTGTCAAATAAATAAATAAATAAATAAATAAAATATTATAAATAAGTAAAATGTTTATGTGGTCAAATTTATTCATATTTTTAATTTATGTTTTCTTCCTTTGTAATAATTTCTTACAAAAGAGATTTCTCAAAACCAACATCAGATGGTTACTGGTATTCTACCTTTTTTATTATTTCTTTAAAAATAATAATGCTGTAATCTGTCTAGAAATTAACTCTGTGTGTGTGTGTGTGTGTGTGTATGCCTAGATGTGTGTATGTTGCTATAGAGTCTTAATATGTGTGTGTAGATGTGTATGTGTGCTTAATTCTTTATTTAAATTCAATATAGTTAACATATACTATATTACTAGTTACCAGGGTAGAATTTAGTGATTCATCTTTTGCATGCATCACCCAGTGCTCTTGATTAGAATGTTTCACTTGTTTTCCTTGCACCATCTTTCTCACTGATTTGAAAGGGTCTGATTCTCTGGGTTTCTTTGTCTAGGTCTATTCTCATGTAAGTGCCAGTCCTTTCCTTTGAAGTTTTATAATTTCTATTAATATTTGATGGCTTTGTTCCTCCAAATATTCTCATTTTTCAAAGTACACTTATATTTCTACTCTTTGTCATTCAGGTAAACTTTTGCAATATGTTTGATAAATTAAACTTATGCATTAGTTTGGGAAAAGTTAACCAGCGTTTATTTATAAGAGTCTCTTTTTCAATGTCTTATTGGCTGAGTTCTTAGTTAAGCTTAAAGTTATTTTTTAAAAACAAAACAAAACAAAATAACCAAAAGGTGAAAACTTATCTCTATTTTTTAAAAAATATTTTATTTATTTATTTGAGACAGAGAGAGTGCCTGAGTAGAGGGGAGGGGCAGAGGAAGAGGGAGAAGCAGTTTCCCCACTGGGCAAGGAGACAGACTCAGGGCTCCATCCCAGGGTTCTGGGATCCAGACCTGAGCTGAAGGCAAACACTTAACCTAACCATTTAAACCAACTGAGCCACCCAGGCACCTTCCATTTCTTATTTTATTTTCCCTAGATTATCTCATCCAGCCTCATGGTTCCAACTGTAACTTCCATGAATTTCCAGATTGTGTATTTTGACTTCAAACTCTTCATGTTAACTTCATTAGGTAATGATCAGTAAGCATTTACTAGGTGTAGATACTGGATGCAGTGCTTTATGTGGATTATCTCATTTTTTCCCTGAAGAACAACTCCTTAAAGGATTATAATCAGTTTTTTATAGATGATGAAACTATGGCCCCAAATGATTAAAAAGTCTGCCCAAGCTCACTGAAGTGGAAAAATACATAGGAATTTAACCCAACGGTTCTCCAATGTCCATGTTCTTAATATTTAAAGCCTTCTACCTCCAAATGTTTGTTTCCTGTATACATTGTTATCAGTTGTCTCATTAAATTCAGCATTCCATAATGTTTACTGATCATCTTTACCTCAATTACTTTCTTTTTCCATTTTTTTTCTTCTTTTTAAGTTGGTGATACTACAATATTACACATCACCTAAAGAAATTGGGGATCGTTCTTGCAGCTTGCTGTTCCTTCCTATCTTATATTTAACAATCATAAATCTTGTCAATAGTAAACATGTAAGTTTTTTTTTTTCCTCAAGATAGTTTTATAGCATTTTTTTTCTCATGTTACATACTATTGTTATTGCTCTTACTTGAAAGCTCAGTTTTTCCTTTACATATTTGTCACCGTGACCCTCCAGGACCCAAATATCACCAAGTCATCTGGCTGAAATTTCTCACATGTCTTTCTGAAGCTTTGAAATTGGAAGAATTAATTGTTGCTTTTGTTTTTATTCTCCAAGCAACCAGACTCAAAACTGTACTTACAGAAAAATCCAATGTATTTTTACTCAGAAATTGAGGTAGTGTCAAACAAAACAAAAACACTACTTTTTAAATTTTGTATTGCCTCTCATATGCTGAATACCACATTTTTTTTCATTAGTGTGTGGCAAAAAATAATATCATCTTTATGTACCAAATTCAGAATATTTCATCTGTAAAAACTCTTGAAATGGAATAGAAGGGAAAAACTAGTACAAAGCAAAATGCATTTATTATTTTAGCAGCTGAACTATAGGACTTCAGAAATACAGTGTACTAAATAAACTTTCTTATTGGTAGATAACAAGCATTTTCAATCACAAATAATAGCAGGTAGGTTTTATCTAAAGCTATGGGTATCATTGTTCTGATTTGTTGCAAAAACTTTTAAGTTTATAATTTTAAATAATTTATCCAATTAAATTATCCGATTAAATTCATAAGCTTCCCATTTTTCTTACCATTACAGTTATTAAGATAATTATATTTATCTTTAGGGATAGTGAAAGTTTGGAAATGAACTGCCAAATGGCACCTTAGGTAGATACTAGTATTTCAAGACAGAATGTATAATTTTGCAGATAACATAACTTTGATTAGATATAAGAGAGAACAAAAGAAAAAGAAAAAAAATAACAGATATGAGCATGCTATTCTGAATGAGATATTTCCTTTGAAAATGACAGAGTGATAAGAAGTAATGATAAGAAGACTTTAAGTGATGTACCTTTTCTCAAGTACTAGAATAAATTAATGGCTTAGCATAATTCCAAGTAGGCATTAAGTTCTTTTAGGGGCTGTTTCCTTTCCTTTTTTTTTTTTTTTTAATTATTCTGTGAAGTACAAATCTTAATACCAAAGCTTTATTATCCAGAGTTTCCAGAGCACATTCTGGAAAGTAAATTTTAATCAGATAATCTTGTGGCCTTTAGAAAATTCAAGGTAACTTTGCATGAATTTAAAATATAAGTAGGTATATATATATATATATTTTTTGTAAACTCTTCATTTCATCACTCCTTATTTTTTACTGGCCTCTCTTTCTCCCTTTTCCTGTGTGGGAAGTTACTCTGGAAAAACCTATGTCTTTTTGCATCCATATAAAAGGGATTTTTCACAGGAATGAAGTGCCTTCTATGTTCTGGTAACTTGCTTTTCTTTTTTTCAAAACATATTTGTTGAAATCACTTTAATATATTGTATATATATTGTTTAAATGCAGTTTTGAATGTTTGAAAACTATATCATATTTGGTTTCAAATAAATGCTTTTACAGAGAAAAATAAATGCATGTCTTAATTGTACATACAGTTAAATATTTTTTATTTTGTGATATTAAAACATGTTTTTCTCTTAGAAAATACAGAGGATAGAAAATACAGCTTTTGGGGAATTCTAAACACGGTGCATAGAGGTTTCTGTGGACACTCCATGGATTATATTTCTGTAATACTGATATATAGAGAATTAAACTGGAAGGTAGATGGTTTTGAATGTAAGGGGTGGGGACAAATCTGATGAATAAAAAAGAAAAAAATGTTGATATATTCTAGCTCTCCACTTTAACAGATGCAATTTATGGTATAAGTTGATATCAGGGTTTTGGTAAGTTTTTATTTGGAAAACTCCTAAAAACTCATGTCTTTAATATGTGAGAATAATAATTCATGGATATGTATGTGTGTGTGTGTGAGTGTGTGTATATATATATATATATATACACACATATGCATTATAGATGTGTATATATATGAGAATATATGTGTATATATTCATTCTGTGGTTCATCATTATGTCTTATTTGAAATAATATTTAAATACTTCCTGCAGATTTCAAATGGAGATACAGATCATTAAATATGTAGGAGAGAATGGTGCTTAATAGCATGGTTTTAAAGATTATTTATTTACTTATTTGACAGAGAGAGAGCCGGATCACAAGTAGGCTGAGAGGCAGGCAGAGAAAGAGAGGGGGAAGCAGGCTCCCTGCCGAGCAGAGAGCCTGAGGCAGTCTCAATCCCAGGACCCTGGGATCATGACCTGAGCTGAAGGCAGAGGCTTTAACCCACTGAGCCACCCAGGCGCCCAATGGCATGGTTTTAAAAACAAATTGCTGTGTTAGGTTATTGGTTCCACCTCTTTAGTAGTATTAAGAACTTTTACAACTTACCTTTCTGTGTTTCAGTTTTCTTATCTGAATAATTGGATAAATGCACTTAAATACTTAAAAAAGTACCTGGCATGTAATGCAGAAAAAATAAATCTTATTTCCATAGATAATTAAGAGCTTAGTCAGTGGCTGGTGAATTTAGTTAATATCTAGTAGGCCTTAGAAAGAAATGCTTGGTTTTTTTTTTCATGTTTCTAGTAAATTAGAATTTGCAAATTATCCTTATTGTTAATATCTTATCTAGATGGAGATGAAAGTTTGAGTTAGCAGCTTGTTAATGAATGAAAATTATCCTGAGTTAAGGAAAATCAGACCAGGATTAGAAATAGAATTTGTATACCCTGTATTGTCAGATATAGAGCCCTTCCTCCTCTAACAATTCTGTTTCTAAGGTAAAAGCAAGGGAGTGGAAAGCAGTGGTAAGTGGTAAAGGAAAAGATGGGGTCATAGTCAAAGACATTCAGTCAATTTTCACGTTTAGGAGGAGAAATGGTTCCTTGAGAGGATTGATTGATGATTCACAAAAGGTCTTATTCACACGTCAAGAGAAATTTGCATATATATTTTCAATACTTATGCCATAACAACTCTCCATTTTACAGGGAAAGAAAACAGTTCTCAGAGAGCTCAAGCAATATATAAGGTCATTTTCCCATTTAGTAAATAAGAAGATTGAGGCTGAGGAAATTTATGAATTACCATTGGAGAAAATAATAAAAAGCACAAAAAAACATACTTTCAGAAGCTTAGAATTATAAACATGCATAATGTCATAATATACAAGTCCTTTTCTTCCTTTCTTTAATGGCTATTATATGTATATCTTCTCATATTATTACTGTCTTTCCTAACAATAATCTTGGAGTCATCAATTAAAAAGAGGTATTTTAAGTTTTGTGAATCATTTTAACATTCAAAGTTTCAAATAAATGTACTAGTTACCATTCTAACTGGATGGAAATTGTTTATATAAAACTACCATACTTCTGCCTTTGCAAATCATACCTTTTAGTATTTCATATATAATTTAGAATGACAGGGAAAAGAGCTATTCTTAATTCATGTTTTTAAAAAGAAAAGTAAAATTCAGAACTAGTAGGCTCTTGTTCTAAATTTAGAACATATAATTTTCTACTGTGTTCAAAAGTTATTTAACTGCAGTTAATAATGTATTATTTACTCTAACATCAGGTCTAAAGAATTGCAACCATTTGGAATATTAACTACATTTTATCCTAAAACATATTTTTGAAGCCATGCCATCTACAGTATTTTTCTGTAGCTGTTAACATCAATTGAGTCTGCAAAATGCTAAAACATGATTCGCTGTGCTCTGCCACCTTTCTGGTCTATGTCGGAAAAGAAATGTCACAGGTTTACATATGAGTAGATCTGTCTACATGACGATCAGGTCTACTGATTAAATCTAGATTTTGAATGTCTGATCAAGCCAGAATATTTCTGGCTTTCCTTTGTCCAAGGGCTGGGGGTGGGGGGTGGGGGGTGGGGGGAAGTGTCCTCTTCTTCTACCTCCAAGGGATTTACATGATCCCTTTTTGAAGATTTGTCACGGTCTTTTGTTTAGCAAAATGCATTGATAAGCAACACAGGGTGTAAAATTTGTGCATGTGAAGGATATTTTGCATGTACCATGGAGCTGTATTTCCCTAGATTTGAAATTAAGTGAATATTGGGAGCAAGAAACCTGTGAAAAGGGAAAAAGAGACCTTTCTAGCTACTCCACAAAATAATCCGTTCTGCAGTCCAATGGATTAAGAGGCAGATTCAGAACTCAGACTTTATGGTTTAAACCTGGCTCTACTCTCCCCTCGCTCTGTGATTTTAGGTTCCTAAGAATTTAAATTTTGTTAAAATGGTATCTTACTTACCAATCCTACATGATTTGTTCATCTTTTTAGTAACAGAAGATAGGAATTGCAAAGAAAAACAATTGATACATATATCACAAAGAGCAAAAATTGCAGATTTCTTACTTTATTCCAAAAAGTAATTCCCAGAGGTTTTTGAGATTCTTAATATGTGACCATTTACAGACTATTTAGCTCTATTATAATTGCCTTTTGTTATATTCACTACTCATTATTTTAACAAGTTATGTTAACATTTATTAAGTGAACATCCAAATTTTATGTGAACATTTATTATTCTTACATTGATATTAATATAAACAAAAAATAATACAGAACTACAATAATTCACATAACTGGATTTGGAGAATAGGACATGGACATATCTGTACAATCATATATAAAAGGGCACATAGTAAGTTCTGTATAACTTGTACACTCCAAATAGAATGAAAGAGATGTTGTATCAATGTACAGTTCAAAAATAGTTGGTTTAGGGGGCTTGCTGAAACCTCTCTGGTGACCTGTTTGCTTAATCTATAGCTTAGACACTGGACATCTACAATTGTTTTAAAATTATTCAGCCAGGGTTTTTGCAAAATCACATTCCTTGGATTAAAGACTTACAGTTTGTTTAATGCTCTTAAAAATGTGAAAACATTACCCAATCTATTACTGAAATCAGAGAAATATATACATACTTATTTTCAATTTGTTAAAAATGATATTTCACACATCAATTCTAGATACATTTCTTACATCTATTCAAGAATAAAAGCTCTGAATTGCAAAGAGAACAATCAATATTCTGTAATAATTTGATGACAATTCTAACTGAATTGTGTAACAACACATTGTTCCACTACAAACTTTGGCTTATGACATTTTCCACTATTTGGAGTTTTTGTTCTTGTATTCCATAATCCTAGAAGTAAACGAATTCAAAGACCATCTTTGGGAATGCCTGGCTGGCTGGACTATCTTCCAGCAGAAAATCTTTGGTGGTCATCAGTAGTTAGCTACATTTATGACTTTATCTCCCAGTACTCTAAAATCAACAGTGATCATGTTTACAGCATGTAATAAATACTGAAATCTCTTCTACATCAAAGGTTTTGTTACAATTTTGCCCCAAATGTACAAAAAGTCATCTACTCAAAAAAAAAATTATCAAATCTTTCACAATGGAGTATATATATAAAATTATGTTAATCTATTTCAAAATATTTTTTTTAAGATTTTTAATTTATTTGACAGAGAGATCACAAGTAGGCAGAGAGGTAGGCAGATAGAAATGGGGAAGCAGGCTCCCTGCTGAGCAGAGAACCCAATGTGAGGCTCGATCCCAGGACCCTGAGATCATGACCTGAGCTGAAGGCAAAGGCTTAACCCTCTGAGCCACCCAGGTGCCCCTCTATTTCAAAATCTTAATAATACAATATGACTTTCTCATTTTAAATTTATCAGATTAAAAATTACTATCCTCAACACAATTTGAATATTATATTTGTATGAAAACATTATCCTGTTTTCCTGGTAGTTTTGCTTTGTGAGGGATCATGGGGGCAAAATTGTAGAAACGGCCCTCCAATGAAACTCTTTTTAAATTTCTTCCATCTTAATTCACACTTCCTGGTTTCAGAGGAAGATTATATGCACATGCCCAGGGAAAAGATTAAGTGTATAATCTAGATTGATAGATATGTTACCAGTCATTTAATTACAGAAAGTATCCAAGGGATCAAATAATATATATCTTTTTTTTTTTTCAAGTAAGAGGGATATTTTCTTTAAAGATTTTATTTATTTATTTATTTTAGAGAGAGGAAGAGAGAGAGAGAGTGAGGGGAGGGGGAGAGGGAGAAGGAAAGACTCTCAAGCAGCTACTCCATTGTGCCCAAAGCCAAATGGAGCTCAGTCGCAAGAACCTGAGATCATGACCTGAGCCGAAGCCAAGAGTTGGATGCTTAACCAACTGAGCCACGCAGGTAGCCCAAGATGGATATTTTTATTTCCTTATTTATTTATTTGAAAGATTTTATTTATTTAGTTGAGAGAGAGAGAAAGCAGAAGCTGGGGGGTAAGCGGCAGAGAGAGACAGAGAAGCAAGACTCCCTGCCGAACAAGGAGCCCAAAGACCGGCTTGTTCCCAGGACCCGGAGATCATGTCCTGACACCAAGGCAGATGCTTAACCAAGACACCCAGGCACCCCAAGTGGAGTATTTTTAAATCTTGTAGAGAACCTGTTTTTAGGGATGAAATTGGTTGGGAACTGGCCTATGATAAAGTTTTCAAAAACACAGTAGATGTTGGGGCACCTGGGTGGCTCAGTTGGTTAAGCGTCTGCCTTTGGCTCAGGTCATGATCTCAGGGATCAAGCCCCAACTGGGGCTCCCTAGTTAGCTGGCCTCCTGCTTCTTCCTCTGCCGCTCCCCCTGCTTGTGCTCACTCTCTCTCTCTAGTTCTATCTCTAAAACAAATAAATAAAATATTTTAAAAAATGCAATAGATGTTAGCAACACCTGGTAAAATCATATGGTTACTTTACTCATGAAACATACTAGGAAATATATACACATCTTCTCAAAGAGGATGGATGAGTTGAAAATCCACACGGAATAAAATTGCTCCCAAACCAGTGCCTATCTGTATTACAATGGGCATATTCTGGTCAAGTGTAAAGAGAAACACACAGAATTTACAGAGACTACAAACTCTGGACCCAGCCGGGATGTCCAAAAGCATTAGACTTTCAGGGCTTTCCCACCTTTACCTCTCCTCCCTCACCCCTTCCATCTCTTTGTCCTGCTTCTTCCACTGGAAGGTGTTTACAGTTTTCTAATCTTGAAGGGAAGTTTACAAAGGCTGAGAAGTGAGGGGAAGAGGTGGGTAGAAGAGAAGAAATCATTTGTTTCCTAGGAAAAGAAACAAAAGAAAAGAGTAGAGACAGTTTGGAAGTACGGCTGGCCAATATCACGTGACAAATGGAAACACTGTCAATGCAGTGTCCATATTTATGGCTCCTTCTCTCATATTTACCACATGAGGTCACCATCAATTTAAGCAAAGACTCATCTGTCAAGCAGTGGCACCAGTTTTGTGAAGCTGTTGGCAATTGCTGTGAAAAAGTTAAAATGTTTCTATTCCTAGGAACTTGCTTTCCAAAGCAGATTGTGAAACTGTGAAGACAATCTCTAGGGAAGACTTGAAACAATGTATCTACTGAAAGCATTTTCACTCAATTCAGGGAGTGTTGTGAAAATCAGGGAGAATTGAGAACTAGTCAAACTGGAGCAGAAGTAAGAATATCCTAATGGCCGTACTGGGTGTGTTGTGAAAGGAGCTCTGACCGTCTCAGTTTTCAGGGGAACATAATGTGATTTAGTCTATTCTGTATACCTGGCTTGGTGGGATCTTTGACTTGATTACTTGTTTTACTGTAGTTTAATTATTTGAGCTCTTAGGTCTGATTTTTTGAATCAGGAGGAGACAATACCATTCTGCTCTGGAGTTAGAAAATAAAAAGTCAGTCATTTAAGAACTAGACACAAGGAGGGAAGAACTAATTCACTGTCTTTATAGTAACTAAAAAAAATAAATAAAATTTTGAAATCCCTCCAAACTACCAAACCTTAAAATATATATATTAGTTTAGAACACAGTATGCATTATCTTCCCAATTATGTTCTGGTTGTTAAAGGGAATGATATCTGTTTACTTCAGAACCTAAGGTACACAGGACCTTTTCAATGCATATTTTTCAGTTGATAGATGAATGATTTATTAATTTATGCTCTATGGAGATATATAAAGCTAAAGTACACCTTTCAGTTAGTGGGGTCCAATGCAATTTTTGAAAGAATTACCAAATGGTTAAACAGCAACTTTGGTCTGGATTGTAGGAGACACTGCTCATGTGCTGGTTTAGGTAATCTCTGGTCCCACTGCTGACCATTTGGGTCTGGCCATCATAACTTGGTGCAGGGGCAGCCTTACTGCGCCTCATCTCATGTGCGGCCCGTGTGCTCTTAACTCTCACTGGGGGCCCCTCCTGCGGATAATGAGGCTTTGGGTACTACATGATGCACTTTGGTACCCCTGTATGCAGCACCCATAAGAACAAGGGATTTAACATGCCATGGGAGTAACTTTGCCTCAGGAAAAAGGATCCAGTGAATAAGTCTTTTTTTTTTTTTTATCACTATGTGGATTGTCTTAGAACATAGTTTCTTATTTTCCTAGCAGAGTCCCTCATGATCAAATCATTACCACCACTTAGCAGCAGTTTCAACAGTATCAACTTTCTAACTCTTCCTTTCTCCTTTCTTCTCCCTCCCTCCCTTTGGGTTTGTACTCTTTATTAAAATGATACGTATCTTTACTTCAATATCTGTGTTCTGGGAAAGCCAGGCTGAGGCATGGGAATGAGATTTGAGAATTTCAGTACTGAATTTGGGAATCCTTTCTCATGTGTGAATGTGTGTGTGTGTGTGTGTGTGTGTGTGTGTGTAATGCTTTGAGTATAGTTTAAAGCTTAATAAATAAATACAAAAGCAGTACCCCATTTTCGAAGCAAATATAATAGTTTTTAAGATCATTCGAGTTACAGGAGCAGCTGGGTGGCTCAGTCAATTAAGTGTCTAACTCTTGGTTTCAGCTCAGCTTATGATCTCAGGGTGGTGAGACTGAACCCCATGTCAGGCTTCACACTCAGCGTGGAGCCTGCTAGAGTTTCTTTCTCCCTCTGCCCCTCCCACTTGTGCACATGTGCTCTCTCTTTCTCAAATAAATTAATTAAAAAAAAAGATCATCTGAGTTACATATATTACCACTAGAAACATGAATTTAACTCTGAGTTTAACTCTACAACAAGCTTAGAAACGTTCACAATAATCTTGGATGTACATCTTTGTTATTCTTTGAAACATTCTTCTTATTTCATTATATACTTATACACACATACGTGTATGTATATACACATGTATATGTATATGTAGTCCAGAAATAAAAAACATAAATGGATTAGAAGGGTTTATTAATATAAAATTTACAGGATAACTTAATAGATTATATCTTCACTTAAGTGTTTCTCCTTCAACCCTGACATGTACTTCCATCTGAAAGAAGCCCCATAAGTACCACTCTTGTCTTCTCTCTACCCCTGTATTCATTTTGTTCTTTTGGAGGTAGAATAATCTCTATAAAAACTAGAAAAAGAAAAACAGATGCACCTTGTTCTTTTCTCTTTTTTTACTTGAGAGCAAAGATCTTTGGAAGAAAATGCTCCCCTTAACTCCCAATTAGCTCAGCATGCTGTACGTGAGTACAGCAGGATTGTCACATTCCCATACTGTGGATGACTAATTATAGCAAAACTTCGTGGTTCATTATTAGGGAACACATTGTTCCTATATACTTTAGCTGTGCTGTCCAACCAAACCTTTCTCAGTAATGAGGGTGATTCTTTTGGACTTCACCTATGCTTCATTGGGGTGTGGCAAAATGAATATACTGCTGTTATGGACATTAATTAGGACTGATAATTAAAATTAAATTATAGTAATGACTATCGCATATTAGGTGAGTTCTATTTAGCAAACATAAAAGCTATTTAGTTATTAACATCTCCATTTTACAGAAACAAAAAGTTTAAAAAAATAAGTAAAATTTTCAAAGTCCCAATGCCTATATAGAAGCAAAAATTCAAACTTACTGTTTTTCTACATAAAATTATACATAACATTAAATTTTAAATTAATAAAGACATTTCTGTAGAGAACCTAGTTCTTGTGGTCCAGGTACACTGCTTTTTCTAACTCTATATGTGGTTTACTGATTTAGATTGATCAATTGTTGACATACACACTAAATTGTCTCACTAAGATATCAGGTCTCTCAAATAATCTATTGAAAAATGCAAAATTTTCAATACTTAAGGTCTTCCAAGATGATAACCACATGATGCACACCTCAGTTTTTAAATGAATTTATGTGGCCGACTTATTCTAAATTCTTATTTTAAATTTTGGAGAAATAGCTATGACATTTAGTTATTTACATTTTTAAATATAATTAATGTAACGTTGTTATTTTCTGAGGAATAATTAGCCAAAATATTTGTTTCTAGATAGAACAGGAGTCAAAAATTATTACTTGTTTTTATGGGAGTCACACATCCAAATCAGTAATGAGTCCTACCATTAAATAAAAATTTCAATATATAACTGAGAAAAATGCAATATAAGGCAGTCCCCAAGGTTAATTATTTCATAGTGATATTAACAAGGAACATAATTTTGTTACATCTCATTGTTTAGAAAATGTTTTCTAGTTGTATAGTTTTTCTATTCTTTAATGGATCATTCCAGAGCGATCTGATTTTTTAACCAGTTTTATGATACAAAATTAAAGTCTTTAGTTCTCTAGATTATATCAGATTCATATATTTTATGTTTCACTTAATGATTTCTTATAATTCATTAATTTAAAGAGCAATGTAAAGTTTTATGTCATACCTACTACTTTTGTGATAAAATAAGTGCATATTAAAACAATTATTTTGCAGCAATAAATATTTTGGGTGCTAAACTTACATGATTGATAAAGGACATGTCTCCCAAAGTTCAGTAACTAATATCAGATGCATACACACAATTAGGACATGACAGTGCATTCAGTGCATTTGAACAAGCATGATAAAGAACTATTAACATGGAAGTACTAAAGAAGACACCTACCTTGGACCTGGTGGTGGAAGGTGGTGGTGATTTCCTTAAATTCATCATTTAAAAGCTTTAAATATAATAAAAATTAGTTTATAAGTTTATTATATTACCTTTTCTCTAGTAGGAGTAAGCTAAGGAGGTTAGCTTTGAATAATTTAAGTTTTGGGGGGGGTAGTTTAATTTTTTTTAAAAAGTGTATTGTCAGTTCAACAAAAATCACACATCCTCTCTTTTAAACACAGTTTTGTGCATTAGATACTGGTGATATGCCTTTTTCTGGCAATATACAGAAGATGTCTTTAGCCTGTATAGAAAACTCAAGAAAAGCAAATGTGATCTGCACATGACACTGTCACTTATACCACTTCTGTAACTTTCAGTCAGTCTGCTTTCCTTTTCTTTAAAACTGCAGTTCAGAGAAAGACAATTATCATATGATCTCACTGATATGAGGAGTTTGAGAAACAAGACAGAGGTTCATAGGGGAATGGAGGGGAAAATGAAACAAGATGAAACCAGAGAGGAAGACAAATCCTGAGAAATTCTTAATCTTAGGAAACAAACTGAGGGTTGCTGGAGGGGAGGGAGGATGTGAGGGATAGGGTGGCTGGGTGATGGACATTGGGAAGGGTATGTGCTATGGTGAGTGCTGTGAATTGTGTAAGACTGATGATTCACAGACTAGTACCCCTGAAACAAACAATACATTATATGTGAATAAATAAATTACAGTTTAGCTATCAGCCCTCTAATAGCTGAGCATCTGTATATAACCTATCAAGGTAAAATGTTGAGCATTAATCATGTTTCTGATTTATGGCAAAGTCACTGGCTTAACTGGAATTATTCCTTAAAGTTTTAAGTGTCTTCCTAATAAGTATCTTCCTAACAAGTGACTCTAAAACTAGTCACAGCTTCTGAGTTAAATCTTATCACATTGACTATTGGTGCCTGTGTTACATCATGCCATTCTGTTTGTCACTAGAAATAAAGGAAATCAATGAGAAAATAGAAATGATATTTGAGAACGATAAAGCATATTTTTTTATTTTTATGTTTTTAAATAGCATCATTTAAAGTTTTCTATGGTGAGTTGATTTGATGAACATTTATTTTAAGAGTCAAAGGGAACTTAGTAATGCATTTATGTAAAACTAATGCTCATAATTAGCTTATGTTATGCAGTGCCCTCAATAAATAAATGACAGTTTTGAGCTGAGGCACATTTTTGCTACTATTTTGCTAAATATTTGTAGAAAAAATGATTTGAATCATTTGCAAGTTATATAAGCCATTAGTGATTATGGCCTAAGGTATTAACTGCAAGTTATTTAAGTAATTTCCAAAGCCTGGTCCACAGTAGGCTAGGCATTAATCATCTGTTATGTCTTTTATAAACACGGAAGCAATTAAGTGAAAATTGCCAGGTTTACATAGAAGACATTATCATTGGCAATTATAGTATTAGAGGATAACTAGTGATTTAAATTTTCTCGAAGAATAAAAATCTATACCACATTATAATGGCTCTTTTCTGTAGTATAAGACTAAGCAAATTACACAAATATAAGAGGGGATTTGCAACAATATTCATGATCCTGGAATAAAAACAGTCACAATACAACAGTAAATATGATACAATCTCCTTTAAAATATAATATAAAACAAAATACGTATGAATGTGTTAATTTTAGAAATAGTGGATTTGGGGAGAGAGTGATTTTATAGACTTTCTGATTTCTGAGTGAGGGCACCATAGTGCAATTGTGACAATCCACTCCTTAAAAGCACAAATCTGGGAGTACAAAATGATATGTATATTAGAAAACTCAAGGGTTTTAAATCACTTGAAATAAAATCATTCATAATATTTACACATAATTTTAGATAAATTTTAATGTTTTTACATTATTCAGTGGCATAGTAAGTAAAGTCTTGTTGTCAAAGAAAAATCTATCTAATTTATACCCATTTGGTTTAGTTATCATCTAAAAGCAAAAGTTATAGCTATGTTCAGTTGTGGAAATTTAAGTTAAAATTTGTGCATATAAACATGGAGTTAAAAAAAAAAAAAGACTGAAAAGGAAGTCAGTTTGTATTTCAGCATGGTGCAGGTTGGTCCAAGAATGGTTTCTCTAATCAGGGTGGAGGGAAATTTATCTAAACAGTTCCTACTATGGACCTTAAACTGTCAGAGCATTTTGAATTGTTGATTGATGACAGCATCTGGAAAACTGAGGTAGGTGTTTCACACATATCTCTTTGTGTCTTTTAACTTCAGACATCATTGGAAAAAATGAGAAAATTCATCTTTTTTAGTGTTCTACACTTGACTGAAATATATTTTTCATGGTTTAAGGGCTCATGAAAAAAAATCATAGTCGAGAAAAAAGAAACTTTTTCTAAGGAATTGGAAGGAAAGTCTTCTCATTAAATAGCTACTTTGTGCAAACTAAACAACTTGCAAAAAAATCTATTCTTTTGGAGATACAAGTTGTTTGCTTTGTTAATATGGTTGCAGGCTATAAATTCCTAAAGTTTTCTTCCCATTTCCTTTGCAAAAACCTATGAAGACACTTGGGTAAAATAAACAAAAACAATAGACCATAATGATAATGATTAAAAATATGCAAAGGTTTGGCAAATTTCTTTGCTTCCTGCCATAACAATGAAGCTTGGCTTGAAGTATAACTTGCTGTATATTTTGAAATGAATCAGCATGTTTGGCAAGAAAGGAGGTGAGTTGTGAGTTTACTCACACTCTACTGTGCCTTGACACTGGTAGTTCTGAAAAATCCAGAAAATCCAGAAAAAAACAGAAAATTAATACCTACTTTCAGCAGGAAAATTCTGTCTCTTTATCTTTTTCATTCATTCTTTTTTCCTCCACTATTCATTCAATCATCTTTGCATTCACCAGATATTCCTCGAGTGCTTCCTTTGTTCAAGGCACTCTGAAAGACACCAGGAATACAGCAATAAATAATAAAGTCCTCCTACTTACCACATGAAGTTTAATGTCTGGTTGAGCGGTACACTGAAAATATGAATATAAGTGTGGAAAGTGTTATAAATTATGAAAATACAGGGTGCTCTGAGAGTATGTGGCAGAGCCTATCAACTTATTTTTTTGGCCACCTACTCAGAAAACCATACCTCTCATGATATAACATGAACCACTAACATTGTCCGTCAAGAGATACATATTATTAATATAATATAATATAATAATGTATTTGGTAAGTTCATTTTTCTTCCTATATGTTATATGTTAAAAATATTTGTAAGGGGAGCCTGGGTAGCTCAGTTGATTAAATGTCTGTCTTCTGCTCAGGTCATGATTTCAGGGTTCTGGGATCAGGTATCTTCCCCCTTTACCCCTGCATCGGGCTCCTTGCACACAGGGTGTCTGCTCCTCCCTCTACTCCTCTCTTCCCCCTCATGCTCTCTCTTTCTCAAATGAATAAAATCTTTAAGAAAAAATTTTTTAATAAATTTCAGCGAGACAGGATTGGCATTATAGAACATAAACCTGGTGATGAAGAAGACAAATTTGAGAATATAGCAAAATTGTATACATTGTGGACAATTATGAGAAGACCAAAAAATGTATAGAAGAAAAATTAAAAAGATCCAAAATATAAAAGATTTATTACTGAAACCAGAAAAAAAATGGCAGGAGCAAACATCAGATCTATAAAAGAAACTGCCCTAAACTGGACAAATACCTTTACCTTCAAATCATATCTTAGAAATATGAATAATCAATGTCTAGATTAAAAAATTAAACCTGGCAAGGAAAAATATGAAGAAAATATGGAAACAACCATCAAAACAACAGCAAAAACAAAAACAAAAAGCAGAAAATAAAGGTAAAAGATCCTAGAGTAACATCAAGGTTGTCATTCAAGAATGTCAGATCTGGGTATACATCATTGTTTTAGGCAATCAAAAGTCAGTCTTAAATTTTCAGATTTTGGGAAAATATGTTACCCACCCATTTAAAAAACTCCCTAAAGAAGGCATCCAAATCTGTGAGAAATTAATATGGAAATATTAAAATTGGTAAAGCCATGCTAAAAATGGTCATGAATAATTAAGCCAAGTGAATAAGGTAGGAACAGGAAAATAAATATAGTTACCTTAATTTTAGGACTAAATAATGCTATCTATTAGAGGAGAAAGAAAGACACAGGAACTTCAAAGAGAGGATTAATTATTCTTTTAAATGAGAAAATGAAAGCAAAATAAACTAATTTTTTAAATTAAAGAGCTAACTATAAAACAAAGCAAATAAATAACTTTTAAAAAGTCAAAAGTTATTGTTTTGGGATTTATAATTTGATAAATGTATTTCTAAAAAATAACTTGGAAAACAAATTTTTAGCTAAAGTTTGTTCAAATTAAACATATTCCAAATTATTTCAGAATTATTTTTCCAGCAAAAAAATTTAAAAAATTAGATATGACAAAATGTTATGGTTTAAATTCTGTTTATAGGAAGTAAACATTTGAGATTGTATCAAAATACCAAATTGGGAAATTATCTGCTTCTAAAGAATTAGACTAAAACAAAATGATGTTGAAGAATGTAAAGCCAAAGTGCTATATATTATAGAAATCTGTACCTGATTAAAGAAAAAATGACAATATTAATATTAGGCAGAAATAATAGAAGAAGAGAAGCACAATCGGTTTTGAATACAAAACAAATTTGTTATTTTATGCACCAAAGAATAGACATGAAATTAAAAACAACTGTTAGCCATTTAAAGATGAACCAACAGAGTTCCAATTTTGCTGGCACATTTTAACACATTATCATTATTTTACTCTATATAAGAATATATAAATTTTTTTAAAGATTTTATTTATTTATGTATAACAGAGAGATAGAGAGAGAGGGAACACAAGCAAAAGGAAGCTGAAGAGGGAGAAGCAGTCTGGGATCACGACCTGAGCCGAAGGCAGAGGCTTAACCACTAAGCCACCCAGGGGCCCCAATAAAATATGGAGGATCTGGTCAATCTAATCAACATAATGAAACTAACTGATACGGAAATCCTTAACCTTTACTCACATTTTACATCTCCCTTTATATGTTCAATGGGCTATTTACATAATATTTCTTTAAAATATTTGGACAGAATGATACTCTCAAAGAATTTTTAGAAAATTAGAAACTAAGATAGTCAAAAAGTAATAAATGAATAAAAAATGAACTTTTTATTCAGCAAACATTATTTGCATTAATAAAAATAGAATATTTTCTTACTATTATAGTGAAACTACAAATAATTATATCTTGAGGAAAAACCTGAATAATGTAGATTAAAATTTATAGGCAGGTAGGCGTGCCTAGGTTGCTTGTTGGGTTGAGCGTCTGACTCTTGGTTTGGCTCAGGACTTGATCTCATGGGTTGTGAGATGGAGCTGTCATCAGGCTCCACACTCAACAGGGAGTCTTCTTAAGGAATCTCTCCCTCTGCCCGCCGCCGCCCTCCCCGCCCCCCGAACTCATGATTGCTTGGTCTCTCTCTCTCTCTCTCTCTGTCTCAAACAAATGAATAGATCTAAAACAAACAAACAAACAAACAAGGGCAGTGGCTAACTCATCTCTAAACTTTTCATTACTAGTGCCAGTCAGTAAACTAGATTATTTCAAGACATGACTTAGAAAGAGAACTGTAAACATGTTCTAGTTAAAAAAAAAGACAATAATAAAAACTGTTATAAATTAATAAGAATAGAGAAAGCATTGCCACATCTACGGTTTTATTTCTTAAGCCAAAATTGGACAAAAATAAGTTCCTGGAAAATATAATCAAGAAGAAAAGAGCAAAATGTTCCTAATTCACACTCACTGGCAGCATTTCAGGTGATCTACAAACATCAACTGTAAAGGAAGAAATTACTAATGGAAGAATTTCCACTTCGGGTTTTTTATTTTGTGAAAAAAATTAGATACTTATTGTGAACACAGATAATGCTTCTTTGCAAAAAAAGTAGGGTTAGTGTTGAATTCTGCCAAGCAGGGATGTTATTGAAAAGTGTAGAAATGTTGTATACTTTTTGGTAGGTGTGTTTTATGGTTGTATTCAATATTTGTATAACTGCATATGTTCACATTTGCACTTACAGAGATTTCAAAGTGCTTTACAATTTTGGTTTGCTTAGTTCTAGATGGTTGGTTAT